>NC_081412.1:500892908-501493325 GCF_030272615.1 Cryptomeria japonica
AGAAACAAGGGCTTGGTTGCACCTCTATATTTGGATGTACTTGAACCAAAATGTCATCGTCTGTGCTTCTGGAGTAAAAAAGGAATTAACCCAAATACTAATACAAGCATTCATAAATCAAAACACACAAAAATATTTGCATTTATGAAATAAAATAATAAAAAAATAATAGAAATCTCAGCTCCCACACAAAAATCTCAACTCCCACACAAAAAGTCTCAACATTCATAAAATGATCAAAACTTGACAAAATTAATATAAGCATTTCCAAAACAAGTTCAAAATTGAAAACATGTTTTAATATCTATTACATCCTTCTAAAGTCAATTAAGCTTCTAATTTTTACAGTTCTACATGCTTACATTATTCAAATCCTCATTTACAAAAGTCATTAATGCTTCTCGAACAAACGTTGCAGTTGGATCAGCTAATTCGTTAGTTGCCATATTTGTTCCATTCTCAACAAAAACATCATCATATGTATCATCTTCCTCTTGCAAAACATCTAATGTCATATTATGCATTATATCACAACAAAAAATGACTCTCATATTTAATGACCTGATTGACACTGGATGTCCACTTAATCTCTGTCCACCTTCACACAATCTATAGAAACCTAAATTTCGTAGATCTATTGCTCCACAACAGTTTGGAAATCCTTGTTTTTGGTGAAAGCCTTCTTTCACATGCTCAAGTATCATTTGGTTAGGCCATTGGATATGACTTTGAAATCGAATATAAAAAACATTAATGAACTTATTTACAACTCTAACCACGGTGGACTTTCCACAACCAAATAGTTCACTAATGTTAAGCATTGTCATCCCAGATGACAATCGTAAAACTGCAATAGCAACCTATTTCTCAAATGAAAGGACCCTACTTCTTATAGTTGTAGCCAATGAATATGGTATTTCACCTTGTTTTAGGTCATCATTCAAAACTTCACAAAGGTTTTGAAACAATGCATAAGGCAGTCTAAAAATGTTGCGAGAACGTTCATCATCACATCTAACTTGGAAAATGTAGTGGTTCCACCAATGTAATTAGCATGGTTTGACATACCACTCACCTTGAATCCTTCCTTCCCATTGAGAAACAGATAAATAAGCTCCAACAATGTCACTTTCTAACTCAAAAGTGATTGCATGAAGAACTATTTACATGTATCTGATTCCATGTTTGACAATTCTATTATTTCAGAAAAATCTATTCTACATTTCTTAAAGTTATTTTGTATACTTTTTGAATTTTGAAGATCATTCCAAATTTGTAATGCCAATTGGATAACATGTTAGGATAACTAGTGAACAAATGAGAGAAGGGGGGGGGGGGGGGGGGGCGCGAATTAGTTGTTAACAGATTATATCAATTAATCCACTTTACAACCTTAAACCGGAGCATCTAAACATTAAGTACTGGAATACCAAAAATAGATACCAATAAGCAATAAAACTTAAGAATAAAATAGAGAATTAAGACAATGCAACCATACCGCATAACACCATGATTTGTACATGGAAAACTCGAAAAGGGAAAAACCATGGTGGGAAGCATACCCACAATCATATGATACTTTAGCAGAAAGTATGTGATACAATGAGGGGCCTGCACATGCAGGAAGGCACACTGCCTAGAGCGTACTGCTCATTACAAAAGAGTCTCACTGACTACAGAGAGGTTATAACCACCTCAAGATAATTGGACAGCAATCCAGTAGAGTGAACTGCCAGAGATAGCATCTACCATGCCTGATTACAGTTCCAGTTAAGCTCAATACCAGAGGCCTTTGACCTCTTCCTTAAACCCAATTCGATCACCTCTGATTGACCAAATCTCCTTCGCATATGATATTACATTTCACGACCATGATACATATTCCACATGATCTATAATGAGATCTTACATCAATTTATACCAACCCTAAGGCCTAAACCAATTAAGTCAGCCACCTAAAAGATATTACAATAAGATCATTACATAAATCCATATTACAATGATATGTCATGTCGTCCTAAGACCAAAACAACAATAAACAATCCATAAAACATCTCAAAACATCCTGGTAATGTGTAGAGTACAGTTTAACATGATACTGGTCCATAACCTAGATAGGTACCGGACCTATTCTGGGTCCACCACGCCAAAGCAATGTCTTCAAGTAGTTGAAGCATGATCAAAGAACATCTTCAACATCCTAAAATCCATCTAGAATTCGCACCAACACCACTTATGCATCCTATCAAGAATTATCAGTAAAAGCTCTGTCGGTTAAACCTTAAACCCAAGCCGGTAACACAAGATCTTCTATCGATAACCAAAACCTATCTGCCAGTAACAACTAGTTTCGGTAACCAACCATAACAGCTAGTGTTGACATCAATGACAAAACATCAATGCAACACATAATCATTTCCTTCATAATGCCAACAATCTCCACCTTTGGCATTGATGGCAACACTAGATGTGAAAAAACATCTAAGTACTAAGAAATGCCAAACAAGTCTCCCCATGTGGAAGACAACTAATAATCTCCTAAATATCAATAACTCTCCTCCTTTGAATAATATCTTTGTAAAGTTTTGAATTTTTTTTCACATAACTATCTCTCCCCCTTTGACATCAATGCCAGAAATTTGACAAAATATATCAAAGCAACAATGTGAGCATCTGAGTCTCAAAGCTGACTACTCCCCTTGAGTAGTACCACCACACATCAGTGTCGGAATGAATAGTATCTCTGATAATGCATGTCGGACTAATGCCAAACCGCATCAATCAAGTCTCTACCAGAGGGTCAGAAACCCCTAAGTTGTCTCTCAAATACTCAAATGATTCCTTAGACAATGGTTTAGTGAATATATCTGCAATCTATTCTTTAGTGTTCCCATAAACCAATTTAACTTCCTTTTCTTCTACCTTTTCCTCAAAAAGTTATACTTTATTGATATGTGTTTAGTCTTAGAGTGAAATACCGGATTCTTAGACATGTCAATAGTTGTAGAGTTATCACA
Organism: Cryptomeria japonica; assembly: GCF_030272615.1. Classification (NCBI taxonomy): domain Eukaryota; kingdom Viridiplantae; phylum Streptophyta; class Pinopsida; order Cupressales; family Cupressaceae; genus Cryptomeria; species Cryptomeria japonica. The sequence continues at coordinate 500,895,926 of NC_081412.1, forward strand.
ATAGAAAACTACCAGTTCACTATAATTTACCTTGATATCCTTCAACATTTTCTTCATCCACAAGACTTGAGTACAATTGGTCAAGTTGTTGCAACATATTAAGCTTATGTAGTAGATAAAGAAATGCATGACTATTTTTTGCTAATCCATGAAACCAGTTTCTTTCTAAGAAAGAAAGATCCACCAGAAGTGCTCTTCCTGTCATCTGTATCACCTACCCAATATGAATTTGTATATGGACATAAAGTGAAGTCATCATCTCTAGAATACCATAAGCCATATTCTTTTGTTCCTTGCAAATGCCAGAATATCCTCTTTACTGCACATTCATTATTTTCTTTAGGATTACTTTGATACCTTGAAACAATACTTATTGCATTCATAATATTTGGTCTAGTCTAAGTTAGATATAACAAGCCATCAATCATAGACTTATACCTTGTTGAATTTACCAGTGTAGATGTGTCTTTGATAGATAACTTCTCAGTTGTCACCATAGGAGTACTTACTGGTTTGGAATTATCCATACCAAACTTCTTCAACAATTCCCTCATATACTTAGTTTGACAGATAAAAATGCCTTTGTCAATTTGAGTAATCTGCAAACCTAAGAAAAATATCATCTCACCAATCATGGACATTTCATATTCATTCTTCATATTATTAGAGAATTCCATGCACAATTTATCTTCACCTCCAAAAATGATATCATCAACAAATACTTCAATAATCAGAATATCATCATCAATGATCTTATAATATAAATTACTATCAGCACTACATTTAGTAAAACCAAGCTTCAAAAGACATTTATCCAACCTTGCATACCAAGCTCTAGGAGTTTGTTTCAATCCATATAAAGTTTTCTTCAATCTGCAAACCATATCTTTATCATCTGTCAGTGAAAATCCATCAGGCTGCTCAATGTATACTTTTTCCTCAAGTTAACCATTCAAAAATGCACATTTAACATCCATTTGATAGACCTTATAGTTCTTATAAGCTGCATAGGCAAGAAATAGTCTAACAGCTTCAATTCTAGCTACAGGTGCAAATGTTTCACCATAATCAATTCCTTCCATTTGAGAATATCGTTTACAAACCAATCTAGCCTTGTTCCTTACAAATTGACCATCCTCATTTAGTTTAATCCTAAAAACCCACTTAGTTCCAATAACATTCTTATTTTTAGGCCAGGGAACTAAAGTCCAAGTCTCATTCTTCTCTATCTGATCTAATTCATCTTCCATAGCCTTTAACCAATGTTTATCTTTACAAGCTTAAATAACAGATGTCGGTTCAATTTGAGAAATAAGACATACCTCTTCATTTGTCGGTTTTCTTCTTGTCATAACTCCTTTGTTCCTATCTCCAATGATTTGATCTTCAGAATGATGTAATCTTACATACCTTGGTGTCTTCTGAACTTCAGGTTCACTGATTTGATCATCAATCACAGTTGAATTTTTTGATTGTACCAATGTAATTGTCTCAGTTTCCTGTACTAGTTGAGGCATTGTTAGTTTAGTTATGATCATTTCCACTGTAAGTTTCTTGTCATATGATATAGATTGATTTCTGTATTGCTCATCCACTTTCAAATTTGCGCTCTCCACAATTTTCTGCAATCTTTTGCTATAACATCTATATGCTTTGCTTTGAATTGAACAACCAAGAAATATCCCTTCATCACATCTAGGATCAAACTTTCCAATTGAATCATCCCTTTTGATATAGCATTTACTTCCAAAAATTCTGAAATATTTAACAGTAGGTGTATGTCCAAACCATAGTTCATAAGGGGTCTTACCGGTTTCACCTTTGATGTGAACTTTATTGAATGTGTAGACTATTGTACTCACTGCTTCTCTCCAGTAGATGTGAGGCAATTTGGTTTCCATCATCATTGTTCTTGCTGCATCCAAAATGGTTCCGTTCTTCCTTTCCACAACTCCATTCTCTTCAGGAGTCCTAGGTGCAGATAACTATCTCCTAATTCCATTTGTCTCACAATAACTATTAAATTCATGAGAAGTGAACTCACCGCGTTGATCTGATCTTAGACATTTGATTTTCAATTTAGTTTATGTTTCTACCTTTGCTTTAAAGATCTTGAATTTCTCAAAAGCTTTAGACTTCTCCCTACGAAAAGTAACCCACATCATTCTAGAATAGTCATCAATTATCAGCAGGAAATACCTATCACCTTGAAAGCTTCTAGTCCTTCCTGGACCACATAAATTAGTGTGAATCAAATCAAATACATCATTAGATTTATCATGTATGCTCTTAAAAGAAGTTGTAACTTGCTTTCCCAATTGACATTCCTTACATACTGGATTATGAGGTTTCATAATCTTAGGTATATCTCTAACTACCTTTGTTGAACTTATCTTAACAATAAAATCAAAATTAACATGACACAACCTCTTATGCCATAACCAACTCTCATCAATATGAGCAATCAAACATGTCTTATTACCAGTGTTCAAGTGAAAGATATTACCTCTAGTCTGAATACTGGTTGCAATCTCCAAACCAGTCTTGTTATTGATTTTGCATTTTCTATCTTTAAATTGAAGTTGGAAACCCTTGTCCACCAATTGACCAACACTCAAAAGATTATTCTTTAAACCTTCTACATAATAGACATTATCACAATTATGCTTGCCATCCAAAGAAATCATACCTCTACCTTGATCATACATGCTTTGTCATCTCTAAATCTGACTTGACTGCCATTGTATTCTTGTAGGGACAAAAAAATTCTTTTATCTCCAGTCAGATGATGTGAGCATCCACTATCAATTACCCATTCATCCTTGTCTTCAACTTTTGCTGCCAGGGCCTTTTCTTCATTCTCTATAGCCGGTGTCGGTTCATCTTCCTTTATATCATAGACCACCCATTCCTTTCCATTGCCGAATCCACTAGTAGAGTCTACTGCCATTTCATCCTCAGAGTCATCACTTGCTCCTTCCTCATCCACTATGTAGCATTGTTTACTTTTCTTGAATATATATCTGTTCTAATTAGGCTCAAATGATTTCTTAACTCTCTCTTCAAATTTTTCATTTCTTTAAGGACATCTAGATGCAAAATGACCAATCTTATTACATGCAAAACATTTAAAAGGTGCTTTTTCTTCATACTTACTTCTTGTCGGTCCTTTAGGTACTCTTCTACCAAATAAGGCTTCAAGTTTCTCAAATTCTTCATCGTCTTTCCTCATATCTTCCAATTCCTTTGCATATAAGGCTTTCCAATCACTCTTGCTGGTAGATGTTGATGCATGAAAATCAGGTTCAAATTTTGTAGCTCCGGAAGGTCCAAATTCTTCAAGCTCAAAAGCAGATAATTTCCCAATCAGAATGTCTATGTTAGCTGAAGTGTTTGCCATTGTTCTCAACTACTTAATTGCAGTTGCCTTCATCTCGTAAGCCGATGGAAGGGCTCTCCAGACTTTGGAAACTATTTCATCTTCACTCAGAGATCCTCCACAACATTGAATTCCCATGACATAAATACAACAATTCTTTCATTATCTTTCATCTTCAAGTTTTCATACCTTACCCAGTAACCATCAAGTTTAGCAATTTTGACAGTAGGATCACCTTCATTCAAAGTTTGCAATTTATCCCACATAACCTTTTCCGATGATTTATCAGTTAATCCTATGATTTTTTTATCAGTAAGTGCACACAAGAGGGCTTCTCTAGCTCTGCAATCATTTTCAATATTCTTGTCTAGGTTAGCAAGAGCAGGATTGCCACATGCCGAATCATAAGGTGTGTATCCTTTCTCAGTGATCTCCCAAATATGCTTGCCAAGACATCTAATATGAGTCTTCATTCGAATTTTCCACATCCCATAATTTGTTCCATCAAGCTAAGGGATTTCTCTTCTGAAAATAGTTGCCAGTGGATTAGAAGTATTAGCTTCCATGGGATCTACCTCAATTGGTTAAGCTTTTGCAAAAGAGGACCAAATCTCTGATACAAATTGTTAGGATAACCTGTGAACAACTGAGGCGGGGGGTGAATCAGTTGTTAGCAAATTATATCAATTAATCCACTTTACAACCTTAAATAAGAGCATATAAACATTAAGTACTGGAATACCAGAAATAGATACCGGTAAGCAATAAAACTTAAGAATAAAACAAAGAACTAACACAATGCAACCATACCACATAACACCATGATTTGTACATGGAAAACTCGAAAAGGGAAAAACTATAGTGGGAAGCCTACCCACAGTCAGATGATACTTCTGCAGAAAGTATGTGATACAATGAGGGGCCTCCACATGCAAGAAGACACACTGCCTAGAGCGTACTGCTCATTACAAAAGAGTCTCACCGACTATAGAGAGGTTATAACCACCTCAAGATAATTGGAAAACAATCCAATAGAGTGAACTGCCAGAGATAACATCTACCATGCCTGATTACAGTCCCGGTTAAGCTCAATTCTAGAGGCCTTTGACCTCTTCCTTAAACCCAATTCGATCACCTATGATCGACCAAATATCCTTCGCATATGATATTACATTTTACAACCACGATACATATTCCACATGATCTATAATAAGATCTTACATCAATTTATACCAACCCTAAGGCCTAAACCAATTAGGTCGGCCACCTGAAAGATATTACAATAAGATCTTTACATAAATCCATATTACAATGATATGCCATGTTGGCTTAAGACCAAAAAAATAATAACCAATCCATAAAATATCCCGAAACATCCCGATAATGTGTAGAGTACACGTCAACATGATATCGATCCATAACCTAGATAGGTACCAGACCTATTCTGGGTCCACCATGCCAAAGCAATATCTTCGAGCAGTTGAAGCATGATCAAGGAACATCTGAACAACATCCTAAAATCCATCTAGAAGCCACACCAAAACCACTTATGCATCTTGTCAAGAATTATCAGTAAAAGATCTATCGGTTAAACCTTAAACCCAAGCTGGTAACACAAGATCTTCTATCGGTAACCAAAACCTGTCTGCCAGTAATAGCTAGTGTCGGTAACCAACCATAACAAGTAGTGTTGATATCAATGACAAAACATCAATGCAACACATAATCAATTCCTTCATCTCAACATAACATTTGATGCAATGGCCAGAAGAAATTTGATTTTTTTGGCTGAACTAGAATTCATTATGTAGTAGTGATCTCCTCTGTACAAAACCACAGATGGCAAAAAAAAATTTATTACGCTTGTAAGGCTAATAGAAGTACATCTAGAAAGAGGTAGAGGCATATTTGAATTAATATCTAAAAATTATAAAACAATTAATGCATGCTCAATATTGAAAACTTATTCTAAATTGAAAAATTGAAATCAGATATTCCTAAAACTGCCCTTAAGTCTCAAATCTAAAATTTTTAAGAAACTAGACATTTGAAAAAAAAAAGTTGTAAGACTAAAAAAACTATAATTAAATTTGTTTCATTTCCTTTTACAATAAATGGTAACATATTGGGGAGATTAAAAATGGCATAAAAAATTGTATGCTTCATTCACACAGAGAATGTATTAAACAGATAGACCTCTGATTTGAAGCCCCTTGAGTTACATAAAGATTTGATGTCGTTTGTCTATTATTGACATAATACTAAGTTTTTTTGGTAGATTGATTTTTTATTTTTCCTTTATTAAAAAAGCACTCTATATGTGTGTAAGAGGTAGTTCTTGGTAAATCAAAATCATAATTCACTAATAATTCTTTCTTTTTGTACAATTTAATCACCACTTTTATCATATATGCATTCAAGTACCTTAACTTCTTTAAATTAAATCTGAATATATAAGAGTGAATTTATGTTTGGACTTGACAATAATATGGAAGGCTTGAGAATGAGTATTAGAAGAGGAGATATCTTGTTTAAGTGTGACCATATGTTTAAAACCAACTATAATTAGAATTTATGAGCTAATCATTTATCTCCAATCTTAAGACACAATATACTCTTAATGTTGCTTCAACAATTTTCAAATTACAATTTCTATACAAATAATTGAATAAGGAGATATGTTTGAATCTCTAACAATTAAATCTCATGTGATTTTAATGTTATGATCTGATTGATATACCCTTGACTACCTGAGACACTTAACAAATATCAATTCATAGAGGATCAAAAGATTCTAACAGGCTGGGAAGATGATATTAAGAAAAAACGCACAATACATCGGGGAGGAGCAGAGTACAAAATAGGTAGTTCAAAGCTCAATGTATACCATATTCATCACATCAATTTTAACTTCCATTAAATTAATAAATTACAGCCTCTGTGATTTATACCTATAGTGTCATAAAATTGCAACCCTGACAATTTTAACCACATTGGAAGTCCTCACTTTGGCGACGACACCCTCCTTTCTGACCAAGACCCCTTTCTACACCTTCACCCTCCCTATCTAAGCCTTGTTTCTCCCTTAGACCCTATCCGGGCCCTAAAATAGGGTAGGAGAAGGGTGTGGTGCCCGTGGCATCCCTATCCCCACCTCTTAGGGTGGCCCTATGTTGGGTTTCCCCAGTTTCCTATGCAAAATTTAATCTCTAGGGTTTTCAATTCCTCTTTTTCATCCTTCGGTGATTGGAAATTAATCCTCTAGGCATGTATAAAAGGATATTCAATTCCCTCATTTGACATAAGGATAAGATACTAGATTTCAAGGTCTTCATCAAGCATTCAAGCATTCAACTCTTCATCATTCATCCATTGGAGCAACATTACAACATTCATTTGCAAGCATCTATGTGTTAGGGTTTTGTTATGTTACATGCCATTTCATGCAACACTTGTGATTACATTCAAGAAGAAAAGCAACCATCATCAATAAATTGCAGATCTACAAGGTATACACTTCCATCATTTACATTTCTGCATTTGCAATTACTTTCTTTCAAGGTTAACTCCTCAACCGGGGTTTGACTGAGGCAAACCCCTATCCACAACCCTTCTTCCCTTCTTTTATGTGTGTAGGTCGGAAGTGCGCAAGTGTATTTTCATATTTGGACTCCATTTGTAGAGGTGTAAAAACACTTTTCATTTCGTGGATTTTTCGGAGGACCATGTATATTTTTGCCACGCTCTCGGTGACTTTTCTCCAAATTTGCAGGGCAAATCCGTAAAAATCTAATTAGCTCAAATCCAAAGTTACAACACGATCTCGAATTGGTAACTCCTTATTTCATTCACTTTCTCTCTCTTTTCCACATAGTCAACAAGTCGACTTTCCAAAAGAGGGTAAATCACACTTCAACCCTTGCAATCCACTAGGAATTCACATCCTTGTCTCTTCTAGTTTTGGATCTAGTTGATTCAAACCCCTCTTTTGAATGTAAATTTCTCCCAAGTGAAAAATCATCCTAGTGACTTCTTTTTTCTCTCTTGGGTGGGGAGTCACTAGGGCTCAATTTTTCCACTTTACATTTTGGTGAACTCAATGTCCTAGACATTAATTTTGATTTCTCATTGTTAGATATGATTAATTGAAATTTGAATTTCAAATTTTCATTTCCAAGTTTAATCTATTTGCAAATTTTAGAGGTTAATTACATCAAAACCCTAATTTTTTTCATTTTGAGAAAATTAAGCCTGTGGAGTGGAACATTTTAATTGCTTGTTTCAGATTTGATTTTTTATTTAAAAATTGCAATTCAAATATATCTCTTTAATATGAAAAATTAAGTGGTTAAATCATAAAACCCTAATTTTTAAGATTTTTCTATTTTCGACCTTTGACTTCAAATTTGACCAATCTAGACATCTCCAAATCAGTTGTTTTATTTGATTCCATAATAATATCATAATATCTATCATCCCTAAAAAATTTGAAAAAAGTTGGTCGGACCGTGTGCACTTTCGTCACTGTCGGCTTTTTTTCCAAAATTTTGGGAGATGGGGTTGACTATATTTTTCTACTTAAATCTAGAAAATTGGCGTACTTTATCAATTTTAACACCCTCTAAGGTCAAACATAAATTCAAATTTCATCAAATTTAAATTAATTTCCATAAAAAGGTCTTAATTTAAGATCTTCTTTTTGAGATTTAAGTTAAGAAACTTTCAATGGAAATTAATAAATTGGGTTTTCTTGTGCTTTCACATATGATGCTATTGATTTTCACACATATTTACTACGATCATGCGTCAGATAAGAGTTTCTTTCATTTCATGCTGCTTCTTTTCATTCATAGCATTTGGTCATATTGTGTTGTTAGGATTTCCAAATCATTCCCTTTTCAATTTAAACTCAAAGCTTTCACATGTATCACTTATGTTGTATTATGGTGATGTTAGTAATAAAATGCATTTTATATGTTAATCACCTCAAAACTTTTGTAGATCCTAAACCTCGGGATCCTAACCTTTGTACCTCTCCTAGGGTATCTTGTGTGGATGAAATGAAATCTAATGCTTTACCCAACGATCTTTCTAAAAGAGAGCAAGCATTGGAAAGTAATATGGACCCATCTTCTCCTCATACACATACCCTTGAGCAAGGGGGGCAATATCAAAACATCAACATTCTTACATCTTTAGAGCCTCCTTATTATCCTCAGACCTATCTTCAACATCAAAGTATATATCGAGAAGATGATGTCATGCATTTTATTCATGATCTTTCCCCTCACATAGAGATAACTAAAAAAGACCTTTTAGATGATGAAGATGTCCATCCCCAATCTCCTACAAAGGATACACTTGATAAAGGCAAGAAGATTGTCATTTTAAAGGATACTCCTCCTTCATGTATAGATCTTTTTTTTCCTCCCGACACATCATATTTCAAAGAAATTAATGATCCTATTCCTCCATCTAGTCAATTGTAATATTCTTATAATCATGGCTTTCATATAATAACAAAACAAGGTTTTAAAGGACAAGTAATTGGGAAATTTGAGCATGGAATTTGTGTCCCTATAAACTCTCCTACACAAACTACTACAAGAGGCCTAGGAAATGGTAGTCCTCTTTCTATGGATGAATTCCTTAGGCTCCGAAACATTAAAGACCATCTTCAAAAACAACAAATCAAAAAAGCCCGTAAGAATGCTTCTTCTTCAACACGTCCTTTTTGTTCATTTCATCAAACCCATGACCATCACGCGGATGATTGCCCTAATTTTCAAAAGTCTATTCAAGATGGCATAGATAGTGGCAAAATTAGAATTGTGGATAATGAATCTTCTTCTCCTAACAATCCTTCTCCTTCATGTCAAGAAGATATTTACCATCCTTAAAGATTAGCTGCAAGAATCTATTGGAGATTGAAATGTGATAAGAACATTTCCTTTCCTCCTCGAAATAAAAACAAAAATCCTAAGCAGGAGAAGAGCATTGAAATTTTGAATATTGCATTTTCCATGATTTATATTCATGTTCTCTTGGAAAATGTTATGAATTTATGAATTTTTTTCAAATGCAATATGATCTTGCACAAATTTGTCTCATAGAAGATCTAGATATATTTCTTAGTAAAATCATAGTGCCTTAGCACTTCTTTTCCCTTCATGTTGCTCTTCACCCTATGACATAACTAGCCAGCTTAACTAGGGGCTCTTTATCATTTGTGGTTGTATTATTTAAATTTCATATACTTTGGGGCAGCAACATGAAGTCCACTTTCCCTCTTCTTTCTATATATTTATCTTTATCTTTGTGCATTATTTGTTATTTGATCTCCTTTCTTGCATTGGGTTATTCTGATGTGAGCATGTAATTGTTGTTTGGTTTTCCACTTTGCTTGGAGAGGAGTTTCTTTAATAAGTAATGCACCTCTTATCTTTCTTTCATTTTCTTAAGCATGTCTCTTCTATGGTTGCAATTATTTTCAAGCATGATATGCCTCCTTGCATGGAATGATCTCTTGAGAAGTACATATTCCTTCCTTTGAAGAAATTGTTCCATTAGCAAGGTGTATCACTTGAAAATAAACACCAATGGAAGATGTGTACCCTTTTTTCCCCTTGCCCTTCTTACTTGGGGGGCAAGGATTTTCACTCATATTCCTTTCTATCTATCTTGTGTATCACTATTTCCTTTAAGAACTGCATTTTTCATATATGATTATCATTTCTATATGCTTAATCCCCCTTGGGGGCTTTTTCCTTCTTTCTAAGATTACCACTTCTTGAGATGTGTATTTTACATATACTAATGTCTTTTCTTGCATGCATTCGTGAAACTACAATATGCATTTTCTTATGTTTAATCTATCTCTAAAATATTGTGTAACCTCTTCTTATTGTCCCTACACTTGGGGGGCAATGATCCCTCTCTCTCTCTTTCTCTAGGGATCCACTTTTCCCTATTGAGTGGATGGTGTGAGTTTTATTACTTGTTGTCATTCCTTGTGCGAAATTGTTGGTGGTTGGCTCAAGGATTCTCTCTTATACAAGAGGTGTAAGTCCTTGAATACAACCTCTTTCAAACTTGGTAATGTACATCTATGATAATTTCACCCATCCCTCTTGGGGCTAAAAGTGTGTCATTCCTCACCAAGAATCTCTTTCACCTAGGAATAGGAGGAAGGATTGCATTCTTTTTCTCTCCTTTTCTTTGTTCTAGAAGATGTTATATTTGTCTAAGACAACTCTACTTGGAAGAAGATGTCTTTCTGAACAAATATCTCTTCTCTTCCAAGGATCTCCTTTACACTTACGACAAGATATCTCTTTTCAACTATCTTATCCTTGCTTGAAGAGTATTCCCTCTCTTGCTTGTATTTATGACATTGTTGCATAGCGGATATCTTCTTTGTGATAAAGGTAGGTATCCTTGTTCTACTCTCTTTAAGATATCAACATCAACCTATGTTGACATCTTAAGGGGGGGGGCACCCACACTGCTCCTTTATATTATACTTCTCTTATGCATTGTACAGTGGGACATTCTTGGAACCAGAGGGTAGCCTCTTAGAGCGAGATGTCATCACTTTTCTTGTATAGTGGTACATTCTTTGAACTAGAGGGTATCCTCTTAGAGAAAGATGTCATCACTTTTCTTTTGTACGGTGGGTCATTCTCGAAACCAGAGCACAGACTCTTAGAGTGAGATGGAGATGGTTTTCTCTTGTACAGTGGGTCATTCTTAGAACCAGGGCACAAACCCTTAGAGTGAGATGATGCCACTTTTCTCTTATGTGGGGTGATTATTCTCAAAACCAGAAAACGTACTCTTAGAGAAGGATGTCACATTTTTCTATACAGGTTGTAGCATACTCGGGCATAGACTCCTATGAGGCACTTCGAACCTCACTTGTACACACACGCATGAGGTTGGGTAGAACTAATGGTGTTCTTACTCTCTTCCTTTACATGGATCATCTAGACAGGCTCTAGGGGAAAGATTTTACATGTTCTTCTCTCCATGGATCACCTAGTTTTAGGGGTGAGATGTCCATCATTCCTTTCTTCTTCACCTTTCTTCTCATGGATCACCAAAGTGTGTATTCATGTCCTCTCTTCTTCCTTTCATAAACCTATTGTTATGCTATTGATAGTTCATGGATGATGTCATCTTTGCTCTTTTATGTGATCACTTGTGTATATGTGATGGCATGTGTCCTTGTGTTTCAATTGGTTTTTGAGGCATTTGTATAGAGGTCTCTTCAGCTAGTTGGTTTGTGGTCTTGTGTCTTGTTTTTCATGTGTCTTTGGTGTTTTGTTTTGTTTTGTGTGTTTTGTTCCTTTTTTGTTTTGAGTGCTCTTGCATATGTTGGTATGAGTTGAGACCCTAAGATTGGGGGCTTTTTGCTCCTCAATATTAGTGATGTCTTATACTCCTTGTGGTATTTCTTTGTGTCTCTCATCTTCATCTCTTCCTTTCTTCTACTTTACCAAGAGTATTGGTGCAAGCCATACTCCTGTTAAAGTGAGGGCTAAATGTAGTGTCATAAAATTGCAACCTTGACAATTTTAACCATATTTGAAGTCCTCACTTTGGCAACGACACCCTCCTTTCTGACCAAGACCCCTTTCTGCACCTTCACCCTCCCTATCTAAGCCCTGTTTATTCCTTAGACCCTGTTCGAGCCCTAAAATAGGGTAGGACAAGGCCATGGTGCCCCTATCCTCCCTAGGATAGGGGTGTGGTGCCCTTGTCTCCCTAGCCACGCCCCTATCCCCACCTCTTAGGGTGGCCCTATGTCAGGTTTGCCCGGTTTCCTATGCACAATTTGATTTTTAGGATTTGCAATTCCTCTTTGTCAGCCTTCGATGATTGAAAATTAATCCTCTAGGCATTTATAAAAGGAGATTCAATTCCCTCATTTGACATAAGGATGATAGGCATACAGATAAGATACTGGATTTCAAGGTCTTCATCAAGCATTCAAGCATTCAAGTCTTCTTCATTCATCCATTGGAGCAACATTACAACATTCATCTGCAAGCATGTGTGTGTGTTAGGTTTTTGTCATGTTACATGCCATTTCATGCAACACTTGTGATTAATTTCAAGAAGCAAAGCAACCATCATCAACAAATTGCAGATCTACAAGGTATACACTTCCATCATTTACATTTCAGCATTTGCAATTACTTTCTTTCAAGGTTGATTCCTCAACCGAGGTTTGACTGAGGCAAACCCCTATCCACAACCCTTCTCCCCTTCTTTTTTGTGTGTAGGTTGTAGGTGCACAACTGTATTTTCAGATTTGGACTCCATTTGCAGAGACCAAAAAACCCTTTTTCATTTCGCGGATTTTTCAGAGGACCATGTACATTTTCGCCACGGTCCCGACGACTTTTCTCCAAATTTGCAAGGCGGATCTGTATCAATCTAATTAGCTCAAATCCGAAGTTACAATGCAATCTTGAACTGGTAACTCCTTATTTCATTCACTTTGTCTCTCTTTTCCACATAGTCAACAAGTCGACTTTCCAAAAGAGGGTAAATCACACTTCAACCCTTCCAAACCACTGAGAATTCACATCCTTGTCTCTTCTGGATTTGGATCTAGTGGATTCAAGCCCCTCTTTTGAATTTAAATTTCTCCCAAGTGAAAAATCATCCTAGTGACTTCCTTTCTCTCTCCTGGGTGGGGAGTCAGTAGGGCTCAATTTATCCACTTTACAATACCAAATATAAAAAAACTTATTATTTTAACAACCAACACCAGTTAGTAGCATTCCATATTCCTTGCTAATGTTGGCATAGTACATAGCAATGGATAGAAGCATACAAAAGATGATATCTCAAAAAGATATGACAATAAAAGGAGTTAAAATTACCAAGCCGTACTTGTGATGTTCATGTATTCTACATTGTGTATAATTTTACAATGGACAGAGCATGCCCCTTATAAATGGATACCTATAAAACTCCCAGTTGGAAATTAGGATGTCACAATTATTTCTCTACCATATCACCAACATATTAGATTTTTTTAGGCTGGCTCTTACAAAAAATTTCTTACCCAAAGAATTATGATTTCACTATTTTAGACTAATTAGTACAGTCAACATCATGAAATTCTACATTGTGTATAATTTTACAGTATTTCATATGCTTAAAAATGAATATAATTAGAACTTATGAGTTGATCATCTATCTCCAATCTTAAGACACAATATACTCTAAATGTTGCTTCTACAATTGTATGTGATGGCACTTTGTGATAAAATGTATATATGGCTTTAAGATGTACAATAATCCATATTGGATCAAGTTGAAAAAAAATAATTAAAAATGGAAGAGGAAAACAAAATATCCATTCAAACAAATGACTAAACAATTTTTGTAGCAGCAATAGATTTTTTAGCTTAACAATTATGTTGTCATCAATGTACAATATGATCTATCTATCAAAAGATAGATTTGGAATAAGATAGTCAAGAAAGATCTTATTTCAAATTGCTAAGATTGCAAATGTATTACAAAATCTGATTTAGATATCATACATAATTTTTTTAAATGTCATTCAAAATTCAACTTAAAATAAGCAGCAACATTTAGCTGAATCATTTTTCATTAGAAAATGCTTAAGAAATCTTCAACATTGCTTGACCAATAGAATTAAGGGCAGCAACCAAGTTCATTTGGACATTCACTTTTTGCTTCTCCAATTTGATCATCTTTTCATCATTTTGTTCTTCCTTACTTAATCGCCTTTCCATTAGAGCATAGTCTTTTTCATGGCATTTCATACGGCCTTCTTCAGCCAGCTGCAATGTGGAAACAACTAACTTGTTGTTTTCTAGAATCGTGTCTTTCACACCAGTGGTTTTCAATGTTGACTTCCTCTTTTTTACCTGTGTAGCCTTTTTCTGTTTCATTGTCACAGTGTATTGATCCTTGACATGTTGCATTTACTATATCGAATTCATTCATTGGAACATTTTCATTTGGAGCGTTGTTGTCAAAAGTATCAATAGTTATATTTCTAGGATCGATAGCTCTATCGGACCCAAAATTGATCTCCATTGCATCCATCAGCTCTTTTGGAAAATTTGGAGGAAGCCCTTTTTCTACTCTCTCTCTACTTGTCATATTCCAATAACTGTCATGCCCAAATGGAATACGTGTCTAATAGTCTCTTATTCTTTCGAAATCTGGCAAAACATGCTCCCATCGATCTCGGCATTGATTTGTTGTGCGGAAGACACGACGATGAGAAAAATACTCTTGCACAATTTTCCATTTTTCAACAGATGATGTAGCTTTCTTCATCGGCCCACCATTGGAAAGTGTGTCTTTCTCATTGTGTTTTGCCTCTATGAGGATTATTGTGTCTGAAATGCTCCATTGTGTCCTTCCTTTTTGTGGAGGAGGAATAGTAGGTGTTTTATCTTGAACATTTGATTGTTTCTCAGATGGAGTATAACTGAATACTTCTTCATTTTCCCTTTCTGAAATTGGAGGACAATCAGAGATGTTTGTTTTATTCATTGTTTGGGTACTTGGCACAAAATCCAATAATTCATCGTCTATGGAATATATATCATCATCTTGTATGTTGTTTTATGAGAGCATGGCCATGTACCTTCTAAAACCACTCTTTGTAGGAATTGGGCGGTGTAAATTTCTCTCCATGATAATTTAAACAAGGATATGTTGCTGCACACTGCAAATAAACATTAAAAAAAATATAATTTTTGTAAGAAGATTGTGTTGATAGACATATGTTGCACAAGAAATAATTAATAAGAACTATATGTAGGTTGTGCGATTTGTGTCTTCCTATGTATCTATTATAAAAAAATATATCTTACGTTAACCTAACAGCCTATTATTGAATGAATGTGTTGACTACAATAAATCAAAGGAAGTTAGATTGGCATTCAGTTTTTAAGAATTACAATTGCTTTCAAACATATTAATGCCTGTGGGGATTAGGAGAAACTAGCATTCATTACTTATCCAGACATTGCCTTGAATTGTGAGTATTTTTAAGTGTTTTTGTTCAATGTGCTGTGAAACCCAGAGTCTGATTATTTATGCATCACAGACATGGGAAATGTTTGCCCTTTATTGTTAGCTAAGTAGAATACCATCTGCCTTTATACTATTGTGGTTAATTCGCTCATATCCCTGGCAATGATACACTATTAACTGGGTACAATTAGAAGTAGTATAACTGCAAATTTATTACTATCCCCCATTGTTTAAATTTATCTTCACTTATTCCAATCCATCTTATCCTTGTCACAAATTTAACTCTTTGTTGGTTGTATCATATGTAAGGATTTCCATAAAAGGGGCTATATTTTTTATTTTCTCATGTATTTGATTACTGTTGATTCATTGGTAATGGGACTGTGTACACATCGATTATAATGTGCCATTACAAATTTTTATTACTGTGGATTGGAAGTTGTTAGATCTAATGAAAAGACATCAGAAATCAATCCACCAATTTATGACATGGATAGCTTCAGTGAGAGCTGGAACATCTAAAGTCTTTTGTAATTAAAACACTTTCTATTGGCGATGCCTATTTTTTGGGGGGGTCATGTGATGGTTTGTGCTCTCTATGATCAATTATTCTCTCTCTCAGTTTGGGCTAACCTGCATTTTGTAACCTGCTTTTATTAAAAAATATGTAATCTATTAAAACAAACAACAATGGGTATTAAAGCAATGACTTAGAATAAAACAAAGCACATTGCAAGGCCAATATAAAACTGGGCAAATCTGATGAGTTAAAAAAAAAAGGTGCATTCTATATAAGCATCATCCAATAGTGAAGCTTACAAATTATGAGCATAGAGGGAAATACTACTGCATGAACTTGTCATAGTAAGAAACATAAGAGAGTACAATGAAAACAAGATTTATGTTGTCTACGCACAGAAGATTTATTACAATTACATATGATGATCCAACAACAAAATGTAATGTGATTTGTCGTAAAGCTGTGAAATACTCCAACTTCATCATCTTCAATTCACCCCAAGAAGAGAATGTTAAAAACATATCAAGGAAAGACAGACACAGATTGTTCAACTGAAAAAGAAATCAAAACATGTGATGTTTGTAAGTGAATGGATTTTACTTCTTTTCCATCTTTGCAGATTTTTCACATCCTACTTAAATAGCTGGCAGTGTTGGAAATGAGGCCTCTGAATTTTTGAAACAAAAGTTGAACAAGTCATGATTGTGGTCTACTAAATGATCATGAATGTTGTATGTAGAGATTAGTTATCTCAAAGTGACGCCCTTTCTTTCCCATGACTCTATTCCCATTTGCACTAGGTACCCTAGCTTTCTTTCCTGCACTACACACTCGTCCAAATTTTACCATTCAAACCCAACACTAAAAAGTAATGCAATTGTGCAGGAGGGAGGGAAGATTTTGCCTTTACAGAGGACACTTCCACCCAAAATGGAAGAGTCGTAAGTTTTATCTCGTTGTCTTCAACCACAGAAAAATGAATTAACAAAACAGTGGGACTTCATGAATGTTCTGTGTAAAGAAAAATTGAAGAAGTCTAATTTACGTGCTTCCCAAGCATAGGAGGATCCTAGTCCACCCATTTGACATGAAAGCAATAAAGTGGATTCCCACATGGACATGCTTTCAACTCCGTGTTCATCATGTTGCCTCCATTGTCGATTTTGTCATTGTTTGAAAACCAACAGCCAGAGACCTGATAGCATAACCCAGGGGCCCATTTTACTCAAGCTGTAATGCTAATCTGAAAGCCTAATGGATAGCATGTGAATTCTGCCCTAAGCAATCATCAGTTTTTTGTCGTGGTTAGATAAAGAGAAAGCACTAAACAAAAAAATATTGTTTTTCTTAATGGTGGTATTGGTTTTTGGGTTCGTTTACTATTACCGTACTAACGACTATGGATAGGGGTGGGTGAATTCAAATATCCTTCCCTGATTCCACTTCCCGAAGACATTGACTCCCTGGTTCATAGATTGAATACGAGGGAACCCAATTTCTATTACATACGAGCCATAAAATAATGAAACAACGAGAAATTTTATATGTCAACAGTAAAACAGAGAAATTTATATGCAAACTGTTAACCAAAAAAAGATACAAAAAATTTATTCAAAGTTTTATAATTCAGAAATACAAAAATGTATGGTCTTCTTCTACTGTGCATGGGTTGCAGAGCTTAGATAAAACTATAAACATAAATTTGGATTTTCCCTCTAAATTTTTTCTTGGTGGGATTCATCAGTTTTTTTGGGTGGGAATCAAATTTTGATTGATAAATGACATAATTTATTCCTAAGCTGCTGGGGCAAATTCTAGCCCGGCCCCATTTTTACCTGCTCAAATTAGAAGTCCTAAAAAATAGGGGCTTCTACTTTTTAGGAGCAGATTCCAATTAATCCTGTAGCAGAAAAAAAAAATTCCATGGGACTGCCTTTTCCTTAAAATTAGAGCTTAAGCCCCCTCCATGGGACCCCTGCATCAGATTGAATATACATAATAATATAGTCCTTAATTAATCTATAGACATTTTCTCCTTTCCACTTATTTATATTTATTACTAAAAAAAAGTTATATTCTCGTAAAATTAGTATGTTCGTATTCTCAATATTATATTTCAAAAGCTAGGGGAGAGGTCTCAGTAGTTGAACACGTTTCAATTGTTGTGATAGTTGTTGATTTAATACCCATATTTGTTGATTTAATATCCATACTTGTTGAGTTAATGTCCAATTTTTTTGACAACATTGTACCAATAGTTGTGACTTTAAAGTTGTTATTGCTATGATGACTACCCATAATTGAATGAAATGTACCCTTAGTTGTAAAAAACAACCAATCATGTGATGCCACATCAGCTGCACAAATATGGGGGACTCTTTTGCATGACTATTGGTTTCACCTTCTTTTTCGACTGTTCTAGACACATTGGCAAAAAGCATGCCGATGTGGCATTGAAACCTTAGTTATAAGAAGGGGACTTGCCAAGTAAGCTACCGTAAAAATTTGGGAGTGATTAGAAATTTCCATGTAGGATTTTGAGAAATGTGAAGTTAGGGTGCAGAACTACTGGGTCCTCTCCCCTAAATGGATTATAAAGTAAGCATATTCATGTTTTCTTTTTTCTTCTAGGAGAAAAGGTCAAAGTCTATATATATATATATATATATATATATATATATATATATATAGAGAGAGAGAGAGAGAGAGAGAGAGAGAGAGAGAGAGAGAGAGAGAGATTCAAAGTTAGTTAAAAAGATACAACATTGTAGTAAAAGAGAGGGGAAGACATCAACCCTCATACAGTAGATTATTCACAGCAAATACAATTTACCCAAGGAAAACCAAAACAAAATGCATATAGCATATTGTCTGGAATAAACCCTTTGAAGAAAAATAAACTACAAATCGTGCACCCAAAACAGAAGGAAAAAAAAATATGACAACTAAGGAAATGGGAATTAAGAACCATTACAGGATTCTTTAGATGAAGCTAATATTGGCAGCACCAATGCAAGAAAACTGAGAGGGGGGGGATGAATCAATTTTCACCAAACTTAAACAAATTAACCTCAACTTTAGATTTGATCAAGAACAACAATAGAAAAAATAAATACCACATCAACAACACACATAACACACAAATTTTTGACGTGGAAAACCCGGTTAAGGGAAAAACCACAGTGGGAACCTACCCACAATATGATGAAACTTTGCAGTAGTATGTGTAAATATTACAATGGAGAATGCACATACATTCAAGCACACTGCCCAGAGCTCACTGCTCAAAACAACAAAGGGCTCTAACCCTAGAAAGGTCACTGCCTTAAAAAGATCGGACAACAATCCAGAGTACATGAACTAAAAGAATAGCATCTCCAAATGCCTGATCACAACTCCAGTTAAGCACACTGTCTGCCCAACAACACTTCTTTGCACTTCTTCACTACTGAAGGATAAATTCACTTGTTTGCACATACAATACTCTTATAGATCGTAGACACAACCAAAAACACTCATAGACACTCATCTTACATGATTACTGTGTGCAGGAAAAGTGGGCGGATGAAACGGAAAATGTGATTTCAAATGAGTCCAAACACCAATGGGACTCTTGGTGCAAGTTATGAAGTTATATTGAATAACTCAACTTCCAAAGGCATGTTCCATTGTTCTCTATCTCACAAGACCCCTCAAGCCAATACCTTTTCTCTCATATCACTGAGCAAAGTGACTTAGGGATGACAATCATGAAAATGAGGGATATTGATCAATCTAGCATAGATGCATTCCTAGTTATGTATGATACTAAGTCTAACTTGATTTAAACTAGCATGGATATGATAATAAGATGAAAGGATTAGTAACAAAACTATCCTAGCATGCTATACTAGTCTACCATGATTTATTATGTGATAATGCAAATGCCTATTTAAGATGCTATGAAGATTATTTCTATCAAAGAGAGGCTAAATGCTTGATTAAAAATGATTCAGATTAGATGCTTAGTAAAATGTCTATAAGTTTGATACTAAAGACTTGGATATGAAAATGGAGGAATGAGAGCTCTATTTATAGGAAAAATAGGTCAATGAATGGTAAAGATTAGATGATCTTATCAAGGGTCGGGATTGAAAGTTATCAATCCATGTTTACAATTCTCACCAATGAAATGGTGACAATTGTCAACATAAGACTGCTTGAGAGGAGATGTAAGAAGCATTAAATGCTTGAGAAGACCTCATGGTTACCTTAGGAGGTAAGGGTTAAAGCTAGGTTAAGGTTATCCATTGGATAAAGCTTTTACCCAAAGGATAAACTCTTGTGCAAGGGTTAAAGAATTAACAATGGTCAAAGCAATGAATGCTTGATGAGACCCTTGGGTTAGATGAGGGTTGAGTTAGAGAGAAAGTCTCTAATCATGCAAGAGGGTTGAGTTAACCATTAATGGTTTGGAAGACTTTCAAGGTTAACTTGTTGAAGACATAAAGCCTTTAATGGTTTCCAAAGACTTTGAAGGTTTGAGAAGTGACTTCCCTTTGCTTAGGGATGTGACAATATTTAGGGGATGGCTTAAGCCAATTTAGAAATGATTAGAAGAATCTAGAAGGGGGTTTAAGGAGGCAAGTGGGAGATGTAGGAGAATGCAAGTGGATGGGAGGGTAATTTTAATAAAAATAAATTACTTTATTTCAACTAAAATAGATGCAACTTGCATAAATACAAGTGGGGGATTTAAATAAATAAATTAGATTTATTTATTTGCAATGAACAATTTAATTAAATGTAAATTTAATTAAAAGGGGAGAAAAGGGAATTAATTAAATAAAATGTTTTATTTAATTAAAGGATATGAGAGACTTAGGTGAATTTAATTAAATAAATTGAATAACTTATTTAATCAAATAGATGAATGTGAATAATTTAAATAGAGGAATGAGATTAAAAATGAATATTAAATATTCACTTAAGAAAGTGGTCATTTTAATACGTCTAAATTTTTCCCCTCTTTGAAGTGACGTGTGTACACATGTTGATTCAAAGAATTTTTGTTGGATATGATATTTGTGTTGAGATGTCAATATGATGATGTCGTGCCTCGGTTTTGATGAATGATATTGATGATGCCCCCTCGGGATATGAATCAAGTATGGTGAAAAATTTGTTGATTTGATAAGTGTTTTTGAATTGATTGCATTTTTAAATGTTGATTGTGTTGAATGGAGAGTTTATTGATTCATCTCCCGAAAAATGATGTTTGATAGGGTTAAAAGTGAGAAAACGAGAAAAATACATGCCCCACCTAGTTGACTTTTACCCTATAAAAGGTAAAAAGTGATTTCATTTGGATTATTTGCACCTTTTGACTTCTTGCGAGAGTGACAAAATGTCAATTCCTTATGCTTCTTACCGTTTTGAGCGTGTTCACTGATATCAGAGACTCGCCACGTATGGTCCACCTGTAAGTCATCTTAATTTTGCCCTGTTTTCTTTTTGTTTTATCAATTTTAGTCACATTTTTAATTTTTTGCTTCCAATTTTTGTGGTTTGGTGCATAGGGTTTCTTTCCTAGCGCATAGGGTTGTTTAGCTAGGGTAGCGTCTGGGAGTCGTCATGTACCATGTTGTAGGTTTAGGGTAGCATATAGAGATATCTAGCGCATAGGTCTAACAGGTTTGCACATGTAGTGCATAGGGTAGCACGTAGGGTTAACCTAGCGCATAGGGTTCTTAGGTTAGCACGGTGGAAGATTTGGGTAGCGCATAGAGATAGTTTAGTGTATAGGGTAAAGGTCTTAGCATGTAGACAAGTTTAGCTAGCGTATGGGTGGCAGCTTAGCGTGTGGGAGGGGTACTTTGGCGTGTGAGGAGGAAAATAGCTAGAGAGGATTGTGAAGATTGTGTTGCGGAGGAAAAATAGATGAGGGAGATGATTTAGGGGTTCTTAAGTGCCTGCTGAGCTGTTTCAAGGTCGTTCCTGCTATCTTAATGTCAGATTTTGCCACTTTGAATTTTGTGTTGATATGGATTGCCAAATTGAGTGTTTTTTTTTAATGAGGATCCTGATTTTCTTTCGATATTGATCTTTAATTTTTACCTTGTAATTGAATTTGATGTCCGAGTCTTGGTATGATGATTTGAGAGTCTATTGGAATTACTTTCATTTATGAAGTGTCAAGTTGATTGATTATTTGAATGAGGATCGTGATTTTCTTTTGATATGGATCTTTGATTTTTGCCTTGTAATTGAATTTGATGTCTGATATGAGTTTTGATTTGTGATTTCCAATAGGGTTCCTGATATGATTTTTTTGAGTTGCTTTCATTATGGGTCTTTGATTTGATTTGTCAATATGGTGCTTGCGATATGGGTCATTGATTTGATTTCTTGATATGGTGCTTGTGTTATGGGTCTTTGATTTGATTTCTCGATATAATGCTTGATTGATTTTGATATGGGATTTGATCTTCGATATGGATTTTTTATTGATTTTGATATGGAACTTGATTTAATGCTTCATTGTTTCAAGTTAATTTTGTTGTGTTTGGATATATCAGATAGATATAGGAACTGATGTTAGACATTTGTTGTTTTGCAAGCACAGCTTGGCGTACTCCAGTCGCAAAAGTGATTTCTGAGACCATGGTCCTTCATTCCACGTTTGACACAAGTGGATAGAGATGTTATTGAGAGGTGTGGTTTATCCTCTTTGTTGGACATGCCTCGGTATATCATTAAATGGGGTTTGCTGATAGCTTTGGTAGAAAGGTGGCACAATGACATGAACACCTTTCATTTGGCTACTAGTGAGGTAATAGTCACTCTAGAGGACTGTTATCGAATTCTGCAGATTCCAGTGATTGGGGCATTATTGTCATATGAGCTGATGAAGGAGGATGGGACAGAGGCTCTTCATCAGATATTCCATGATGATCAGATTTGTGGATATGAGATCCCTTGGCAGGAGTTTATATATTTTGATTATGCTCCACTACCCTCTGTACTGGCAAGTTTTGTAGGTGGATTATTGTGTCCCGACCATAGGTCGAAGGGACTAGCAGTGGGCTAGGGATTGGTGTTGAAGGACATGGTTACACAGGAACGCAGGTTCGCTTGGGGATCATGTATGTTAGCACACCTATATAGGGAGCTACACCAGGTAGTGTATCTAGAATACATGATTTTATCAGTCGAAGTCACATTATTATAGGTGTGGGTTTGGGAGCACATTCCTACAATGAGGCCACTTGTAGATATAGATAGGTTGATTGGTCGAGCCTATGCATATGGGTATACAGGTTTAGTTGTCCAGTGTAAGCTGGGAAAACTAGAGCATTGGAGGAGGGTGTTGGATGATATTGATATGGTCATCTGGAGACTGTATATGGACTGCGAGGTATGGGTCGAGGACGGGCTAGAGATGCCCTATGTTTATATGTTGAGATACCTGATTGGGCAGATGCCTTTTTATTATTGAGAGGTTCTTACATAGTCGTGTTCAGCAGCAGTATGGTTGACAACAAGGTATACCACAGGGAGCATGCTTATATGCTCGTTGGAGACAGGATGTGCTAGAGTGGGGTTTGACTATTGATAGTGCAGTGATTGTGGAGGATTATATGCATTTGGCCAGATAGATTTGGGATTACGGGTTTGGAATGGTTGATGATGGGATGACGGAGGATTTTGCAACATTCTTCGTGGCACATGTTGTGGCACGGATATTAGATCCGACAGAAATGCTTCCTGTCTTTGATGATGATGAGGATGAGTAGCTAGAGAGGCTAGTGAGATGGAGAGAGGAGGGAGAGGAGATGGAGGAGGGATATGGGGATGATGGAGGAGATGATGGGGGAGTTGGGAGGGGTGGTGGTAGAGGGAGACGGGGAGATAGAGGAGGGGATGGAGGAGATAGAGGGAGGATTGGAGGAGGGGATGGAGGGAGGAGAGGAGATGGAGGAGACAGAGGGAGTACTGGTTTAGTCAGACAACCGGGTGGTGATGGAGATAGAGGCGGTTTGGTTCTTGGAGTCGGTGAGGTTGGCAGAGCAGACGAGGTGCTAGCAGCTATGGGTGGCTTAGAGGAGTTTAGGCGGTCGACCCAGTGGAGGAGGTCATATACCAGGTCCTAGGACCGAGATAGGGGTTAGTGCAGGATCAAGGGGGGCCAAAAAGTGGCGATGTGAAAAAAATAGCCTTCCTCACTCGCCTAAAAACGCGAAAATCCATGTTGACTTTTTGCTTGGCCTAGGTGTCAGTACACCTTGGCTTGGTAATTACCTATGCAAATCAGATATTTGATTTTTATTTGTAATTTTAATTTAAAAAATATATTATATGTTACATATTACATTATATATATTATATAATATGTATTATATAATATATTATTATATTATATTATAATATAATAATATATTATATAATACAATATTATATTATATATAATATAATATAATATTATATTATATTATATATTATATAATATATTATAATATAATACAATATTGTATTATATTATATATAATATAATATAATATTGTACAATATGTATTATATAATACAATATAATATTAATATTGTACAATACGTATTATATAATACAATATTATATTATATTATATTATATTATATTATATTATATTATATTATATTATATTATATTATATTATATTATATTATATTATATTATATTATATTATATTATATGTATTGTACAATATTATATATATTATAATATATATAATATAATACAATACGTATTATATAATATAATAATATATTATATAATATATTATTATATTATATATGTTATTTAAAAATAATTTAAGTATAGAAATCGGATATTTGATTTTCTAAGACTTTTATATTTCGATAGTGACAGTCCCGTGAGTCATTTTTAACTCACGGGTCGTGCAAATTCATCAAAATCCAATATCCACTCCATCTGATATTCGGTGTTCTGACAAAAAATTGCAAAAAAATAGATTTAGAGGTAAGAATTTTATCGTTTTCAATCATTTTCATTCATTTTTTGTATTTTTTGTTAATGTTTATTTGATTTTTCATTGAAAATATGGTTTTTTCAAGAAATCTATGTTTTTTAAAATCAAATACCTAATTGTTTAAATTTGTTAACTAAATTTAATTGTTTACATTCAATTAGGTTAAAAATGGGGGATAACAACGAAAACACTGACCAACCACAACCACAACTACAACAACCAAATCCTCATTTGCCAAACCCCCCCTCAATTCAAGATTTGATTGCACAAAATTTGAATGAATTGAGGGGGATTGCAGAAGTATATCGTAGGATCCCTCATCTACACCCATTGTTTGATCCTCTCACGTTGATCATAAAAAGTATGGAAACCATGACTGAGAAGCACAATGCTGCCCTTTTGTGGCGAGATTCTATGAAGGAAAAATATGCAGATGGTTTTTCGTATAAGGATATCAAGGATCTTGAGATATCCAAAGCTGAAATCGTCTCATTATTTGTCAATCCCCGTACTAGTCAGCCCATAGATCCCAAAAAAATTAAACTTTTTATCAAATAGTGCACAAATGATGGGATTGTGAAAAATTTTTGGGATCGTTGGTGGATAGTTTTCGACAAACCACCCAACAATAATCTTGATATCCCCTTCTATTTCATAAAAAAATTGTATGCTAAGTTTGTTTTACGCAAACATGTGAACTACTTTGACATCCAACCTTTTCAGGGTGTAGGTTTAGGTATGCCCCAAAATAGACCTGGGGCAGTCAGAGTAGTCCAGGGCCCATATGTCCCCCCTCCCTGTTGATCCCCCACTTGTAGTTCAACATTCTGATATCATTTGTGAGGTGGCTTCACGGACCATATCGGCTATTCACTCTTTGAGTAGCCTTTTGGTTTCTCAGGCTGCGTCAGTAGCTCAACCTACTCTTGATGGTAGCGGTGCATCCGGTGCCAGTGACACGTCTTCCTCGGCTCCACACATATGCATGCCCCATAGTTGTGTCATGTGTGGGCACGTATGCTTTGGTCCAGTTGGACAACCCATTGATCCTCCTATGGGCAGTGCAGATTATGAGGTGCATGAGATGCATGATGCACCAGATGTTATTACACAGACTGGAGGATACCCTGGGGAGTCCTCACATGTTAGAGTCAAGGAGGCACCATCATCATACATTGATGATGTATTGGTAAGATTTGTGTTTTCATAGTTCATGTTATATTTTAATTAAATATTTATAAATTAGATAATATTAAGTACTAATTTTTATTTACATGGTCTATTTAACAGTTGATGACCGAGGATGAGTTGAGATAGATTCAAGAGGGCACCTTGTCCGCCATTTCATTTGGCCTTGATAGCTTGACAGTACATATATTATTGCACCTAGTCATTTGTATTTTATTGTACATACATGCTCATCATTTATATTTGTATTAATTAGATTATGTAGTAACTTGCATGTATATCTTATTTTACTCTTGTAGGGCACAAGTAGCACGAGTGCGGTGAAGTGTGATTTAGGATCTGGTAGTGCAATTGGAGACAAGGGAGAGGTAATTGAATGCAAATATGATTGAATGAATAGTTTAAATAACTTATAGTGATTATACATGTCTAGACATAGATTGATAGTTTCATATACTTGTTGTGTATATATACAGAGAACTCTTAGCTTCACATCCTTGATGACTACACCCAGTATACCTAAAGAAGAAGAAGAGATACCTTGAGTAGATGTGTGTTTATTTTATTATTTAATTAGCAGATATAATTTGTTATTATCAGTGACAATTATATGCTAACTTGTATCAATGTCATGTTTCTAAACATATGTAGGTTGTGTATCAAAATATTCAAAACATACCTCCTCTACCAAAGACATACATCAAGAGTCCTGCAAAGCTCCAAAGAAAACATGGAGATGAGGTAAACATGAATAGTTCAATTATAGTTCATTTTTATGTTTACTTTTCGAATGTGAATTATAAAATATAACTAATATTAATCGTGGTTTGTTTTTCTTGTGCAGGATCCTTCAGAGCCGAGCAGTGCAGCGAAGAGGATCGATTTTGATGATCCATCAGTAGCTTAGGATGTTATAGATAGTTTTGGGATGCTTACATGTCTAGTTGGCATGTATATTTTGTATATGGACATACATTCACGTATTTAGATATACATTTTGTTTCAGTTGGCGTTTATGCCATATTTGTGTATGGACATACATTTGTAATCATTCGATATTTTTTATATATACAGAAGTTGATATTCGATCATATAAATTGTTGCTCATATGTGCGTGGTGTTATCATGGAAATCTTTAATCTTCATTCCAATAATTGACAATGGCTAATAATGGCTATTTAATTAACAATACAATTCATTTCATTTCATCATAACTATTGTTTTTATAATGAACAATATAATTCATTTAATGAACAATACAATACAATTCATTTAATGAACAATACAATTCATTTAATGAACAATACAATTCATTTAATGAACAATACAATACAATTCATTTAATGAACAATACAATACAATTCATTTAATGAACAATACAATTCATTTAATCAACAATACAATACAATTCATTCAATGAACAATAGAATTCATTTAATGAACAATACAATACAATTCATTTAATGAACAATACTTGATACAATTCATTATTACCCTATGCATGGTTCTATTTTCCCCCCCACCTCAGTCGAACGCTTGGGGTTTTATTAGGGCAGCAATTTTTCGGTTGGCGGAAAAATCATCAGTCTCACTCAATCGAATGTTGTCGCGTGGCCGATTTCTCGTTCTGCTCATCGCGATGATGAATCGTTGGCTCTGACATGTCCAGTTAGGCATTATTACCCTACGCATGCTCCTATTTTGTCCCCCCACTCGATCCGACGCTCAGGTGATACCCTACCAGCAGCGTCCCTTGAGTGCCCTAAGTGCTCAAAATTGTCAAACTTTGACGAACCCTAACTCAGAATCCATGGCACCTACAAATGATCCATTTTGAACCTACAGGGCCATGAGAGGGGTCCCTACAAAAGCCTATCTCAGTTTCTCAAGTTGCCCTATGGTTTTATTAGGGCAGCAATTTTTTGGTTGGCAAAAAATCATCAATCTCACTCAATCGAATGTTGTTGCGTGGTCGATTTCTTGTTCTTCTTGTTGCGATGATGAACTGTTAGCTTCAACATGTCTAGTTAGGCATTATTACCCTATGCATGCTCCTATTTTTCCCCCCCACTCGATCCAACACTCGGGGTCATACCCTATCGGCGTCATCCCTTGAGGACCCTAAGTGCTCAAAATTGTCAAACTTTGATGGGCTCTAACTCAGAATTTGTGGCACCTGTGAAAAATCCGTTTGAACCTACAGGGCCATGAGAGGGGTCCCTACAAAAACCTATCTCAATTTTTTAGGTTTCCCTACGGTTTTATTAGGGCAGCAATTTTTTGGTTGGCAAAAAAATCGTTAGTCTCACTCAATCGAATGTTGTCACATGGCCGATTTCTCATTCTGCTCGTCGCGATGACAAACTGTTAGCTCCAACATGTCTAGTTAGGCATTATTACCCTATGCATGCTCCTATTTTTCCCCCCACTCGATCCGACGCTGGGGGTCATACCCTACCGGCGTCGTCCCTTGAGCACCCTAAGTGCTCAAAATTGTCAAACTTTGATGGGCCCTAACTCGGAATCCATGGCACCTATGAATGATCTGTTTGAACCTACGGGGTCATGAAAGGGGTCCCTACAAAATCCTATCTCGGTTTTTCAAGTTGCCCTACGGTTTTATTAGGGTAGCAATATTTTGATTGGCAAAAAATCATCAGTCTCACTCAATTGAATGTTGTCGCGTGGCCAATTTCTCGTTCTGCTCGTCGCGATGACAAACCGTCAGCTCCGACATGTCCAGTTAGGCATTATTACCCTATGCATGCTCCTATTTTTCCCCCCCACTCGATCCGACGCTCGGGGTCATACCCTACGCATGTGACATCCATGAAGGGATATGAAGGGATATTTTGTAAACAATTAGAAACCTTTAATGATAATCAAGTTGAAGCCTTGAGATTTATGCAATATGGTTCAAGTCCAAAACTGTACCTTGAAGCCACACACTCTTCCCTCTCCCAGCATACACTAATGAGTCACAAGTTAACATAGAATCTGGAAGGATTTGACGAGAGCGTTTTGATTTTACTTATGTCTTGTGTATTATAATAAAGACCAATTTGCCAATGTGACATTTTCATATGAGAGAAAAGCTTCATTTTATCTCAATACAGTTGTACCTATTTCATTATTAGAAAAAATAAATATACAAAGATCTGTTATTAGCATCCTCCATATTATGGATTTGAATTGATGTTCTCAATTAGTTATTATCTGTTCAGATTTTCTTCCTAAGGCACAACCATTTGGTGGTTATCATATTAGGACAACCATCCATGACTTTCAAAGTAATTGATATTTATTCCTACACCTCACACTCACAAGATTAATAATGAAATGACATTTATGATTCATCAAATGCTGACAAAGTCTAATCAAATTTCAACTTTAAGATGTATACAACATATCATATTCAACTTCAAGATGCATACAACTTACCATATTCAAGCTCATGCCAACCACCACTTAGATATTGTTATATGTCGATTAAAGTACAATATATGTAATAAAACCATATAATCTTACAAAAAATCCATCATAGACCATCTATGTCGATTAAAGTACAATTCATTTGTAACAGGAACACACTCACAATCTGAAGTTGCAAAGCCCTGTGGGAAGCATCAAATTAGAAATTTACTAATCTGACTCATACTACTATCAAAAGCATCAAAGATGCTACTGCTAGAGAACACCATGCTCCATTGTGGAGAGAATATTAGGTGCATCTGATGTTAGTGTCTGAAAATGAAACAATGTTATTCAATTGCCAAAATCTAACTGACTTTATTTTATAAACCATTAATAAATAAAAATAGACAAGGTTACCTGAGTGAAAGTTCGATGACCACCTTAACTAGTAGGTGTTGATGTTGAAGGCCCAACATTAACCTATTTACTTGACTATCAATGTCAAATGTTTGATTCAATAGATCATCTATCATGACAATTTGATCCATTGCAGATGTGTCCTGGCCACATGCATTTGAATCATCTTCATGATAATAAATGATGACAAGACCCACAATTTAATCTCATTAATGCACAAAGGAATATGTACCATCACCAAGAGAGGGTCTTGTCAATGACGAATGATCTAGCATGAACCTATATTTTTAAGAATTGTTAGTCTCCACATAAAATGCATGGATGAACATAAAGGATTTATGATAATCACTTCAATTGAAATGCATGATAATAAATGAAAAGATGGGATTATATACCATAAAAAATACATCCCTTCGAATTATATCAACAAAACCCACTATGTTAACGCAAAAATCGTAATGTGGTACTGTTGTATATCATCAAAAAAGACCTTCATGAGCATAAAGGTTATGCGATAATTATATCATAAAAAATTATCAAATAGTGTTGTCTAATAACAAAAATTGTAAAGCTCATCAAATGCCTGATAATAAGTTGTGTTGCAAAAATACGTCCCTTCCAATTATATTGAGTGTACTCGCTATGTGCATGCAAAAACCGTGTTTCCAAAAAAAAACGTTCATCAATAGACCTGCGTTTTGAACACATCCTTAATATACACGTAACAAACTTGAACATTAAGGTTTAATGATCATTGTTTGAAATGAAATGCATGATAAAAAAATAAGACACCATTAAAGACCTACTACTCAAGTGTGCATTGTAGAATGAATATGACATAAAAGTTCATGGTATATTGAAAACTCCACATGGTATGCATCGTAGAATGAATAGGACATAAAAGTTCATGGTACATTGAAAACTTCACATGGTACTTGCAACAACAGGTATTGCAAATCTTAAGAGGAACACAATAAAATGGTTTCAAAGATTCAAAGGCCCTTTGTGATATTTGCAAAGTTGGATGTAATTCACAAAAAAATTTGTACAACATTGTTTGGCTTGATTCCAAGAAATGTTTGGGATGCGGTGTGCAGTCTCAGTTGCCGATTCTTAATTTCAAAATGTCTTTTACATTGGGTGACACTCTAGAATTAGAGTGCCAAAATTGTTGAATCTCTTCCTTCACATTGTTGGTCAACTTTCTATCAACACGTGGAAGCCTCCCACCAAATTCCCATGTATCTTGTTGAAGTGGATCATCAAGTCTTTGTCTTCATGCAAGTGCTCTATCCAAAGTTTTACGGTTTATGTTAAAATCAACACAAGTTTGTCTCATTTGACGAGCCTTCCTCAATTGATGGCTTACTAAGGAGGTTGTAATCGCTCTTCGAGCGGCTCTCTTATCTCTTTCTTTGGTATTCTTTCCAATAGAATTGAGAGCGTCAAATAGAGTTTTTGCAATAATAGAATTTCTCTCCATCTTCTTGTTCATACGAATCTTCAATTTGTTTAGCAATGGTCTCATCTTTATCATCTTTAGCAATTGAATAAAGAGTTGGCATTGCTCGGTCAATGTCTTATTGCTAAAATTTTGGTTGAAAATTTGTGTAGCCCACAACCGAATGGTTCTTGTTGACCTCTTGCCTTCAAGATTTGCAATAATGTTCTCATTGATTTCAAATAACCATTTTGGGGTTCTTGAAGGTCTTGGATTTGGAATTTGTCTTTCATCCATGAGAGGGTCTTCATTTCTAAAGTAATTAGGTGTTACATATGGTTCACTTGGTTGAGCAATTCCACCTTCAACGTTAAAGTTTTCCACATTTTCACCTCCTATGTCAAAAATTTTCACATGTTGAGCATTTTCAGTATCACTTTCAAAATTTTTAAAATTTTCAATATTTTCACTTTCAAAATCTACATTTTCATTTTCAATAACTTGTGGCACATTTTCAAATTCAATTTCCTCTTCAGTTGAAGTAACATTAGTAATATTTAACATACCTTGTCTTCTCCTCCTATGACATTCTCTATCTCTTTCTCTATACACTTCAATCTAGTCATTTGAAAGTTTTCTTTTGCGTTTAGACTTTCGATGACTACTACTCCCCATTTCCCTCCACACATGCTCCTTCGTGATTGACAATGTAAGTTTTCACTTTAAGAGTCTCCCAAAAGCACAAATTTGTCTCTAGCTGTCTAAAAACCTATCATCCTCGATAGAAAACAGAATATATGCAAACTGTGGGCCATTGCAATCTACAGAATGGCCCACAAACCCTTTTTTCTCGGTTTTTTGTAGAAAAATCGGATATCGGATAAAATCAAATATCGAATTTTATCCGATATCTGATTTTAACACAAAAATTTGTGGTCCGCAAAAAAATTCCTGGTGCCGCCATTTATTTAGTAATCTGCCACATTGCAGAAATCCGATATCCGATTAAATCGGATATTGGATTTTATTAGTCATATTTGAGAGAGAGAGAGGGAGAAAGAGAGAGAGAGAGAGAGAGAGAGAGAGAGAGAGAGAGAGAGAGAGAGAGAGAGAGAGAGAGAGAGAGAGAGAGAGAGAGAGAAGGAAGGAGAGAGTGAGAGACAGAAAGAGAGAAGGGGAGACAGAGAGAGAGAGAGAGAGAGAGAGAGAGAAGAGGTGGAGAGAGAGAGAGAGAGAAGGAGAGAGTGAGAGAGAGAAAGAGAGAAGGTCAGGGAGAAGAGAGAGAGAGAGAGAGAGAGAGAGAGAGAGAGAGAGAGAGAGAGAGAGAAGGAAGGAGAGAGTGAGAGAGAAAGAGAGAAGGAGAGAGTGTTATTAGGGGTCATATGGTGTCCTAAGAAGTCATAAGGGTTCATGGGACACAATATGACCCCTATGGACACCATACGACCCCTAACAACACCATAGGATCCCTTAAGACACCAAATCATGTCGTTAGGGGTCATATTGTGTCCTATGATCCCGTAAGACACAATATGACCCCTAACAACATGATTTGGTGTCTTAAGGCATCCTATGGTGTCTTTAGGGGTCATACGGTGTCCATAGGGGTCATATAGTGTCTTGGGACACCATACAACCCCTTAGGACAAAATATGACCCCTTTTCCCTACAATATGACCCAAAGTGACCTAATATGGTGTCATTAGGGGTCATATGGTATGTCATAAGGGTTCATGGGACACCATATGACCCATATGGACACCATACAACCCCTAACGACACCATAGGACCCCTTAACACACCAAATCATGTCGTTAGGGGCGATAGTGTGTATTACGGGGTCGTAGGACACAATATGACCCCTAACGACATGATTTGGTGTCTTAAGGGGTCCTATGGTGTCGTTAGGGGTCATACGATGTCCATAGGGGTCACATGGTGTCTTGGGACACCATAGGACCACTTACGACACAATATGACCCCTTTTCCCTACAATATGACCTAAGCCGACCTAATATGGTGTCCTAAGAGGTCAGAAGGGTTCATGGCACACCATATGACCCCTATGGACACCATAGGACCCCTTAAGACACCAAATCATGTCGTTAGGGGTCATATTGTGTCTTACGGGGTCGTAGGACATAATATGACCCCTAACAACATGGTTTGGTGTCTTAAGGGGTCTTATGGTGTCGTTAGGGGTCATACGGTGTCCATAGGGGTCATATGGTGTCTTGGGACACCATAGGACCCCTTATGACATAATACGACCCCTTTTCCCAACAATATGACCCAAAGCGACCCAATATGGTGTCATTAGGGGTCATATGGTGTCCTAAGAGGTCATAAGGGTTCATGGGACACCATATGACCCCTATGGACATGATACGACCCCTAACGACACCATAGGACCCCTTAAGACACCAAATCATGTTGTAAGGGGTCATATTATGTCCTACCACCCCGTAAGACACAATATGATGCCTAACGACATGATTTGGTGTCTTAAGGGGTCCTATGGTGTCATTAGGGGTCATAAAGTGTCCATAGGGATCATATGGTGTCTTGGGACACCATAGGGATCATATGGTGTCTTGGGACACCATAGGACACAATATGACCCCTTTTCCCTATAATATGACCTAAAGCGACCCAATATGGTGTCATTAGGGGTCATAGGGTTTCCTAAGAGGTCATAAGGGTTCATGGGACACCATATGACTCCTATAGACATGGTATGACCCCTAACGACACCATAGGACCCCTTAAGACACCAAATCATGTCATAAGGGTTCATATTGTGTCCTACCACCCTGTAAGACACAATATGATGCCTAACGACATGATTTGGTGTCTTAAGGGGTCCTATGGTGTCACTAGGGGTCATACGGTGTCCATAGGGGTCATATGGTGTCTTGGGACACCATAGGACCCCTTATGACACAATATGACCCCTTTTCCATACAATATGACCCAAAGTGACCCAATATGGTGTCCTAAGAGGTCAGAAGGGTTCATGGGACACCATATGACCCCTATGGACACCATACAACCCCTAACGTCACCATAGGACCCCTTAAGACACCAAATCATGTCGTTAGGGGTCATATTGTGTATTACGGGGTCGTAGGACATAATATGACCCCTAATGACATGATTTGGTTTCTTAAGGGGTCCTATGGTGTCGTTAGGGGTCATACGGTGTCCATAGGGGTCATATGGTGTCTTGGGACACCATAAGACCCCTTATGACACAATATGACCCCTTTTCCCTACAATATGACCCAAAGCGGCCCAATATGGTGTCCTAAGAGGTCAGAAGGGTTCATGGAACACCATATGACCCCTATGGACACCATACGACCCCTAACGACACCATAGGACCCCTTAAGACACCAAATCATGTCGTTAGGGGTCATATTGTGTCTTACGGGGTCCTATGGTGTTGTTAGGGGTCATACAGTGTCCATAGGGGTGATATGGTGTCTTGGGACACCATAGGACCCCTTAGGATACAATATGACCCCTTAGGACACAATATGACCCAAAGTGACCCAATATGGTGTCATTAGGGGTCATATGGTGTCCTAAGAGGTCATAACGGTTCATGGGACACCATAGGACCCCTTAAGACAACATATGACCCCTAACAACATGCTTTGGTGTCTTAAGGGGTCCTATGGTGTCCCGAGACACTATATGACCCCAAACAACACCATAGGACCCCTTAAGACACCAAATTGTGTCGTTAGGGGTCATATTCTCTCTCTCTCTCTCTCCTCCTCTCTCTCTCTTTCTCTCTCTCTCCTCCTCTCTCTCTCTCTTTCTCTCTCTCTCCTCCTCTCTCTCTCTCTCTCTAAAATATGACTAATATTTTTGCCATGTGGCAGTTTACCAAATAAATGGCGGCAACGGGAAATTATTTGGGGACCACAAATTTTTGTACTAAAATCGGATATTGGATAAAATCCAATATCCGATTTTATCCAATATTCAATTTTTGTAGTCAAATTTTCAAATTTCAAATTTCGGCTTGGGATTCCTTTGGTATTTGGCTTGGAAGTGACAAGCCTAGAAAGTCAACTGAAAAAACATTTTTTTCAGTATTCCTTGATTTCCAGACTTTACACTGGTAGCAGACAACATTTTTTGTAACCAAAATTGATAAAATGAAAAGGGTTTTTTAAGGACGTTCCCAGCTTTCCAACGATATAAGGCTTGTCTTATTTTGACTTTAATAAATAATTATTATTTATTTTCTAATTGAATTTTGACAATAGTCCTGATTGATATACTGATTGAAAAACACTCATAACTTTCAAACAGTATAACATTTTTTGAAACCGAAACATGCGTCACATCCTATGCTTTGTCTACTATAGGGAAAAATTAAAAAAATTAAATTTCATAAGGTTTTGACCAAGTTAAGGTGGTCAGACGTAGGAGTTTCTGAATTTCTGAAAAGCTGTAGTAAAAAATTCATAAATAATTATTTAATTTATAAAAAATTAAAAAAAAATGTGTCACATCCGGACATGAGTCTAATACTTGTATTATAAATATTATAAAAAAATATTAAGATTTGATTATGATTAGGGTGGTCAGACATACATCTACTTCTTATTTTTTTCCTAAAATTTTAGTACCACTGCATTGAGATTTGAAATTTGAAATTTTCATCAAATAGGATTTTTTTTTCCAAAAACAACTAGTAGCTTAGAAACTACATTTGATTTTCTATATATTCTCTTCTTACATATTTTAATAATAATGTTCACAACTTATTCAAATTTTCATGTCAAGTTGCATAACTCTGATTTTCTGAAATTTCATTGCCACTTAAGGGCCTGTTTTGGCACACCATGATCATGCACATACCCATAGGTAGCATTACCACCCAAGTACCAGTGTAGATCAAGGTACCATCGCATTGACATGATTCACATATTCAAGTGCTACATGTTATAGTGTATGAGTTGCAGGCATAGGTACTAGCTCAACAGTGTCAAATTACGCAGATTACCGTAGAGCAGGATACGACGATAGAGTGCCTAGGTCGAGTAGAGGAGCTAGCAGAGAGACTGAAGAGAGAGATAACCGATTCCCCTATGAGAGACACACTGAGGGAGATATGGTACATGACCATGGTGGTTGAATACTACAGGCGGCTATATGAGGATCTAGTCCCTAGAGAGGAGAGGGCTCCCAATTTTACTGCTAGTCGATCAGCTTGGAGTCAGTCGGGGACAAAGAGCAGAGGTGTTACAGGGCCTTTTCAATGTGATCCACCTGGAGATCCAGTAGCTGGGACATTTGCTATGAGACCGTCAACCCCAGGAGATAGTCATACCTGAGCGACTCGTCTCTCTTGTATTTTGACAGACATGACATCCCTTGTATATTTTGACCATTTTTGAGATATATATACATATATGTATATATGTATATGTATATATGTATATGTATATATATGTATATACATATACATATACATATATGTATATATGTATATACATGTATATACATATATACATGTATATATGTATATACATGTATATATATACACATATATACATATATGTATATACATGTATATACATATATGTATATATATATGTATATATGTATATATATGTATATATATATACATATATGTATATACATGTATATACATATATATATATGTATATGTATATATATGTATATATATCCACATGTGGTGTTTATGGATGATGATTTAAGCATTGATATGATGTTTCTATGATGGTTATGTGATTCTTGGATAAATGCTTTTGATTTGATATGGATTGATATGATTGATGTAATGATATAATGATTGGTTGTTGTGATGAATTTGATTTGTGAGATGTATCTTGAAAATGAGATGTATGATAATGATAATAATGTGAGATGTATTTTGAAAATGAGATGTATGATAATGCTAATGATGTTAGATGTATCTTGAAAATGAGATGTATGATAATGCAACTAATGCAAGATTTACAATGATATGCAACTAATGAAAGTTTTAAAATGATATGCAACTAATTGATCACCCTCTTTTTCTTGTTGTCATTGCTGTATAGTCACATGTTTTTGCTTTGTTTTTGTTTATCATCATTGAGCTTTTGATATGTTGAAAGTTTATACAAGCATAATGGTATAATTGAACCATAATGACATGAGAAAAACTTACATGGATTTTGATATTGCAAGATGGTACAAGCGTCGAGGTATAATTGAACCAAGATGACCTGAGTGTTTCTTGCGTATAAATAGACAAGATTGAACCATTTGTATGTGCAAAGTGGAACAATGTCTTCAGTGATATGCTTCTAATCACGTCTTGAGACAAAATTTTCATAGTACAAGTGATTGCCTCATAGACAGAAAACCAAAAAAAAAATATCAAACTCTCCAGCTATTTCCTCTAGCTCGATGCATCATTGAGAAATTTTTAGGAGATCCAATGATTCAAAAAGTTCAAGTGCAAAATAGTCAAAACTTCATGTGAGATGTAAACAAATTATATTTTAGAAAATCATCCATCATGTGTGTTGAAGTTATTAATTGGATCAATGTTTTGTTTTCTCGGCTATTGAGCTTTTGCTTGACAGGATTTTCTTGGCATGTTGCAATTCTTGTTTGCTTGTTGTTGGAATGATTGAAGTTAGAGGAATGTTGCCCCTAGTTATAGATACCGATCAATGTGGATATTTACAGTGATTACCAAGCCACGGTGGGATATAATGAACTGATCTTCAGATAAGCAAGGACAATGACTATGCTAAGTATGTCCAGGATAATGTTGCGTATAAAATGTTGGGCGATGGCCATTAGTCGTGACTTCAGATGCAAAAGATATGAGTAATGATAGATAGAGGAGTTGTTCCCTCACAAATAGCGCCTGTTGCCAGGTTTTCACCACTTGTTTTTATTGCACCTTTTTGTTTTTCTGATTTTTTAATTTTTTTGTATTTTTCACTTATTATGTGCATTAGACCACTCAAGTATAGAATTTCTTCAGATGGATGTTGTTGGTTGGTTTTTCAAGAACATCGCCTTCTAAAGTTGTAAGTTGATAGGAACTTGATCCATAGGCTGATATACTGACATAGGGACCCAACTAGTTAGGTTCAAACTTCCCCTTCTTTTCTCGATCCTGTTGATTTCTAGGATTTTCTTTGAGTACGAGATCATCGACTTTGAAAATCCTAGGGATAACTTTGTGGTTGTAGCTTTTGCACATGCATTGTTGGTATGCTTTGATGTGATTATAGGCATGTTGTCATTTTTCATCCAAAAGCTCTAGTTCTTTCAATTCGTTGACCCGATACTCCTCATCTGGAATGAGGCCTTTTAAAGATACCTTGAGTGATGGAATTTCTACCTCAAGAGGTAAAATTGCTTCTAATCCATATACCAATGAATATGGCATAGCTCCTGTAGGTGTCCGAATGCTAGTCTTATATGCCCAAAGTGTCGGATTGAGTTGAACATGCCAATCCTTTCCTGCATCATTTACTGTCTTCTTTAGGATTTTTAATATTGTTTTATTTGATGCCTCTTCTTGACCATTCCCCTATGGGTAGTAAGGCGTAGAAAAACGATGTTGGATTTTGAATCGGTCACATAATTCTCATACATCCTGAGTTTTGAAGGGACGCCCGTTGTCTGTGATAATAGAACTGGGGATGCCATATCTGTAAATTAGATAATTGAGAATAAAAGAGGCAACTTTCTTTCCAGTCACTGTGGTCATTAGGACTGCTTCAATCCATTTTGTGAAATACTCTATTGCAGTGATAATGAACTCATGTCCATTTGAAAAGGAAGGATGTATTTTCCCTACTAAATCAAGTCCCCACTAACAGAAAGGCCAAGATGTTGTAAATGGCTGCAATTCCTGTGCTAGTGCATGGATAAGATTGCCATGGATTTGGCATTTAGGACATTTCTTTGTAAATTGAGAATTCTTTCTCCATTGTTGGCCAATAATATCCCATTCTCAGAAGTTTTTTAGCCAGAGTAGGACCACTTGAATGTGTGCCATAGATACCCTCATGAATCTCGTGTAAAGTAGAGTCAGATTCATTATGATCAAGGCAACGAAGAAGAGTACCATCTAGACCTCGACGGTAAAGGGTATCAGCAGTTAAGGTATAACAGGCAACTTGCCGGATAAAGTTGCATTTTTTATTTCGAGATAGGTCAATGGGTAGGGTATTGGTTTTAAGATACTCAGATTGTCTCGTATAAAGGAGAGTCTGAACCGATTAAGGCATATATAACATGGGATGCAGAATTATCATAGGTTGGGGAAAATAGTTGCTCTACGAGAAACTCATAATGACTCTGTTGCTCTGGAATTTCTAGTAGTGAAGCGATAGTAGCCATTGCATCGGCTGCTCTGTTGTCCAACCTATGTATTTGCTTGAAGGTGATGTGTACAAAATACTATTTGAAGTCATCCACCATTCTTTTGTATGGTAGTAGCTTGTAATCCTTTGTCTGATATTCATTGTTGATCTGATAATAATTAGTTGGGAATCTCCATAGACCTTCAATTCCATGATTATCCATTCTATAGCCATTTTGATTCCCGTGACCAGTGCTTCATACTCAGCGATGTTATTTGTACATGGAAACATAAGTCTATATGATCTTGGAATGGTGTGCCCCTTAAGAGTGACAAACAAGATGTTAGCACCTAAGCCATGTTGAGTGTAGGAACCATCAAAGTACAGGGTCCATTGCTTGGGGGTAACAATATGGAAATCCCTATTTGGAAATTCGACCTTCAATAGTTGCTTATCTGGTAGTGGTGCTTTAGCTAATTGATCTGCAATTACGTGTCCCTTGATAGCCCGACGCTCTGTGTATTGGATATCAAACTTACTAATAATCATGACCCATTTAGCCAGTCGGCTTGTAAGAGCTTCTTTGCTGAGTAAATACTTGAGATGATCATTTTTTTCTACTAGCTTGATTGTGTGAGCTAGCATGTAATGTCAGAACTTTTGAGAGGGGAATACCACAGCTAGACAAGCCTTCTCAATGAATGTGTAATTCAACTCATATCCATTTAATGTTATGCTGATATAATAGATAGATTATTCCTTGCCTTCTTGATCTTCCTATGCTAATAGTGTCCCCAATGATATCTATGTTGTTGATATGTAGAGAATAATTGGCTTCTCTGCTATTGGTGGTACCAGAGCTAGTGGGTTCATTAGATATTGCTTGATTTGATAGAACGATTCTGCATACTTGGCTTCCCATCTGAATGGTATGCTTTTATGTAGCAAATGATTGAATGGTAAACTTTTATCTACTAATTGGGCTATGAATCATTTGATAGACTATAGCCGTCCTTGTAGAGATCTGAGTTGGCTAATGTTCTTGGGAGGTGGCATCTCCATGATAGCTTGTACCTGTTCTAGATATACTTCAATTCCCTTTGCTAACACAATGTAGCCTAATAATTTGCCTGATGTCACCCCAAAGACACACTTCTTAGGGTTTAGCCTGACTTGGAATTTCTCCAATCTTTGAAAGATTTTATCTAATATGCCTAGATGTTTTGCTCGACTAAATGACTTAGCCAGTAAATCATCCACATAGTCCTCCATGAAGGTGTAATGTCCCCACTTTGAAATAAAATTTAATAATAAATGATAATAATAAAATTAAAATATTTAAAATGAAATTAAAATAAAAAATAATATATTTAAATATGATTAATTAAAAATTAATTAAGTTAATGAAAAGTCAAAAGACATGAAAGGAAAATTTGTGACTCCCTCAACAATGAGATATAAAAGGGAGAAGAGAACCTCACATGAGAGGGAGGATAATTTGGAAATGAGAAGTGCAGATCTAATTTAAATAATAAGTGCAGATCTGATTATGAGAGGTTGTGTCCCTTTCAAAGGGCAAAAATAATGAAGAGTTGCACTCTATCAAAGGGAATGGTGAAAGGGTGTGTCTCTTGCCAAAGGGCATACATGATGAAGAGGTGTGACCTCTCCCTCAAATTAAGAGATATAAAGGAAAGGAATCAAAAGCATCTAGTAAGAGCACCACGGATCAGATCAGATCAGAACTATTATTAAGTTATAGGCAGTAACATCCTTGTTCTTGGTGGTATGCATGGGGATGTGTTTAATAAGTATCCTTAATATTAAATATATGAAGCCCAATAATGTTCTTATGCAGAATTAATAGTAATACTAATATGGACTGCAATAAGTATGATAGTCATACTTAATTTCATATACGTATTCATAATACATAAGAAATATATCTACTTATAGTCTAAATCATGTTATTACTTTCCGTATTTAAGATGATGGGATTGAGATGTTCCAAAGAGGGGCAGTCTAAATCCAAGCAATAGGTTAAGTCCCAAGATAGGGTGGGGATCAGCGACCAATAAGCCTTGAGGGTATAGACCCAAGATAGGTAAGGGCTTTGATCTGTAAACTTTGAGGGAATATATTGTAGTTGGTCTCTAAGCACTTTGGTAACATATGTAAACCCTTCTCCCTTAAAACTGAAGTAGTAGCAGGGTTTGATATCTATATTAAGAACTATGAGTAATGAAATTAATCAGCTAATGAGGAAAATAGACAAGCACTTGTTAATAACTTATTGAAGAAAATCTATCAATTTTAGTATATTTAAATAGATCAGGTAGGGTACATTACAAATGGTATCAGAGCCTTGATCCTGCCATCCTATAGGGTAAA
Source organism: Cryptomeria japonica (assembly GCF_030272615.1). NCBI lineage: Eukaryota > Viridiplantae > Streptophyta > Pinopsida > Cupressales > Cupressaceae > Cryptomeria > Cryptomeria japonica. The sequence goes on from NC_081412.1 coordinate 500,938,077, forward strand.
CATGAATCAATAAAACATTCTAGTTGATAAGAAAGAATCTAACTATACATGTATTTGTGTGTATGCTCCCTGTTTGTATATATCCATGTGTATGATGTGTGTTTGGTTCATGCCTGATGTTTCCAGCACTTTCATTTCATGTGTGTTTCCAATACCATTTCATATTGGGAGTCATTTTGAACACTCCATCATTTCTTGAGGACAAGCAATCTTGGGTGGGGCGGACTGCAATGTCCCCACTTTGAAATAAAATTAAATAATAATAAAATTAAAATATTTAAAATGAAATTAAAATATAAAATAATATAATTAAATATGATTAATTAAAAATTAATTAAGTTAATGAAAAGTCAAAAGACATGAAAGGAAAAGTTGTGACTCCCTCAACAATGAGATATAAAAGGGAGAAGAGAACCTCACATGAGAGGGGGCATAATTTGGAAATGAGAAGTGCAGATCTAATTTAAATAATAAGTGCAGATCTGATTATGAGAGGTTGTGTCCCTTTCAAAGGGCAGAAATAATGAAGAGTTGCACTCTATCAAAGGGAATGGTGAAAGGGTGTGTCTCTTGCCAAAGGGCATACATGATGAAGAGGTGTGACCTCTCCCTCACATTGAGAGATATAAAGGAAAGGAATCAAAAGCATCTAGTAAGAGCACCATGGATCATATCAGATCAGAACTGTTATTAAGTTACAGGCAGTAACATCCTTGTTCTTGGTGGTATGCATGGGGATGTGTTTAATAAGTATCCTTAATATTAAATATATGAAGCCCAATAATATTCTTATGCACAATTAATAGTAATACTAATATGGACTGCAATATGTATGCTAGTCATACTTAATTTCATATGCGTATTCATAATACATAAGAAATATATATACTTATAGTCTAAATCATGTTATTACTTTCTGTATTTAAGAAGATGGGATTGAGATGTTACAAAGAGGGGCAATCTAAATCCAAGCAATAGGTTAAGTCCCAAGATAGGGTGGGGATCAGTGACCAATAAGCCTTGAGGGTATAGACCCAAGATAGGTAAGGGCTTGGATCTATAAACTTTGAAAGAACCTATTGTAGTTGGTCTCTAAGCACTTTGGTAACATACGTAAACCCTTCTCCCTTAAAACTGAAGTAGTAGCAGGGTTTGATATCTATATTAAGAACTATGAATAATGAAATTGATCAACTAATGAGGAAAATAGATAAGCACTTGTTAATAACTTATTGAAGAAAATCTATCAATTTTAGTATATTTAAATAGATCAGGTAGGGGACATTATAAAGGTATGCATCATATCATGAAATATTGTCGTCATTGCTCTTTGATAAGTTGCCCTAGTAGTCTTCAAGACAAAAGGCATGACATTCCAACAATACATTCCATTAATGATAACATTGCATGGCCTGCTATGAGGTCTACAATTATGTCTATGCTGGACAAAGGAAAATCATCCTTTGGACAGGCTTTGTTAACATCTATAAAATTTGTGCATATCTTGATGCTTCCATTTGGTTTTGAAACTGGCACAATGTTTGAAATCCATTCATCATAGTCTATAGGCTGAATAAATCTGACGTTTAATAACTTCTTTAGTTTAGCTTTGACCATTAATGCTACATGCGGATTCATCTTTCTTAAATTTTTCTTGACTAGCTTAGCTCCTAGAGCAATAGATAAATGATGCATGATTAAGTTTGGATCTATTCCGGGCATATCTGCATAGGACCAAGCAAAATTGATTTTCTTTTCTTTGAAGAATCTGATAAACTCTGGTTTTTCTTCTTCTATCAGAGATTCTGCTAGGTGTATATTTTTAGTTGCTTCTTCTGTACCATTGTTGATTGATTGAGTGGGCTCAATCAATATGGGTGACTGCTCTTGATAGTGTTCAAGAAGAGTGTCAAGTCTCCCATCCTTACGTGCCTTAAAAAGTTTTTCACCCCCAGATGCGTCCTTTATTTTTACTTTTTTGTGATCTAGTGTTTCCATTGACTGGTTTTCAGCATTAGATCCTTTATTTCTTTCATTTTTACGACTGAGAGACTTGGCACTCTCCGGATTGCAGATATCGTTATTTTGTTCATTGGTAGATTTTTTTCTGGGTTGATTGTACATAGGTAATGGGCAATGGATTCATCATTTGGGAAAATAGGCATGTCATGGTGTTCAGGTTCATCCTAGTCTATGAGATCAGGAAATACGAGCGGTAAAGAGTCATTTGGTGGGTCAAGGTCGGCTGTGATATGTGTCATGATAGAGGTATCGTTAAGGTTGTTTGGGATATTGGGTAAGTTAATGATATTGCCAAGGTCTTTGATGGTATCATCTTCCGTGTAGACTTGCTTGTAGTGTCGATGCTCATTTTCCTTAGCTTCATAGATATGTTGTGGACTAAATTCAAGTAATCTAGACTTTGTGCCTTGTCCTTCCTAAGAAAGGGGTGTATGAATAGCACCTTCAGGGATATCTTCAATAATATTTGAACAACTGCCCCATTCATAGTCATTAGAATCAGTTTCAGAAGTATTGTCCTAGAGTCTTTCAGTGCTGTTGACAGGTATGTTGTAAGGTGAAAAGCGATCCCTGATAATTGATACCAGTCTGGTAGTTTTCTCTGATTTCATATCAGAACTTTCTTGTACTCTTTGCATCTGTTCATATATTGTTTCTCCTTGGGGAGTAGTGATTTCTTCAGGAGGTGATTCTACCTTGTTTTGAATAGGTTTCTGAACATGGTGTACTTCCTCATAAGATGCTTCTTCTCTTTGAATGGCCAACTCCTCTTGTTGTTTCTCTTTTTCTTGGTGTTCTCACTCTTTCCTTATTGTTTTTGTTGCTTAGTGTAGTGTCTCTTTCCATGAGTCCTCGATGCATTTCTTCTTTTCTTTCCATTGAGGTTTTTGATATTTATTTTACTTCTGCCTTGGGGGTAGGTTGTGTCCATATCCCAGTCCTGTTTTATCTCGAGAAAACTTTGAAGGAGGGTCCAATGGTTCTATAATGCCTTCTTTACATTGACGCTTGCCTATAGGTCCTTTGCCATTGTACCCCATCCGTTGCATGATCAGAAATCCTTTTCCATACTGTTGTGTTGGTATGGCTACCTCCATAGTAGCAGCTCTGTCATCTCCCTCATCTTTGTATAGCCAGCTAAGGATGTCTTTTTCTTCTGATCCATGTGCTAGTGTATCTAATTGAATAAACTTGCCATCAAATTTGGTGATGGGCTGTGTTGCTTGATGTGTCGATGTAGAAGGTTGTTCATGAGATTTTGGTGATTCCAGTAATTTGGTTGGACACATGGGTTCGAAAGAGTATTCTCCCATGCCTTGCTCTTTGATTTTCATCTTTTTTTTGAAATCTATGGATAAATATTTGAGCTTTTCTTGGTGATGATATAATGTTGAGGATGTTTGAGCTTCCCTGTTATGTGGAACCAAGCTGAGCCTTCCCCCATAGCATTGCAATGTTAAAAGGGGTTATTATCAACAGAGATGGAAATCTCCTATCCATTATATGGGAATTTGACACACTGATGGTAAGTTGACGGTACTACTTGCATTTCATGTATCAAAGGATGACGCAATAAAATATTGTATGTTAGGTCTATGTCTAAGACTTGGCACATAGTGTCTCTCTGTATCGGTTCCTACCTGAATAGGTAGTATCACTATTCCCTTGGATTATCGCTCTTCATCATCATATGCCTTGATGGTGATCTTTTTGTGTGGATCAATAGACTGCTCAGAGAAGCCTAATGCATGGATAAGTTTTGAGGTACAGATATTGATAATAGCTCCTCCATCTATTAACACTCTTTTAGCTCGATGTTTGTAGACTAAGACTTCAATATGAAGGGGAGTATTATATGGATGACCCAAAGAGATATTATCATGTTCAGAAAAGGTGAGATTATGAGGCCCTTTCATGTTTGCCACCATGGCTTGAAATTTGTCAATATCTAGATCTTGAGATACATTTTTTTCAACTAGCGCTTGTTCCATTATGTCCTTATGTTTTGGCGAGAGTTTGAGCAACTCAAGTATGGATATCTGAGTAGGAGTTCTCCGTAGTTGACTTACCAAATCATATTGAGTCTTGGGGATAGTGGTTGATGTTGTTGTATGCCCTTTCAAGACATATTTTTGAGCTTGAGTTGTCATATTGATTGATGTATGGTCTTGTTTATCCTTGGTCCTTATGACATTTATCTGGTTATCCTCTATTGATATGTGATTGATAGTGTTGTTGTACAGATAATTTATGCGAGCTCCCCGTGTATCATTTGATGATGAAGCTCCTTCCTTGTTGTAATTTGGAAGAGGATTTTTAAAGGCGGCATGATCACCATTCATTTTGAGACCATTAACCATTAAATCACCTCTATCGATCATATCTTGAACAATGTATTTAAGCCTCATGCAATCATTTGTGTGATGTCCTTTGTTTCGATGAAAATCACAAAAATGAGAGTCATTCCACCAAGGTGGTTTGATCTGGGGTTTGAAATTATTTATGGCTGGAAACATGATAATCTTGTTTGCTAGGAGTTCGCAGAATGTTGATTCTAAGGATTGCCCCAAGGGTGTGTAAATGCATCTATTTGGGAAATTGTTGGTGTAACCCCTGGGATTCAGATTATTTCCTCGATTTGTGTTTTTTCCTTGGGTATTGTTGTTGGTGTTTGTATTGGAATGTCCCTGATTGGTATTTGGCGAATAAGTGTTAGTGCCTTGGTTAACACCCTTTTGATTCTTGGTAGCCTGAGGATTACCTGATAAAGCCAATACTGGTTGTTTTGACTTTATATCATTAGCATTAGTTCCTCCCTCATTAACAACATTTTTGTTTCTAGTCGAGAATCTGGATTTGTCTAAGGTGTTGTTGTTCTAGTTGTTAAAGTGAGAGTTGGATGAATTAGTTTCTTCTTTGAAGAAATTTAATGTCCCTTTCTTGATGCATGCTTCCTCTACTTGAATTCTGTTTTCGATTAACTTGGCAAAAGATGGTATGCACTGGAGCTTGAGTATATAACTCATCTCACTATTTATATTATCGATGAAAATTTCCATCTTTTCCTTTTTAGGCACATCTCGAGGATATCTCGAAACCATACGTCTCCAACATTGAAGAAACACCATGAATGTTTCATTGTTTTTATGTTTGGTATTACATACATCTAGCATGGTGATTGTGTGTTGAATATTGTAGTAATATTCTGTGATAAATTTATTGACCAACTCATCAAAGGATCTAACAGGAGGTGTAAGTTTAGACAACCACTCCATTGTTTGCCCTCCCAAATTTCTAGGGAATAGCCTCATCAAATAAGTGTCATCGTGAGAAAATTCAAGGCCCATGGTACAAAATTCCCAAACATGATCGCGGGAATCACTCTTACCATCATACTTATCAAATTTTGGCATATTTGAATTTGGGGGAAAAGGTATCATGTTTAATCTCCTGTAAAAGGGGTAAGGACAAATTTCATTTAAGGAATATCGTACTGTGGTCCCCTATTGCATGTCTTTCATTTGTCTTTACAACATTTGAAGTTGTTGTGTAAGAGCAACTATGGGCGCATTTGTTTGTCGAGGAAAAGGTTCTTCTCTTTCGTTATCCCTAGTTCGGGCATGGGTGTGTTCTGGTATGTTATGTTGTTCAGGTATGTTTTCAGGGTCACATGTTTCCTCTTCTCTCTGTTGTTCTTGATAAGCGTAATTTTGAGACCTTGTCCTAAAGATTTCAGTATCGAAGTCTTCAAGAAGTCTAACTCCTTTGCTTGTTAGCATGAGCATGTATTTTTCTTTGTCAGCTTCTATGAGTCTTTCCATAAGTTTTTGGAATGAGGGATTTTCTAGACATTCTTGAAGGAGTTCCTCAATAATTTATGTTTCCCTTAGATCAGTATAATCGAACGGGTTTGATAATCTTCCAACCATACTAGACCCTGGTTGTGGTTCACTTTGCTTGTTTCATTGAGAGCAAGTGACAGCGGGAATCTAATAGAAACTTTCTATGAAAAATGGGACAAACTCCACTTCTTCTTGTTGTTTGGGGCTTGGTGGTTCAAATCGAGCTATGTTATAAGTGATGCAAACTTCTGGGAAGAAAGCGGGGTTGATCTTTCCTCCATGATTCAAGCGTTGACTAAATGCTGACTTTTGGCAAAAGTCTCTAATTTTTAATGGTTCTTTGTCAAATTCGTTTGACTTGTCTTAAAGATACAACCACATATGATGGAGAAAGGTGTGATGTCATTTGAAGAGTTGACGATTTATGTAGAGAAATTTGTTTCATTTGGCAAGTGTTTTGGATCTAGGTTGTCATTTCTTCAACTTAGTGTTGTGATGAAGACTTTTTCTTCTCAAAGTATGAGGAGTGGTCATACACGAGTGATCAATGGTTTCCTTTGATTTGTTTGGATTAAGGTACTTCATTTGAAAACTTAAGCCTACTTTTATCGAGTAGAGGTTTAGATTCATCTCTATGACAAAGTGCATCAAATGATATGGATAAGAGTTTCCCAACATGGAGACTCGATTTGATGACTTAAGTTTAAACTAGGTATGTTTGGTTGATGGGATCCATTTAGATGACAGACCTTTTGATCAATGTGATGGTGTTACCTGATTTTGATTGGAGAAAGTTTTATCTCTAGCTAGTTTTGGATTTGACAATTGCTATTCTAAGGATGCTTGCTGGATTGTTTGGAATATTTTCTCTAATGTTTTGGTTCAAGTTTTTATTGGCGAGTTTGACTAAGGATCCAAAAGGGTATTCAAGACTGACATTAAAATTTTTCAAAACTGCTCAGTTTACTCTCTGTTTTTCTAAGTTTTACCTATACGCTAAGACAGAGACCAGATGCACTATTGTGTGATTTAGATGTGCTATTTGAAGCCACCTATGTGCTAAGCTACCTGTGCTATGCGCTAACTTAGAATTTTCAAATTTGTTTCGATAGTGATGATCAAGTGCTATTATGTCCTAACTATGCACTAATGTTCTGACTCAAAGTGCTAAGTTTTGCCCCTAATGCGCTAGACTGATGCTTGAAAGTGCTAATATGGTCTCCCGAAGCACTAATGAAATGTTTATCAGGAAGATAAGTGTTATGAGCTAACTTGATGGATAAAAGTGCTAAAGTTGGGTTGTTACATGCTAGACAATGCTCCCAATGCGCTAAGAAGTTTTTTTTATGCGCTAAACTGTCCAGATTGCTCTGTTTTTGGTCTTTTGGTAATTTTTAATGCTTGTTTGATTTTTGATGGATGATTTTATGAGAATATAAACTGAAAACACAACATGAAAAAGACAACAACTTTTGCCTATGCTAAACAGATAGTGTATGTTTTGTGAGGATGTGATCAAATCTCCAATGTTTTCACAGGTTTGGATACAAAGAATACAAATCAGACAGACTCTTTATTCAAGGGTCATCAACAATATCATAGCCCACTAGTCTCGATACTCCATCAGCTCAAACAGCCATGTCAGCCCCTAAGGGGCGCCCATTTTTTTGCCTTTTGCCAAAAATTAACCCAAAGTGAATTGGTTCACAATTGGGTAGTTATCTTGGGACATATATGGTAAGTAATATTGGGGACAGATTCTTCCCCACCCTTGCACTATGATATTGAGGATGTTTGGATACTGACTCGGCTCAAGGTTTCTATTGCTAAAGTTTTTAATCAGACTTTCGTTCGGTCTTCTATGATAAACTCCCTCAGGAGGCTTCCCAACCTTTAGAACAAAGGCTTTATGTATCGTAAAGATACTAGGGGAAGGCTAATCATTGAGAAAAATCATTGAAGGGACTTTTGTCATCCTCCACTTTTGATTATAGTGGGTTGGAACACTTGGTGATAAACAGATTTCCCACTTAGGTCGTTCCCCTCTCACCGACCATTTAAATGGCGCTCTAAGAGAAACTTGAGAGGGCAGGCTTGCTAAAGGTTTTAAGTACTTGAAATACAAAAAACATAAGAGTGGTTTAGATTTTTGGTCACCCAGTTCAGGGGATAGCATATACCTTCCACTTTCGAGACAAAGCAATCAAGTTCCTTTTATCCTTTTAATTTAATGATTTTCTAAAGTCTATTTAGAGATGTTGCTCCAAAAAAGCATGGTTTTCCTTTTAACCTCCAAATTAATGATTTTTTATCTAAGTAAATATGTCCTGCTCGACAGAAAATTTGTGATATTGGGTCAACAAAATGTAAATTCAAAAGGGAAAAGATTTCCCTTTTTTTGCTTAAAATTTTGAAAGTGAGGTTCTTTTACTTGCACAAAGAAAAATAGATCCTTTTAAACACCAAAGGATGGTGAGGTTCATTTTAAACTTTGCAAGAAATAAATGTTGTCATGTTCTTTTTAGAGCTTCCCAAAATGAAATGTTTTCTCTCTAAGAAAGCAAGAAAATGGTATTTTGTTGTTCTTTTTACCTTGCAAAGATTTGATTAATTTTAAGCCCAAAGGAAAGATTTGATTAATTTTAAGCCCAAAAGAAAGATTTAATTAATTTTAAGCCAAAAGAAAGATGTGTTCTTTATATCCAACTTTTAAAAAGCTTAAAAAAAATTAAAATTTCTACTTCTAACTCCTTAAACCTGCAAGAAATGGTTAAAACCTGCAACAAAAAGAAGTTAGTGAAAAGTTGAAATCTAAGGTGGGTTTCTACAAGCCTAAAATGATATTTTTCTATTATAAAATCTTTTTTTTCTTCTGTCAACCCTATACGCTAACGTTCGGCCTAAGTGCACTACAAAAAGGAATGGATGCGTTGACAAATGGACCGGATGCGCTAAACTGATGCTTCAAAGCGCTAATATTTATCAATTACCAGTGGAATAGTTATGCGCTAATAGGACTACAAGATGCACTAAGTTTTGGGTCTGAAGTGCTAAATAGTAAGTAGGATGCACTGACAGACAGCTCGTATATGCTAAAGGAAGGCACCAACGCACTAACTCAGCTTTTGCGTGTACCTACAATGTTATTCCTACATTAAAAATGATATAAATGGGGTTATGCCCCACGGTGGGCGCCAAAAATGTGTGTGGGAAAAGTGGGGGGATGAAACGGAAAATGTTATTTCAAACTAGTCCACACACCAATGGGACTCTTGGTGCAAGTTATGGATTTATATTGAATAACTCAACTTCCCAAGGGATGTTCATTTGTTCTCTATCTCACAAGACCCCTCAATCCAATGCCTTTTATCTCAAATCACTGAACAAAGTGACTTAGGGATGACGATCATGAAAATGAGGGATATTGATCAATCTAGCATGGATGCATTCCTAGTTATGCATGATACTAAGTCTAACATGATTTAAACTAGCATGGATATGATAATAAGATGAGAGGATTAGTAACAAAACTATCCTAGCATGTTATACTAGTCTACCATGATTTATTATGTGATAATGCAAATGCCTATTTAAGATGCTATGAAGATTATTTCTATCAAAGAGAGGCTAAATGCTTGACTAAAAATGGTTTAGATTAGATGCTTAGTAAAAAATCTATAAGTTTGATACTAAAGATTTGGATATAAAAATGGAGGAATGAGAGCTCTATTTATAGGAAAAACAAGGCAATGAATGGTCAAGATTGGATGATCTTATCAAGGTCCAGTATTGAAAGTTATCAATCCATGTTTACAATTCTCACCAATGAAATGGTGACAATTGTCAACATAAGACTGCTTGAGAGGAGATGTAAGAAGCATTAAATGCTTGAAAAGACCTGATGGTTACCTTAGGGGGTAAGGGTTAAGGTTATCCATTGGATGAAGCTTTTACCCAAAGTATAAACTCTTGTGCAAGGGTTAAAGAAATAACCATGGTCAAAGAAATGAATGCTTGATGAGACTTTTCGGTTAGATGAGGGTTGACTTAGAGAGAAAGTCTCTAATCATGCAAGAGGGTTGAGTTAACCATTAATGGTTTGGAAGACTTTCAAGGTTAACTTGTTGAAGACATAAAGCCTTTAATGGTTTTCAAAGACTTTGAAGGTTTGAGAAGTGACTTCCCTTTGCTTAGGGATGTAACAATATTTAGGGGATGGGTTAGGCTAATTTAGAAGTGATTAGAAGAATCTAGAAGGGGGTTTAGGGAGGCAAGTGGAAGATGTAGGAGAATACAAGTGGATGGGAGGGTAATTTTAATTAAAATAAATTACTTTATTTCAACTAAAATAGATGCAACTTGCATAAATACAAGTGGGGGATTTAAATAAATAAATTAGATTTATTTATTTACAATGAACAATTTAATTAAATGTAAATTTAATTAAAAGGGGAGGAAGGGGAATTAATTAAATAAAATGTTTTATTTAATTAAAGGCTATGAAAGACTTAGGTGAATTTAATTAAACAAATTGAATAACTTATTTAATCAAATAGATGAATGTGAATAATTTAAATAGAGGGATGAGATTAAAAATGAATATTAAATATGCACTTAAGAAAGTGGTCATTTTTATATGTCTACAATTACAACACTTATTTATACAAATCATTGTTGAAGTTATATAGTTGCGAGAGAGCCTTCCTGTTGCATTGTTGATTTATTTTCATATCCTAAGCATGGATAGCTCCTTCGTAACTGTTCATCTAGCATGGCAAGCATGACATATGCATCCATCTTCCTTTCTCATGTTGTCAGTCAAGTTCACTACTTGGATTGTTGTTGATGGCTTATTTGTCTTCTTTAGTTCATACTTGTCTCTTCATTTACCATTTTTGATGAGTTATTGTGGGTGTGTGACCATTTCTTTGGTGTGGATGTCTTTTGCTATTTCCATGACAACTATTAGTATTGACGTCTCCAAAAAGATAAGGCGTGCAATTCATAATTGTATATATGTTCTTGTTGATGCATCTTTTGTGCTCCTTTGGCATTATATGTATTTTTGAATCATGCAAGTTGTGATATAGTTATTTGTGTGCTTCATCATATAGTCAAATGTAATATTTTTTCAATATTTTTACTAAGTCCAAATTCTGAGATTTTTGGCATTCATTGTTTAATGGAGAACAATTGATGTGTAATTTTTATGTTTTTAGAGGAGTATATCATTAGTTATCATTCTCTCAAGGAGTTGTATCTAATAAGAAAGTTATTCAAACATTGTAATAGTCAGTTGAAGCTGTCAATATATGTATTGGTCATTTGAAGTTTTCAATAAAGATATTACTTTTGCGGGATGGGTTTTACACCCTCAAGTCGAGGGTTTTCCCAGGATAAGGTTTTGTGTTGTTGTGCTCTTGTTTTAGTATCTGTTCTCTGTTTTGTTTATTTTATCCTGGTTCATACTTAACATGGTATTAGAGCAGGTCTAAGGAATCGATCCAGAACCAGAAGTATTAAGTTTTTTTATCTCTTTTAGTTGTTTGTTTAAGCCTTTAACAATGGTGAATGGGTTGAAAGTAGAAGACAAACTAGATGGTTCTTTAAATTTCTCTTCCTAGAAATTTAGAATTCTGATTACTCTTGAAGAGAATGATCTTCTTGACTATGTTAATTTAGATGTAGTAGAATCTTCTGTTGATGTCGAGAAAGTTCAATGGAGAAAGAAGAGGACCATGGCAAAGAAAATTTTGATTGATTATGTTAAGGATCATCTGGTTCCTATTATTTCTAAGTTGGGTTCAGCCAAAGAAATGTTTTAGACTCTGAAGGACCTATACAAATTCAACAACACCAACAAAGCTCTATCCCTAAGGCGTCAATTGTTGCATGTTAACATGGATAAAGAAGAATCAATTGTTTCATACTTCATGAAAATTATAGAGTTAAATGATCATCTCAGTGCAATTAGAGAATCTTTTGCTGATAAAGACTTAGTGATGTTAGCCATGAATGGACTTCCTAACTCTTGATAATCTTTCATTCAAGGTATTAGTGGAAGAAATGATCTACCCAAGTTTGATCGGTAGCACTACAACATATGGGGGAAGCAGCTATTGTGAGAGATGATTATATTCAAGAGGAATGCATATTGGAGGCGAGAGGTATTGGGTGTAATCATCATGATATGGAAAATCAAGTCCTTGTTACTCATTCTTATATGGAAAAAGGAAAAAGAAGAAAGATGGATAGAGAAAGAGAATCAGATCCTATTTCAAAACCAAAAAAGAAGAAGGACTTATCCCACATTCAATTTTATAGGTGTGACAAATATGGTCACATTTATCGAGATTGGAAATTCAGGTCTTCTCATCTAGCTTCTTCTACAAAAATCAACATAGGGACACCTCAGGAGGAGCCAAGGTCTAATGTAAATTCAGAAGGTTTCTTAATTTAAAATGAGAATATGACATTTCAGCTTCAGAGAGAGCCTGACATTCTAGCTTCAGATGGAATCTAAAATTTGAGGAGCCTCATTGTCTTGCAGATTTTGTTAATGATTTCTTCTTTGCAAGAGAAGATCGAAGTGAAATATCATGTTAATGAGTTCTTCTCTACGAGAGAAGTTCAAGGTGAAATCCCTTATTAATGAGTTTTTCTCTACAAGAGAAGTTCGTGGTGAAATCCCTTGTTAATGAGTTCTTCTCTGCGAAAGAAGTTCGAGGTGAAATCCCTTGTTAATGAGTTCTTCTCTATGAGAGAAGTTTGAGGTGAAATCCCTTGTTCCACCCTCTAGGAGTAGCTATGGTGGATCCACCCTTCGAGAGTATCCATGGTGAAGTCTTGCATGTGACTCTATGACTTTATTTTGTGTTTTCCGATTCACCCTCTAGCAGTAGCTATGGTGAATATTGTTATGCTGAGATAACATTTTTTATTTGAGAAAATTTGTGATGAGTTTTTGTTGACATGTTTCGGGTTGCAGTTATGTGTACTTGTCATGGGATGACATATTGAAGATCTCTCTCTTTCTAAGAGGGAGTGTTGAAGTTATATAACTGCAAGAGACCCTTCTTCTTGCATTGGTGATTTTTTTTCATATCCTCAACATGGCTAGATCCTCCGTAACTGTTCAACCAACATGACATGTGCATTCATCTTCCATTCTCGTGTCATCGTTAAGTTCACTACTTGGATTGTTGTCGGTGGCTTATTTGTCTTCTTCCGTTCATACTTGTCTCTTCATTTACTGTTTTTCATGAGTTATTGCGAGTGTGTGACCATTTCTTTGGCGTGGATGTATTTTGGTATTTCTATGATATCTATTAGTATTGACGTCTCCAAAAAGATAAGGCATTCAATTTAAAATTGTATATATGTTCTTCTTGATGCATGTTATGTGCTCCTTCAACAATATATGTATTTCTAAATCATGAAGGTTGTGATTGATGGTGTGATGAAAGAATAAGTATCTTCTCAACTACTAAGAGGGGAGGGTGAATCAGTAGATAGAAAAACTGAAATAAACTTCACCAATCAATCTCTCAAACTAAACTTAGAATAATAACTCTGTCAAGATAAAAACTCATAAGATAAATAGGTTGTCTATTACAAAAAATTAATAGTAAACAACTTCTTCATATTTGAATGCTTCCGGTTATCATGACTTATCAAAAATAGTTAAGTACTCAAATAAATCAACCATGAAAACATAAACCACAAAAACATTCACCACTTGACAGAAATATTTTTGACGTGGAAACCTAAATACGTAAAAACTATGGTGAGATGAGACTCACAAGATAACTATTTGAACTCTTCTAAAGTTTGCCCTGTTAGGAGCCTAGCCTATTAAAGTTTTACAAAAAGTCCTGTTAAGAATTGATCCTATTAGGAATCACCCGGTTAAGGGATTGACTACAAATGCCTTGTTAGAAGAAATACCCTGTAAGGAGTAACCTTGGTAGAGGATTTGAAAATCCAATCTAATGGACCACCTTGTTAGAGGATTTGAATAGGACCAAGCTTGTTAGAGCCTACCCGGTTAGGGGATTTTAGTTCTGCTATAATTGTTAGAAAACAATAGGAGTTTGCTAATCTGTCTGAATAGCACTACACTTGCTTGATCAGATCCATTTCATGCTCCTATCTACCTTTACTCAAACTGCAGATACATCATCTAGTTCGGCAACCACACACTCAACTGAACTGTGTCTATCTCTTTGCCAACTCTATAAAACTAAACAACTTCATCAATCTTAAATACAAATCAATCAGGTCGGTAACACAACAAAAACCTAACTCTCATCAAGATTACAAACAAATTTGGTTCAAGTATGACCATTGAATTACATAGAAATCTCAACACATCAATCAAGAAAACCTTGATCGCTCCTTGATCACCGCTTCATTGAACTTAGAAACTCATCATGCGTTTATATTAGATGCAATACATTTGCTCATTCCCTTAACAAAAACTGTTACAACTCGCCAAAATCTCTTGGAATTGTCTTCCTCCAATAATCATGTGTGTCATCATCATTACCGCTCATCATCAGTTCATAAACCAATATAACCAATTCACCAAACTTTTTCAGTTAGGGTTTATCAAAAACAATAGGTAGGGTTTATTAGTTACAACAATAGATAAGGTTTACACCGGTTCTCGGTTCACTCCACAAATTCTTCCTACCAGTTACAGTAACAATATTACAATAATATCAACAATATCATTACTAGTTTAATTGACATCAATGACAACATAACATATCATTAATGCAATCTTCATGCAAATTCCAACAATGATATAGTTATTTGTGTGCTTCATCATATAGTCACGTGTAATACTTTGCAGTATTTTTTATAAGTCCGAATTCTAAGATTTTTGACATTCATTGTTTTATGGAGAACAATTGATGTGTAATTTTTATGTTTTGAGAGGAGTATATCATTAGTTATCATTTTGTCAAGGAGTTGTATATGATAAGAAAGTGATTTAGACTCTGTGATAGTTAATTGAAGCTTTCAATATATGTATTGGTCATTTGAAGTTTTTAATAAAGGTATTACTTTTGCGGGCTGGGTTTTTTACCCTCAAGCAGAGGGTTTTCCCAAGAGAAGGTTTTGTGTTGTTGTGCTCTTGTTTTAGTAACTATTCTATGCTCTATTTCTTTTATTTTGGTTCATAGTTAACAATCATCAACTTTGACTCCAATGCCAACTCAACACATAAGACCTAATTACAAAATGATATCACACGATACATAAATCCATAACCAAACCAATACAATGTCGGCAAGGACATAGCATGGAACCAAATCAGATCCTTGAACATGCAACACCATTGAGTATCTCTCCAAGATCATCTACAACACACAACAACTATCGAGTCAGCCAAAAGTCATATAACATGAAGAATATCATGGAACTAATAAAATATTCAATAACGCGCACCATGATAAACACAGGGCACCAAAATGCATAGAACATGATCATAGAATATCAACAAGCAACATAAATTCCTCTAAAATAACTACAACAACTCGGATAACAAGAATTATCATTATTTCATCACTGAAGCTCAAGAACACCAACAAAAAAACTCAAAGATATGCTTGTGAAGTTCCAAATCATGAAACATCTGAATAGAGGACACACATGAATGTCTCAAACACTCTCCAAATTCTGTGCAATATAAAGAGTCAATTTCAGAGCAATACAATCTAGAAATCACAACTCTCCAATACCAAACCAATAGAAAAACCAACTATCACACTAGATCACATAAATCGATCAAATCACCATCCATAACACTAAAACTCATCTTGAATCAACTAGAGATAAGTATCTCAAAACCTATTGATCCACATCAGCACATCTACAACCAAACGAATTCAGCTCAGCAACAAACTAATTCTCTGAAACATAGGAATATGTTGACATCAATGACGACAACACATTCCAACAACTCTAATATCCAACAATATCCCCCTTTTGTATTGATGGAAACATATGAATATGAAAAATAATAAATACAAAGAAAGAAAACAACTCCAGTAATCTCCCCCTGAGATAATACACACATAGCTCTCTACCTCAAATAGATGAGACAATTTTGCACATGCATCTCTCCCCCTTTGACAACAATGCCAAAGACACATATAAATCATTATTATCTATCTCATATAATATCTCCTCCATAGACACACACTCAAACAATTATAAATAAATTGAATCACACACTAACTACTCTCCCTGAGTAGCAGCACCCACTCATCAATCTAGATAATAGGATGGGACTATGAAGTCCACCGAATCGATGTAACTCAATGTATCTAATTCACATCAAGAGGGGAAATCACCCCTAACTTCTCTCTCAGATATACAAATGTATCTACAAGAAAAGGCTTCATGAAGATATCTTCAATTTGTTCCTTTATAGATACATACTCCAATCTGACTTCCTTCTCATTCATCTTCTCTCTCAAGAAATGAAACTTGATTGATATATGCTTTGTCTTAGAATGCAACATTGTATTCTTAGATATATTGATAGCACTAGAATTTCACAATATATAACAATAGGCTCATTATAAACAACTCTAATATCCTTCAACATCTACTTCATCTGAATTACTTGAGTACAGTTGCTAGCAGCAGTAATGTATTCATCTTTTGTAGTAGATAAAGAAATAACATCTTGCTTCTTTCTTTCCCAAAAAGAATTCTCCATTGGTAGTGCTCTTTCAGTTATCAAGATCACCTGCCCTAGTCAGCATCTTTATTAGCACTTAAAATAAAATTATCATTCTTTGGATACCACAAACCATAATCAACTATTCCCTTCAAATATATCTAGGTATCCTCTTCATAGAAGTAATGTGACTTGGGATCAACCTGGAATCTTGCAACAAGATATATAGCATTCATAATGTTAGGTCTAGACTGAGTCAAATATAGTAGTCCACCAATCATAGATCTATATAGGGTCTGTTTACCCTTCGAAGATTCAACATCTTTTGTCATCTTGCATCCAGTCACCATAAGAGTTCCAACAGGTTTGGAATCATCTAACCCAAACATATTTAGCAATTCCTTCACATACTTTGATTGAGATATGAAAATGTCTTTATCAATCTAAGTAATTTGCAATCCCAGAAAAAATTTCATCTCACCTATCATAGACATCTCAAACTCTTTTTTCATATCATCAACAAACTTCTTACATAAATCATCATCTCCTCCAAAAATAATGTCAACAAAGAGTTCAACAATCAAAATATTATCATTATCAATATTGAAGTATAAGTTACTATCAACAATACCTTTACAAAATCTCAACTTCATCAAATACCTATCCAATCTAGTGTACCAGGCTCTAGGGGCTTGTTTAAGTCCATACAATACCTTCTTAAATCTGCATACCATGTATTCTTAATCTTTCAATGAAACTCCATCTAGTTGCTCAGTGTAGACTTCCTCTTCCAATTCACCATTCAAAAAGGTTGACTTAACATCCATCTGATACACCTTGAGATTTTTATGAGCAGCATATGCAAGAAATAATCTAATAGCTTCAATTCTACCAACCGGAGCAAAAGTCTCCTCAAAATTAATACATTCCATTTGTAAATATCCCTTACATACCAGTCTTGTTTTGTTTCTAACAACTTCTCCATCTTTATTCAACTTATTTACGAACACCCATTTAGTTCCAATTACATTCTTGTCCTTAGGTCTCAGAACAAGTTACCATGTATTGTTCTTCTCAATCTGCTGTAACTCTTCTTGCATAGTTTTTACCCAATTTTCATCTTTACAAGCTTCAACAACATCTTTAGGCTCAATTATATAAATCAAACATTTTCATATTCGCGTACTCTAACTTTCTTCTCACGATTCTCATCATTCTCATCAACCTTCACATTCACACTTTCCATTATCTTTCTCAGTATTTTGTTGTAACATCGGTAGGATTTTCTCTTAGTAGAATATCCCAAAAATATTTCTTCATTACATCTTGCATCAAATTTTCCTATATCCTCATCTCTTTTTATATAACATTTGCTTCCAAATATTCTGAAATATCTAACTGTAGGAACATGACCAAACCATAACTCATAAGGAGTCTTACTGAAATCATATTTTATATGCACCCGGTTGAATGTATACATAGCAATGTTAACATCTTATCTCCAATAGATATGTGGAACATTCCCTTCAATTATCATATTTCTAGCAGCATCCAAAACAGTTATGTTCTTCCTTTCAATAACTTCGTTCTGTTGAGGGGTTCGTGGAGTAGATAACTATCTTTGGATTCCATTATCTTCACAAAAAGAATTAAACTCATCAGAAGTTAATTATCCTCCTCTATTGGACCTTAGACACTTCAGATTCAATTTTGTCTCTGTCTCCACTCTAGCTTTGAATATTTTAAATTTATCTAGTGCTTCAAATTTCTCCCTTCGAAAAGTGACCCACATTATCCTAGAATAGTCATCAATCATCAACGTTTAGTACCTGTCACCTTGCAAGCTTCTCACTCTAGACGATCCACATAAATCAGTATGCATAAAGATCTAATAACCCATTAGATCTATATAGTTTTCTCCTGAATGAAATTCGTGTTTGCTTTCCCAATTGACATTCTTGACACATCGGATTAGTAAGCTTCACTATCTTAGGCAGATCTCTAATATCTTGAGTAGAACTTATCTTAATCATGGAGTCAAAGTTAACATGACACATCCTTCTATGTCACAACCAACTCTCATCAATTTGAGCACAAGCAACTTTTCTCACCAACATTCGAATGAAAGATATTACCTTTAGTTTTAGTTCCTGATGTAATTTCTGTACCATAGATATTCAAGATCTTACACTTCCCATTATTGAATTTTAAATAATATCCCTTATCAACCATCTATACAACACTCAAAATATTATACTTCAAACCTTCAACATATAAAACATCATTAGCATTATGCTTACCATCAAGAGATATAGAACCTCTACCATGGATTACACAAGAATTGTTGTCTCCAAATCTTACTACACTGCCATCATACTTCTCCATATTCAAAAATTTACCTTTATCACCTATCATGTGATATGAAAAACCACTATCAATCACCCATTCATCTTCCTCTTGAATCTTAGCAACCAAGGCTTTCTCTTCAACAATGCAACTTGTAGAATCAGCAAGTACCGGATCATCTTCCTTGATAGCAATGAACACAAATTCATCTTTTGAATTCCCTTTCTTAGACTCATCATCTATCATACCTTCATCAACAACATAATAGCACTTATTTCGATATCTATACTTGTGATTAGGCTTGTAAGGCTTATCATACTTTGACACTCTTTCTGCTCTTTCAGGACACCTAGAAGCAAAATGACCAATCTTATTGCATGAAAAACATTTTAAAGGTAACTTCCCTTCATACTTACCGACTCCTTTAGGAAATCTTCTAGTAATAAGTGTTTCAAGCTCTTCCAACTCTCTTTCTTGTTCTTCCATCTCTCTCATTTTTCTTTCATATCTGGAAACCCTAGTTGAACTCTCTCCTAGATCATACTTCTTCTTCCCGAATATAGTAGCTTTAAATGTAGTCTCAGATTTGCCATGTGATTCACCAAGTTTGCTCAACTAAAATGTGGCAAGCTTACCAACCAACATATTTCTTGTCACAGTTGTCATAGTTAAGATCTCATTAATAGCAACAACTTTGTGTTTATAATCAGGAGGCAAAGATATTAGCACTTTAGCCACAATCTTATCTTCTTCAAGGAGTCCACTGACACATCTGATGTTTAGCACAAGATCATTCACTTTACCCATAAAGGATGAAATATTCTCATCTTCTCCCATCTTCAGCAACACATACTTTCCTTTCAAGCTCTGCAATTTAGCAACTTTGAAATGTTTATCTCCTTCATATAGGGTTTCTAGCTTCTCCCAAATCTCATGTGCAGTTTGCAATCCCATCACATTAGATATCTCTGCATCAGTCAAGGCACTCGGCAATGCTTCTTTATCTCTTATATTATGTTCAACATCCTTGATCTCAGTTGCAGTAATAGGACCATTCAAAGGAGCATTATATGCATTCTTTGAGATCTTCGAATAATCATCTCCAAGACAATTCAAGTGAACTTCCATCCGGTTCTTCCATATAGAGTAATTAGTTCCATCAAATCTCAGACTCTCCCTGAAAACAATAGCTGCCATCCTAGATCACCTCAAGCAATCAAGCTTCTTTCACCTGATCTAGGTCTGATACCAATTGTTGGCAGCAAAAGTATGAAAACTGAGAGGGAGGGGTTAATCAATTTTCACCAAACTTTAACAAATCAACCTCAACTTCAGATCTGATCAAGAACAACAATAGAAAAGATAAACACCACATCAACAACACACATAACACACAAATTTTTGACATGGAAAACCCAGTTAAGGGAAAAACCATGGTGGGAACCTACCCACAATTTGATAATACTCTACAGTAGTATGTGTAAATATTACAATGGGGATTGCAGATGCATTTAGGCACACTGCATAGAGCTCACTACTTAAAACAATAAAGGGCTACAACCTTGGGAAGGCTCACTTCCTTACAAAAATTGGACAACAATTTGAATTACATGAACTAAAAGAATAACATCTCCAAATGCCTTATCACAATTAGGGTTAGGTACACTATCTTCCCAACAACACATCTCTACACTTCTTCACTACCAAAGGATAAATTCGCTTGTACACATATAATATACTCTCATAGATCATAGACACAATCACAGACATTCACAAACACTCATCTTACATGATTACAATACTTATTTATACAAATCATCAACCTTGACTCCAAGGCCCGCTCAACACATAAGACCTAATTACAAAATTATATAGCACAATACATAAATCCGTAACCAAACCAATACAATGTCAGCAAGTACATAGCAGGGACCCAAATAAAATCCTTGAACATGCAACACCATTGAGTATCTCACCAAGATAATCTGCAACATGCAACAACCATCAGGTCAGCCAAAAGTCGTCTAACACACAGAATATCACTAGACCAATAAAATCTACAATAACGCACACCATGATCAACATAGACCACCAAAATTCATTGAACATGATCAGAGAACAAAAACAAGCAAGGTGAGTTCCTCTACAATAACCGCAACAACTCAGATAACAAGAATCGTCATTATTTGATCACCGGAGCTCAAGAACACCGAGAACAAAATGAAAGATACGCTTGTAAAGTTCCAAATCATGAACCATCCGAACATAGGACACACATGAACGTCCCAAACACTCCAAAATCTGCAGAACATAAAAAATTAATTCCAGAGCAATACAATCTAGAAATCACAATTCTACAATACCGAACCCAAAAAAAAAAAACCAACTCACACCGGATCACATAACTCGGTCAAATCACCTTCTGTAAAACTGAAACTCATACTAAATCAACTAGAGATAAGTATCTCAAAACCCATTAATCTGCATTAGCACATCTGCAACCAAACCAACTCAACTCTCTGAAACAAACCAATTCTCTGCAACACAGGAATATGTTGACATCAATGACAACAACACATTCCAACAACTCTAATATCCAATAGCTAATTCAGTAGGTTGAGGAAAGGATTGTGGATAACCATGAGGGTCCACCTCTGCATGATAAACCAGCTCCCATAAAGCATCAAACGTTTACAAAGTGAGAGAGAAAAGAAGTTCACTAATAACATCTCTATGTTGTAAGACTCAGGCATGAAACGGGCTTGGTGAGGAAGCCATCATCCCATTAATGACTGAGATAAGGATTGCCCTTGGAATAGACTAGTCTTCCAAAATGTCATCTTTCTGCTGAGAAATCCGTCGATTAAAGGAGAGCCAGAAAAGATGTTGTATGAAGCCAAGCCTAAAGTGACCTCCTCAACTATACAGTAAGGGATGCACGAAAGCGATAATTAGCAGTTTTGTTATGCTCTCAGACCATGTTAGGTCCATAATCACTGAAGAAAATCTAGAAGCCGCCTCCAATGGAAGAAGGAACCCGTTTCCCCGCAACCAATCATCGTCCAAAATTTTGAGCAAGGTCGCCTCCACTCTGGTACAGGGAATTGCGAATGTCGATTAAGGAGAGAACAATGACGCAATCCCATTGACCAAGAGATCAAGATAATTACCACGAAGAAGCACCCTGAAAGCCATACGAAGAGCACCAAAAGACCATGGAAAATAGATAGACATCCATATTTGGATAAATAGCAAGACACGTGAAACAAATGAGAAATGATGATAAATATGTACGTAGAGATATAGAAATGAAGTCACCTGAGCTTGAGGAGCATGGTGAAAGCCATTTGGCCAAGCAAGCATGCAGAGGTATCATAACAAACCAGAGGGAAGGAAAAAAATACATAGACTATCTATGTTTACACGCAAAAAGAGATGCCAAAAAGGATGGCCAGCTAGGAAAAAAAACCTCAGGCAAAGCAAAGGCGACATACCTAGAGCAGAATGACATGGTATTACACAAGTAGAGATACCATGTGCACAAATCATTTTGCAATGATATGGGAAGTCATCATTAAGACCACAACAAATAATCACTTGGTGACAAATGGATACTTTAAATATTGAGCGAAACGAATACAAAATGTATTCAAACCCAACCTTTGTGCTATCATCCAACATTCAAATCATAAGGACACTCTTGGACTTAAACTCATGCTCATTGAAAATTCTCTCACTCTCCGAGAATCTACCACCTCGATTAGCAAGAAAAATAGCTAACTTATTAAGAAGGATCAAACTAGCATAAAAAATAAGGTCTAGAGAACCTTAGAAGCAATTAAAAAGGTCCATATAGCCCCAAAACCATCCAAGATTTTCATCCTGAGAACATCATTAGATGAAAGGTCCTCCTCTATGATAATCTTCTCCCCATCTAGCATATCATAGCCTTGATTGGCCAAGTAATCTATAATTTTGTTAGCCTCCCTAAAATGATGATGAATGCTATAATTTTCAAAATGCAACAACATCAGTTTAGTTTGTTGAATAATATAATCAATTCTCTAGTTTGGGGCCTCAAAGCCTTTGAGGGATGTGATAATGTTCATAGAATCTCCTTCTATGATGAGGTTTATTGAGTTTAACTGGATTGCCAAATTGATACCAAATTAAAGATTTAATGCTTCTACAAAATTATTTGTACCATTTGGGATTCTAGTGAAACTTGCAATAACAAGTGATCCCTGATTATTTCTAACAACACAACCAATGCCAGAGACACCCAGTTTGCCCTTTGAATCCTCATCAAAGTTAAGTTTGTAGAAGATTTCTTAAGGATCCTTTCACCTAATATGTTTTTTGTCAACCTTTTTCCTTGAATTGTTCATAAGACAACGTTTAAAGGGAAGCTTTAAATGTGACCACTCATTAAGGATGACATTATCCCAAGAGGTGAATTGTGAATCCAATTTCTTGTGTTTAACAATGTAAGCCCTTAGTGATTCAGAAAATGAAATTTCAATCCTTTGAATAATTTTCATAATTTTACTAGATTATTTCCTGAATATCCTTCTAGTCCTCTCTCACCATAAGTTCCAAATGATGATTGTCGAGGCCACCTCACAAAGCTTTGTAAAGAAAAAGTCAATGAATAATCTTGGCCATAAGTGAAAAATAGTATGCTCACATTTTTAGTATTGATTGATTCATAAATTTGATATCTTGAAGTAATTTTAATATAAAAATTATGTAAAAACCAATAATCCATTTTTTATTATTGTTTTAACATTTCTTTTCTCTTTCATAAAATTTTAATTTATTTATTTTCTAGGTTTATACACATTTTTATAGTGAGTTGATTTATATTGGCTAGTGGATTTATCATTAATTATTTATAAAAATATTGAAAAATAAGGTCTAACAAAATGACAAGTTGAATGCTAGTACATATCATTTCTCTACTTTGACTAAATACAATTTGTTAGTATTCAATTCATATTTACTCTGAACTTGTGCCAAAATGAGATATTTCAAATGGGATATAGACATTCATTAAAATATAAAAGATATCAAGGAATTTTGTCAAATGTTTTAGTTGTGTTTGCATTGATTGGCATAAATGCAAAAACAAGAAACATATTGAAGCAATGAAAGTTTATTGATTGCCAATGTTATGAAAATATGCAAATCCATATGAAATAGACTATTAATTTCAATTCAGAACTCCTAGTTTATGCAAAATAAGGGCTTTTAACATGGTATGGGCATCATCTAAGCATAAAGGATAGATGAATTTTCTTTTCCCATACACTAGTCATGAATACAAAATGTAGAAGCATGTTCAAGCCATGAAAGAGTAAAATTATTGTCAACTTTTACAAAATAAATAAAATTAATTGAAGATAACCATTTAAATTTCTTTAATCTTAACGAAAGTCTCATTTAATGTTCATATTATTGAGTGTAGTACTAATAGGAGGTGTTTTTGGTTTGGAGCCACATTTGGAGGCTTCTCATACTAGTGTTTTGATGAAATTGATAGATATTTTAATGTTTTGTCTATATCAATTTTCATGAACTTTAGTCTTTTTATTTTTAATAAGTGGTATTTTTTCAATGAACACATTTATATTATTAAATATGTGTTGATTTTAGAAAAATAAAGATAGGGATTTACAAGCTAGGGTTGGAAGAAAAATCATGGGTATCAAACAAAGAATAAATGATATAATTTTTTCATCTGATGTTCTCGTTGAAGCTATCCTTTAGTCATGTAGACAAAATGTGTAAGAAAGAATAAGGTAAGTGATCAAATTTATAAAATATCTTAGGAATGTGTAATCGCATGCAACATACAATGAATGTAGGAAATGTTTTAAACATTTCATTGAATGTTCATTTTAAAAATAAGTTTAGCTAGTTTGATTTTGCGATATTTGGTGTGAAAAGTATGCAAAATGTGAATCAAAATAATGGAAACATTGCAATGTAATATCCAAACTTAGAATCCACAAAATCATAAAATAAAGTATAATATCTATGCATAAATCAGATGAAAAGAAATAATACCAATACAAAGACTTTATTAATGATGATATTTTATATTCAACTTTTTTTATTGATTGAGTGTTTTGCAACTTCCCACTCTCTAGAAATTAATCTATTGCTCATTTGTGAAAGAAGTCAATTTGGAATGGGGGGAAATGGTCGATCCCCCAAGATATACATTCTAACTCAAGAGAGCATGTTGTCTATTATGGTGTGAAAATATTCTCCCTTAAAAATGTTAGTTGTTGAGAATAAGATTGTTCTTTTCCTATACTCTAATAAGAAGACTAATGATTATTGAGAAGAAAATGTGTACCTATCAAAAGAAAAATCATTCTTTGGAGGGGTGGCATCCACCTCTTGGGTTGATAATCTTATTGGAAGAAATAGTACTATACCTGTTTACTCTACCACTTCTTCAGTGAAGGTCTCATAGGAAGGAATTGTGATCTATTTTCCCTACTATCTTCATTGATTATGAAACCTTAAATATTTCTTTATCTCTTCTAGGTAAGGTGTTTAACTTTAGACCCAATGTAGATTTTGATAGAGAATGGGATTTTGATGTTTGGAAACTAAACAGTATCATTTTAATCAATTCTATGTTAGAAGTGTTATTTTGATTCATGTTTTCCATAAAAGAGGATATGATAAAAATTTTATTGGAGGATTCCTAGTTCTATGAAAAGGGGCATAAGAATGGCATCTTCTTTTGCTAATGATAGCCTAGGTTTGCACCTATGATAGATCTACAAAGTTTAGTCTCGACTTGGATCTATAAGGTGGTGAAATTAGGGCTTCACCAAATAGGTTAGTAAAGCCACTATTTCCATGGGACCACCAAATATTAAAGGAGATATTTAATTTCATTGATCCAATCCTAAATGGGCTAAATGCATGAACAGATTACTCCTCCTTTGTTTGAGTTGAAATTAAATTATAATTAGGTTTCAATTGCAATTCTATATCTAGGACAAACAATGAGAATTTGATATAAAATAATAGTAACAATATGCTCCAAATATCATCTAGATTTGTAAACTTGGATCTGAGGATGAGAAGTAGATCAAAATTTGTGAGATAAATTTGAAGAGGAATTGTCGGTACCAAGAGATATAGACTAACCTAGTCTTGCGAATATTGGGGAAAAACAAAATGAATATTTTATAGATTAGAGTGATGCAAATGATCTCTTGTTGTAAGTTTGTCATAAATTCCTAGGAGTAGGAGGTGTCAACTGACCTAGTCCTCAGCTTTTTGCACCTTTAAAAGCTAAGTCTGATTGTCATTGTTTACTCTACTAAATTCCTCACTCATGTCTTTTTAACCGATTTTCAACACATAGAAAGAAGGAAATAGGGGTTTTTTATAGGGGTTTTCCTTAGGTGAAACCCTAGTTTAGGAATTAACCTTAAATTAAATTGAAATAGGAATGTAAATTTTCAAGTAAATTTTGTACGATATACCCTAGATCTAGAATGATTGATGTAGGTTGATGATTCAATTCCCTCTAGATGTGATCACAAGTATTGATGCAATAACATCACAAAACATAGAAAAATCAAATACAAACATATGCTTGCATGAAATTTGATGTGATTTTCATCATGATGCTTTAAGAATATGGTGGGATAAAATGCTGCCATGAATTCTTGAGAATGGTTGATGATGAATTCTCGATGAATGCATCAATGATGGGGTAGATTGTGGATATCAAAATTAATTGATAGGATACTTATATATAGGGTTCCCTAGCTAATTTATTGATTAGGTTGATCTTCAATAGGAAAATTGAGGCACAAGGACCAAAACTCATCAAGGAGGAAAAGTGCCCTAATCTATAATTTGAAATGGGCTTTCTTTAAGGGGCATCCCAAGTGCCCTTCTTCAAAAATAGAGCAAACAAGTAAGTAAATAGGAAATCATAGTCTCGAGATGGGAAGGGCTAAAACAAACTTAGGGAAGAACTAGGATGTGACACACTAAAGTAGGGGCACAAAAAGGTGGTGTAAATTGTACATAATTACAATTGATGATGCTACAAGATTAAATTACTTGGACTCCCTCTTGAGTATTGGAGTTTGAATACCCTAAAGAGCTTTGTTGACTATTTTGGATCTATTATAAGTATTGATAAAGTTACCGTATATAAGTTTCAATATATTTTTTTTAGACCTTGTGCGAGTGTAGAAATGAATAAACCCCTTCTCTAGTGTGTCACTCTGAGCTCCAAGTTTGGGAAAAGGCTCCAACCCATTATTTATAAAAATGTGAATTTATTTTGTTAGAACTATTTCATATTTGGTTGCTTTGTTGATAAATGCAAAATTCCGAAACCACAAAAATATGAAAATAGAGGAAAGGAGGTTATCTCTTACCATGTTAGTGAAATTTCCTTTGATGGTTTCTCTCTCTCAAGGAAAAAACCTTCTCTTAGGCTAGAGGTTTTTTCATAAGTTTTTATCATTGGTCATCATGCTTCAAATGGAGTTGTTTAAGAAGGATAAATCATGGACCTCAACCTGCAACATTCAATTTGGGAAATCCATAGATTTGATAAAGTAGATAAAAAATAAAATGATCATTGCCCAATCCCTCTAGGTGGAACAAGGTATTGTCTCAATTACTATGTCAAAGGATTTAACCATGGCTATGAATCTAAATGGCCTTGTCTTGACTTTTAATAAAAATGATATGATTTAGAGGGAATCCACTTTAACCCTAATAGGTCTTCTTCTATAGACTCTAAAGAAGACAATATAAAATTTAAACCAATAAACAATACACCTAATTAGGGGATTGATTTTTTGTGAAGGAAGTGATGAATAGGTAGGCTAGTGTGGAAAATCCTAGTATAGGAACTAGTTTAGTGGAAGTGATTCTATATATTAGCGATGGATCCCATAGCCCTTCCACTCAAGATAATAATTAGAATATTTTTAATATCATAAGTAGAAGAAAAGTAGGAATCAGAAAAGAAAATATAGAGTTATAAATGAGGCATGGTAGGCATTCATATATAGAGACTAGACAAAGGGAAGCAACTAAAGATATTTTTAAACACTTGATAATTTTTTTCATGGGTGAATAAAAATAGAAAATTGATATCGTATCTCTAAGAATTAGAAGGTTAGATAGCCTTCATAGTAAATATATTGTGAAATATATAAATTTTGACAATAAGGTTGATATTATGATGATTCAAGAAACCAAAATATATGATTTAGTTTTTGCTCAAGTTGTTGAGAAACTTTGGCCTAATACTAAATACAATTTTAGATCTACTAAAGGTTATTTTGGAGGAATTTTTATGATGTGGAACTCCTCATCTATCAAAGCATATCTAACTAATTTGAAAAGAGCCTCACTATTAGTTTTAATTCGATGTCTTCTCATGTTAAATGGAATCTTTGTAATATGTATGCTCCAAATTCTTGGGCTGCTATGGAATTACTTTGGGAAGAACTTATGTCCATGGTGAGCTCTCAAATAGACTTCCATTAGTTGATGGGTGGGAATTTTAACACCCCTCTTTTTACCTCAAAAAATTTGGATGGTCTCAAGGACTATTTAGGTAATATGATGGATCTTGTGGAATTTTTAAACAACACATGTTTGATGGATGTTGACCTCAAGGAGACACTTTTAACTTGGACAAATAGGATACTTGGAGTTGATCTCATTCAAAGAAAGCTAGATAGATTCATCATTTCTAATGGGTGGAAAATTCCTCCACAACTTACTCTGCAAGGCCACTTGAGGACTAGTTTCGACCATAACCCACTTTTTTTGTAGTGGGATTTCACTCCCAAGTTGGGTCCTTTCCACTTTTAGTTTAAAATTATGTGGAACTTACATCTGAACTTTAAGAATTTGATCAAGGCCTAGTGGAATAGTCTTGTCATAGGTATTCTCATTTTTAGAGTATTAAAATATTCAAGAAAAAATCTCATTTACTATTAGATCTAAAGGATATTAACAAAATTATGGCTACTAGGAATACAGAGATAGAGATTACACTACAAAAGAGGTCATTAAGAGAGGAATAACACTGCATCCTTAAAAGGAAGAAATCTACTAGAAATAGATGTCAAGGGTTCAATGGCTTTAAGAAGATGACAAGAATAAATGTTTCTTCCATCAATCAACCTTGAAACATAGAAAAAGTAACACAAACATGGAAATTAATGATGCTAATGGAAAAATTTGGGAGGATGAAGAGAAAATCAGTCTGGAGGTTGTCTCCCACTTCTATAAAATGTATAAGGTTTTGACTAGAACCATTCATTATGTGGATGAGTTATTTGATGTCATCCCTAATGCCCTTTTTGATCAAGATAATTACAATAGATGACTATAAGTGCTTCTAAAGAAGAGGTCAGAAGTGTTATTTTCTCCTTTAATTCCTATAAGGTTGTTGGGCTAGATGGGTTCCCCCTAGCTTTCTTCTAGGAGTACTAGGATTTTTCTAAGGGTGATTGACTTGTATTTGTAAGAGATTTATTTAGAAAAGGTAATCTCCTAAAATAGATTAGCACTAATTTTATTTCTTAATATCGACAAAGAAGTAGGTGGACAACTTTATGGATTTTAGACCTATTGGTCTATTTAACATCCTTTATAAGAACATATATAAAGTGCTTGTTAATTTCTTGAATCCTATTTTACCAAGACTTATATCCATGAATAAAAAGGTATTTGTTCAAGTGAGGCAAATTCTTGATGTTGTCCTCCAAAATCATGAAATTTTACATTCCATGGGTTAATAACAAGAAAATCAGTATGGTCCTTAAATTTGATATTTCTAAAGATTATAGTCATATATGTTGAATCTTTTTTATAATCACATTTCAAAAGTTTGGATTTAAAGACTCCATCATTGAAATTATCAAAGGACCTGTTACTACTACAAGATTCTTGATTCTCGTTAATTGAGTGTCCAAAGGATTTTTAAATAGTAAAAGAAGTATTAACCATTTTTAAATAGCAAAAGAAGTAAGAAATATTGATAGAATCATTAACCAAGACAATCTTAAAGTGGTGCAGCCAATGTCCTCCATTCTCCCAACATAACATCACCAATTTTTGGATGATACTATTTTGTTTGACCTATCTCCTCTCTTCTTGAAGCTAGACAATGGAAGATGGTCCTTAAGTGGTATGTAAGGATCTCGAGATAACATACCAATTACATCAAAATATTGCTATACTTTTTAGTACTAGGAGAGGCTCTAGGAAAGTTATTAACACATTGGAATGTCAATCTAGGAATCTCTCCTAACTACTTACTTGGGATTTCTATTGGTCACTAAAAGGTCACCTCATAACTAATAGTTTGGTAGATCATGAAAAAATTCCATAAAGCTCTTGCAGGTTAGAAAAGTAAGTTATTAAGTCAAGCTTGGATATTTTAGTTGCAAAAATATACTCTTCAAAATATAGTAGTTTTTTACTTGCCCCTTTTCAAAATCTCAACCTTTATAGCTAGAAAGATTTAAATGATTAAAAAAAATTCCTTTGGATAGAGGTTGAAGTGAAAAAATATTGGCTTTGGTTAAATGGGAAAGCATTTGTAAACTGAAAACCCATGGGAGGGTTGGGCCTAAGGAGAGTTCAACCCTTTAACAAATCCCTTATTGTTAAAACAAGATGGAATCTAATCTCCTTGGATAATGATTGTATTAGGATTGTACAAACAAATTATATCAAGAAGGAAGACTTTTTGTTTCTTCACCTCCTTAAGGGTTTGAGATAGTGAAAAATTTCCTAAACTCTAAAAGTATTTTAAGATAATGTATAATATGGAGGGTTGGAAATGGTCTTAGAATAAACATCTTGGAAGATATTTGGCTTAGTAACACAACTCTCTACTCCTTCCCTTCATTTGGATACCTTAAGGAAACTCTCTCTTGACTCTCTGGGGTTAATTTTTTTTATTATATGGATTGGAGGGAAGAAGGACCTAAGTGGACGGCTATTCCAAATTATATACTTCCAGGGGGGGTTGGCTGGGGGGTAATAGATATATTTTTTGAAGTTATATGAGATTGCCAATTTTTCATTTTCAAAGATGGAATGAGGCTATATGGTCCCCTAGCAAAAAATAAATCTTTTTGATTTTATCATAATACCCCATGGGTGAACATTATACCTAAAGAAATAAGTTTAGTTGTAGATTTGTATGGGACAAAAATTTTACCCCTAATAATATCTAGTATTGGTGGAAAACTATTCATAATAAGATCCTCACAACTGATAATTTAGTTAAAAGATAGTTCCAATTTGTCAATAGATGCATTCTTTTAAAGAGGAAGAGTCAAAGGACCACCCATTCATACATTGTAGTTACACTAGGGATGTTTGGAATATAATGTTTCTTGATTTGAGTATTAGTTGGGCCTTACCTAGCACCATCAAAAATCTTATTATTTAATCGGGGTAAATGCACCAAGATGCTAAACAAAAAATCAAACACTAACAAAAAAATGCCAAAAATGGATGAAACATGATTATGTTTTTAATAAATTCAAAATTAGTGTATGTGTTAAGGGTTGGAAAATATGAGCCAAAATGCATACAGGTTCTTTAAATTTAAAACATGTATGAGTTTTACAAAACAAAAATGCAATTGTGTTTTTAAAAATAGAAACCTCTCTCTCTCTCTCTCTCTCTCTCTCTCTCTCTCTCTCTCTCTCTCTCTCTCTCTCTCTCTCTATCTGCCCTCCCTCTCTTTGAATAAGAGAAGGGTTGAGACAGAGAGGGGTTGAGAGAGAGAAAGAGAGAGGGAGAGGGAGAGGGGTTAAAAGAGAGAGAGGGGTTTAGAGAGAGGGATTGAGTGAGAGAGAAGGGGGAGAGAGAGGGGGGGATTGAGGATAGAAAGAGATAGAGAAATAGGGAGAGAGATAGGGGGAGAGGGAGAGAGAAAGAGAGGGAGAAAGAAAGAGAGAGGTTGAGAAATGGAGAAGTTGAGAAATGTATGTTGATAGAAAGACTAAAGTTGAGACATAGAGAGGGGGGGTTGAGAGGGAAATAAATTGAGGGAGAGAGAGAGAGAGGTTTATAAATATAGAGAGGGGTTGAGGAGAGAAAGAGATAGATAAATGGGGAGAGAGAGAGAGGTAGAGAGGGATAGAAAGAGGGGGAGAGAAAGAGAGAGGTTGAGAAATGAGGTTGAGAGAAAGACTAAGTTTGAGAGAGAGATCTCATGAGAGGGATACGGAGGGGGAGCGAGAGGGAGGGTTAAGAAGAGAAAGAGGGAGAGAGGGAGAGAGAGAGTGTGAGGGAGAAAAAGAGATCAAAATAGAGATAATGAGGTTGAGAGAGAGAGAGAGAGAGGGTGAGAGTGGGGTTGAGGGAGATAAAAAGATAGAGTGGGAGGGAGAGGTTGAGTGACAAATAGGTCAAGAGAGAGAGATCAGGAGATAGGGTTTGTGAGACAGAAACAAAGTGGGAGACATAGTGAGAGAGAGTGTGCATGTCAAAGACAAAGATAGAGACAAATACGGGGTTGAGGAGAGAAAATGGGAGAGAGAAAGAGAGAGGTTGAGAAAGGGAGGTTGAGAGAGAGAGAGCTCAGGAGAAAGGGATAGGAAGGGGGAGGGAGAGATAGGGGTTGAGAAGAGAAAGGAGGAGAGAGACAGAGACAGAGAGAGAGAGAGACAGAGAGAGAGACAGAGAGACAGAGAGAGAGAGAGAGAAGGGAGGGAGATATGAGATAAATAGTAGTATGGAGGGAAGGAGGTAGAGAGTTAGAGGAGACAAAAGTAAATAGGAATGGAAAGAGAGGTAGGTAAAGAGAGAAGGGGGGAGATAAAGAGAGTAGGAGGGAAGATAGATGGATGGAGAGAAAGGATATAAATACATAAAGGGAGAGGGGAGATATAGAGTATAGATAGATGGGTAATTAGAGAGGTGGAGGGAAGGAGGGAGGGATTCATGAATAGAGAGAGAGGGTGAGACAAAGATTTATTTAAAGAAATAAAGGTAGGTAGGAAATGAGGGAGATGTATGTATAAAGGGAGGAAAAAGGGAGATAGATAAAAGTAGAGATAAAAGGGGAGAGTGAGGAGGGAAGGAGATCTATGTAGAAAAATACAGGGACTAAGAGAGAGGTATGTAGAGAGAGAATAGTGAGAGAGAGGTAAAAATATGTGTCTAGATCCTAGTGTGGAGAGGAGAGTGAGATAGAGAGATAGAGAGAGTGGAGAGAGAGAGATAAAGTGATAGGGAGAGATAGGTATAAATCTTGGGGAAGACAAAGAGAGTGAGATAAAGAGAAATAGAGAGGGAAGGAGAGAGGGAGGGAGTGAGAGAAAGGGACATATGTAGACAAATAGAGGTAGGGAGGTATGGATGTAGAGGTATGTAGAGGTATGTAGAGAGAGGGAGAGGGGACATACAGGTTAGTACAAAGGGAAAGGTTGAGAGTGAGGTAAGTAGAAAGGAAGTATGGGAGGTTGGGACAACAAGAAAGGGACACACACACATAAAGAGAGAGAGGGGGGTATGTAGAGAGGTAAATGAAGGTAGTGAGGGGAGGTATGCAGGAAGAAGGAGAGAGGAGGTAGAGATAAATAGAGGGAAAAAGAGAGATAAGTGGGCAGGGAGAGAGAGACATGAGATAGAGATTAGAGAATGTGCATGAGGTAGGTAGAGAAGAGAGAGTAGATATAAAGTCTAGAAGGATGAGAGACATAGGTTTAGAGATTGGGGAGAGAGGAGGCAACAATATAGAAATATGGGGAAGAGAGAGTGAGAGTGATAGGATGAGACATGGGTTTAGATATTGAGGGAGACAAAGAGAATGAAATAGAGATATAAAGAAAATGATAATAGTAGCTGACTGATTACCGAAATTTGATTGTATGAGAAATTATAAGATCTAGAGCTTGGGGAGAGAGGAGAGAGTGAGATAGATAAAAAAGGATATAGAGGGAGGAGGAGAGAAATAGGAAAATAGATAAGTCTAGAGCTTAAGGGAAACAAAGAGTGTGAGATAGAGAGATGGAAAGAGAATGATGATAGAAGCCTACTGATTACTAAAATTTGACTAAGTCTGAAAAATTATAAAATCTCTTAAAAGATAAAATCTACATTATGACTCCTAGAGATCTGAAACCACTCACAAACATCTTGACAATATATACATAAAATATAAATTAAAGTATAAGTTATAAGTTATATTTTATAAATATTACTTATACTTAAATGTTATATTTTATGTATATATCTTAATGAAAAAACTAAGGGAATACTAATGGTAGTATCATCTAATTCCATGTTTCTTATCTAACTTAATGTAAGCATAAGGCGTATTCTTTTTTCTTACTAAACATAACCTATATGCATTTTTTATTTTTAAGAAACATGGTCATGTTTATAAAAAAAATGATCACGTTTTCGTTTTAAAAAAACTATAGACATTTTTAATTTAAACAACCTGTACGTGTTTTTCATTGTACTTGGCCTTGGATAGAAAGGCCAAGGCATGAGATCCTTATTTCCCTCCTTTTTACATGTTTTCTTCTTCCAATATTATTTCTCAACTTCATCATCATTAGGTTTGCACATTATCAAGTGGGTGTTTGTAAAATTTCCACAATAATTCCACCCATCTTTTGAGCTTCTAACTATATATATTTTTTTACAATTTGAACATTAACATATTAATCTTGAATTTATTTTTCCAATTTCTCTAGAGTTCTTAGAGACAAGCATGTACCATTTTTTTAATAACTTTTAAACTACTTGTCCAAAATTGAAATAAATTATTGTGGTGGCGGAAGAGCGAAACCAAGTGACTAGGACCTAATCCCACTTTAGCCAACACATTGGGAATATGAAAGAGCCTAGGGAGATAGCTCACTTTGGCTACTTCTTGTGAGAAAGAGAAAGCCAAGGATTATCTCTTAGGGTTTCTATTCCTCTTGTTGTATGTGATGAGAAAAATTAGGGTTTCATTCATCAACTAGACTATGAGATAAAGAATGAAGCACATATGAACTAAAATTGAACAAACTTGTAGATCTAAAACTAAGATACTAAAAGAAGATAAGGGGGAGGAATTTTAATGTGTACCTCATGCTAAAAATTGAGCCAAACTGACCAGGACCAAGGTGTCACGCCCCTGTCCCTGTGAACCTGATAGAAAGTTGCAACTGAGAGGATGGAATCCTGAGACCCTGAGCCTGTACCCTGTCAAAAATCATTGATTTTGAGGGAGACCATGGTGCCACACCCCTATCTTGGATAGGACCAAGGTGCCATACCCCTTTCCTAGGTAGATTAGGGCAAATCTGAGGGTTCTGGGTTGTACTTGTTCCTTTTGCTGATCCGAGAAGCCTTCTAGGTACCTGTTTTTGCACTTGTAACTAAAAAGATAGGGTTTGGGTGGCTATATAGGGTTTTGATTCATTAAAACCCCTATGTTGGTGATTTCCAACTCCATAAATAGTCGATATTGCACTAAAAATATCTGTGCTAGAACCTTGTGTGTATGCAAGATCCTAAAATGAAAGCAAACAATCTAGAGAAACCCTAATTGCTTATAATTGACAAATTAAATGCTTTAAATCAATGATGCAAAATGATCTAAAGAATTAATGTAAATATGCAAGTTGATGTAGTGAAGCTTATGCAAAGACATGAAAATAACATGAAACCATAAACAACCCCTAAGGGAGGGGTACAATCCAATCATTAGTCGATGATCTCCTATTATTCTTCAATGTATTCAACGCTCCTAATTGATTATGAATGCTTGATGAAATGATGTTTAATGTTGTTGAAAACTCCACATAGGCTTCTCTTTTACTACATAGAAGGCTCCTTGTGCTCCAAAAACTTTCTTTTAGATTCTTAGATCCCCTTCAAATGAAGAAGAGAGTTCTTATGTATGAAACCTTAGATCTCAATTTCACCTTGAGCCTGACCTAGGAATTGAATTTTCCACCAATATTTTGGGGTTAAGCATTATTATATCATAGGATTATGCTCCCGAAATTTTGAGAAAAAAACTGAGGACCATGTGCACTTTGCACATGGTCTGACCAACTTTTTACCAAATTTTCAGGGTTGTTAGATATGATGATATTAGAGCGAATCCCAAAGTTAAAGCTGATTTCTAAGTGTTTTGATATGCAAAATCAGGCCTTAAAGGTCAAAATAGGACATAATTAGGGTTTATGATTTAATGATTTATTGGAGGAATAAAATAAAAAGTGGCACACTTAGGGTAAAGGGCCCAATTTTATAATGTATGAAATGAAATATGACTTTAGATTTAATTTGATTAATTAATTAAATGCTTAAAGGGAAATTACAATGCAAGATGCAAACACACTAAAGCGGGTGCTAAACTAAGTGTGGAATTGTACAACCATAGAAAGGGTGTATAATTTTCAACACTACATTTAGCCCCCACTTTAGCAATCATATGACATTATGTACATATGCAAGCTAAAGTAGAGAAAAGTAAACATTCATGAAAAAGGATATATCCACAAGTTGTCAGATGAAGCCCCCAATGGAATTTGCAGTACACAGTTAGGAACCACACCCTACAAAACCACATGTTAGATAAAATCACAAAATCACCTAAATGCTTACTAAGGAAGGTGATGAAAATTCGAGGGTAGCTATATGCCCCCTGTTTTGGCTTGCTAACTTTAGTGAGTTGAAATAGGGTATCATGTTTACCACATCAAATTGTGAAAGAAGATTGATGACAAATGCTCACAAGAAGATTTCATACAAGATCAAAAACTAATGGAGAATCATTTGGTAATAAATAGGACTAAACCTTGATTCCAACACAACAAAGAGTGTGAGGATTTGAGAGCTCTTTAACACAAGATGAAAGATATAAATGAAAACAAATGCAAGAGACATAATCCAAAAATACAACTCCATAAAGGAAATTGGAAAGGAATAGAGGATTGAAATGACATCAAATAGATATTATTTATAGAAACACTCTTCTAAAGAAGGCAAGAGATCCTCATCAGGGATATGCACGTGCACAAAATAGAAGGGTTTATTATAAAAGATACTACTCAATGAATAAAATAAATTGATGCATGATCAAAGACTTCCAACACCAAGGAGGAGGTACCAATTAAGGATATGTAATTAACATCCCCATTAGGGATACTTGTTCCAATATGAGAGAAGGAATTCAAATATGAATACACCTCTACAATCAATAAGAAATCCTTATAGAAGACACTACTTCACAAAGGGGAAATTTTAATCTCAAGAAGCAGAGATGTTTGAAATCACTCTTGCCCCCATATATAGGGAGAAGAGATGAGATAGAAATAGGCTATTATGTTGCTTCCAAAATTATGATTGCTAGTGAAATTGTACCATCATGAATGACAATGAGCCCCCAGTAAGTGAGCTACCAATGTCATATAATAATGAGCAACATAATAGAGATTAATGTTATTTAAAGACATGATAGATTGGATGAGGTATTTGAATATGACATGTTAAATGCTCTACTATAAGTGAGATTAAAAACATGTATAAGATGAATGTGACAATGTCTTTAGAAATAGAGAAGTTTACAAAAGAAGAATAGGCCACTAAGTCATACTTTTCTTGCACAAAAGAAATCTTAGGAGAGAGATAAGTGTAACCACTTAGAGCCTTATTCCTAGAAGAAGGAATTTTAAAATGAGTAAAAGATAAAGTCTCATAAGTGGGATTATAAATCTCTTGGGGAGATTGATAAAGAGATTTGTTCATTGCCAAGATTTTCTTATGAGGGAGACAGGTGTTGAAAGAAGTAGAAGATGATTTAATTGAGGTGACATCATCATCACTACCAAATATAGAATTCACATTGAGAGATGGTCTTTTAGATACTTTGGTAGGCTTAGAAGGATTATATCCAAGTCCAAATGAAGCTTCATGCATATTTATGTTCTAAAGGAACTTTAATTCCTTGTTCATTTATGCCACAACCAATTGCCATCATAGCCACTCTTAGCTAAAATGTGAAAACCAAGACCATAAAGAGATGCCAAACTAGAAAGAGATGGTTGCGCCTCATAGGTCTCAGTTCTATATCAATTAGAGGAAGGATTTGAAGAATTATCAGGATCAGAAGCAGTCACAAAGTAGTTACCTATTTGTTTAGACAAAGTGGGTTGCTCTTTAAGTTCCTCCTTAGATTTCTCCTTCCAGTCTTAGATTTTGTCCAAGGTACTCTATACTCTCCTACAAAAGTAGGGTTAAAGTCTAGAGATCCCCAATCATCATCTAATTGCACTCCTTTAGGAGAAAAGATATCCATAGGAGTAGATTCTGATTGAGTAGAAGAATCAGGAGTACTAGAAGGAACAAGATCATTAAAGGGAATAGATGTAGTTGAAGAAGTAGAAGGATTGGTAGAAGAATGGGAATTAGTTGAACAAGAAGATCCAAATTTCAATGGTTCTTGAAGATTGGTATCAGCTAACAAGGTGTATGTCTTATTGTTATAAATGAACTTGACTTTCCTATGCAAAGTTGAGGGGACAACTTGCATGCTATGAATCCAAGGTCTCCCTAATAGAAGGTTATATGTCAAATTACCAGGCATAACATGAATAGGTGTGGATATTGTGATAGGACCTACCTTAACAGGCAAGGTTATGACACCTAAACATTGTTTAGCAACATTATCAAAGCCTCGAATAGAAAGAGAAGTGGGTTCGATGAGAGAACGATCTACATTGATCTTATCCAATAAATCCACACCACAAACATTACGGCCAAACCCATTGTCCACAAGGGTTTATGTTATAGCACTATCATTGATAATAACCACAATCATAAGAGGATCATAGTGATTTTTAATTTCATGACAAGGTAACTCATCTTGTGAATACAATTTGATCTTTGGGTTTGTTTGTAGGATCAATCAAAGAAGCCATATTATTATGTGTCACTGTAGGTGGGACATCAAATTTTTTCAAAGCATCTTGTAACATCCCATGATAAGCAGGTGAAGTTTGAACCAAATCCCAAATGGAAATCTTGGTAGGAGTAGCTTTAAGTTGTTCAATGAGATCATACTCCTTACTAAGAGTTTGTGATATTAGAGGTACTTGAGGAAGAATAGGTTGAGGATCAGGAAGACAAGTTAGGATAACTAGTGGAGGATTAGGTTGCCTATTGTTTATTGTGTTGTAGGTATGAACAACCATATGATAACTCTCTCCAGTGATTTTCTCAGCATACTCATAAGGGCTCTTAGTAGGATAACCTCCTTGGATAGTAATAAGAGGTTTCTTAGGAGTTCAAAAAGAATCATTAGCATAACCACCTTGAACCACTAAGATAGTTTTGTGTTGATAACTTTGAGAAGGACAAGCACCTTGAACTGTGAAGAGAGGTTTATTAGGTGTTTCATACACATGTATCAAATTCATAGAAGGTGGTTTAGGAATATCAAAGGTGTCCTTATGGATTTTGGAAGAAGAATAGACAAGATTGCTGGAAGAATTATTGATAGTCTCTTCTTGCACTAAAATGTTATCATGGCTAAGATCAATTTTAGGAGGTAGACTAGAAATAGGTGTTGATGTTTTAGAAGGAAGAATATTAGTAGAAAAGATCATATCATCCTCTATCATCAAAAGATATACATGGCGAATAAACTCTCTAGGAGAAGGATCAACATTACATTCTAAAGTTTCACCTTTGAGAGGGAGATCCTTGAAAGAGATGTCAACAATGTCTTCTTGAACTAAGGTATCCTTATGAGTAGAACCAAGTTGAGTAAAGGGAGATGCTTTATTTTTAGAGGGAGAATGATTGAGATTCATGGAAGGTGAAATTATATCAAGGGAGTTATCAATCATGATTTCATCCCCTTTGGCTAGGGTTCTCTCATGTGGTAGAGAATAATCAACACCTTCTTCTAATGGTTCATCCCAAATAGTGAGGTCATTGAAAAAAGGATTAGAAATATCTTGCACAAATATGTCCTTATTGTTATTTCCAATTTTGGGAGAAGGGATAACATTGTTCATTAATTCTCCATCCTTAGGAGGGAGAGAATCACTACATGTGTTTAAATCATCTTCTCGCTTCAAAATGTGTTTAATAGGATCCTTAGGGGAGAGAGCATAAAGGAAATTGATTATGATTTCATCTTCTTTTTCTTAGGCATATTTATGGGTAAGACAAGCTTTGGGGCAAGGAGAAGCATTTCTCATTAACGTATCATCTCTAGTGGGAATTTTGTTGAAGTCAAAAGAGGAAATGCCATCACTAGGAAAAGTAGAGACAATACCATCTTCTTGCAAAAAATAATCCTCATGAGGGGATTATTCTTTAAGAGGGAGATGAACATATTTCTCCAAAGATTCATTCTTAGTAAGAAGATCTTTGAAAGAAGTTCTCATAACCTCTTCTTGCACTAACATGCCCCCATTTGTAAGACCAAATTTAGGAGAAGATAAGTCAATGTCCATCAATACATTTTCAATTAGAGAGGCATCATGTAAAGAAGGTAAAGTAACATTAAGAAAGGTGTTTATGATATCATCCTCTTCCTCTAAGATAGCTAGATGGGAAGGGCACATTTTAGGAGAATTGTCAAGATCACTCTTCAAGTATTCATCCTTGGAGCATGGGAGAGTTTTGAAGGGGTTGGTAACAACCCTTTTAGGCACTAAAATGTTGTCATAGATAGGAGGAGGATCTTTCAGAGATAGAAAAATTAAAGCAAGGGAAGCTAACCCATTATCTTATTTATGAAATGAATGCATCATGACCAAACAATT
This sequence comes from Cryptomeria japonica, assembly GCF_030272615.1. Taxonomy (NCBI): domain Eukaryota; kingdom Viridiplantae; phylum Streptophyta; class Pinopsida; order Cupressales; family Cupressaceae; genus Cryptomeria; species Cryptomeria japonica. Next base: position 500,978,810 of record NC_081412.1, read on the forward strand.
CCTCTTTCAAATGATAACATATGCAAAATAGAAGGAAATGTTCAACTTTAACCAATGCAAGAACTCTAAATGTTGATTTAGAAACTAAAATTTATTAGTAAAATGTGTTCCTAAATCAGATCTGAAATTAATTATCCAAATTAAGCTATCCACAAGTTTAATTTTGAATTAAAAAAAAATAGGGTTTTAACAAAATTAACATCTAAATTTTTTAAATTTGCAAGGAATTGAAACTTGTAAATGTAAATTTGAATTTGAAATAGAAAAAAAACTCAAATCTGATAAAAAAAATCAGAATTAAAGAAGAATGGATTCACGTCGGGTTCACCAAAATGTGGAGGTAGAAAAAGCGAGACTGGGTGACTAGGACCTAATCCCACTCTAGCCACAACATTGGGAATACGAAAGAACCTAGGGAGATAGCTCACTTTGGCTACTTCTTGTGAGAAAGAGAGAGAAAAGGATTATGTCTTAGATTTTTATTCCTCTTGTTGTATGTGATGAGAAAAATTAGGGTTTGATTGATCAACTAGACTAGGAGATAAAGAATGAAGCACATATGAACTAAAATTGAACAAACATGCAAATCTGAAACTGAGATACTAAAAGCAGACAAGGGGGAGAAATTTAAATGTGTACTTGATGCTAAAAACTGAGCCAAACTAACCAAAACCAGAGTTTCAGGCTCTTGTCCTTGAGAACATGATAGGAAGCTACAACTGAGAGGATGTAATTCTGAGACCATGAGCTTGTACCATGTCAAAAATCACTGATTTGAGGGGGACCATGGCACCAAACCCCTGTCCTGGGTTGGAACAAGGCACCACGCCCCTATCTTGGGAAGATTAGGGCAAATCTGAGGGTTTTGGGTTGTACTTGTGCCTTTTACTGATCCAGGAAGTCTTTTGGGTACCTATTTCCGCACCTACAACTGAAAAGAGAGGGCTTGAGTGGCTATATAGGGTTTTGCCTCAGTAGAACCCCTATTTTGGTGATTTCCACCTCCATAAATAGTTGATAATGTACTAAAAATGTGTGTGCTAGAACCTTGTGTATATGCACAATCCTAAAATGAAAGCAAACAATCTAGAGCAACCCTAAAGAGTAAACCCTAATTGCTTATAATTGACAAAGTAATTGCTCTAAATCAATGATGCAAATTTATCTAAAATGTGAATTTAAATATGCAAGTTGATGTAGTGAAGCTTATGCAAAGACATGAAAATAACATGAAACCATACCCAACCCCTAAGGGAGGGGTACAAGCCAATCGTCAGTCGGTGATCTCCTATTATTCTTTAATGTCTTCAAGGCTCCTAATTGATGATGAATTCTTGATGAAATTTTGTTGAATGTTGTTGAATGTTGTTGAAAACTCCAGATAGGCATCTCTTTCACTACATAGAAGGCTCCTTGTGCTCCAAAAACCTGCTTTTAGATTCTTAGATCCCCTTCAAATGAAGAAAGAGAGTTCTTATGTATAAAACCCTAGATCTTAATTTCAAATTAATTTTGCCTTTAGGCTGACCTAGGAATTGAATTTCCTTCCAATATCTTGGAGTTAAGCATTATTATATCATAGGATTATGCTCCCGAAATTTCAACAAAAAATTTGAGGATCATGTTCACTTTGCACATGGGCCGACCAACTTTTCACCAAATTTTCAGGGTCGTTAGATATGATGATATTTGAGCGAATCCCAATGTTGCAACTGATTTTGAGGTGTTTTGATATGCGAAATTGGGCCTTAAAGGTCAAAATGGGACATAATTAAGGTCTATGATTTAATGATTTATTGGAGGAATAAAATAAAAAGGGGCACACTTAGAGTAAAGGGACCAATTTTATAATGTACATGAAATGATGAAATATGACTTTAGATTTAATTTAATTAATTAATTAAATTCTTAAAGGGAAATTACAATGTAATATGAAAACACACTAAGGCGGGTGCTAAACTAAGTGTGGAATTGTACCACGCTAGCAAGGGTGTACAATTTATGGTACTACAATTATATATTATTGTTCTACACTTCATTATTTATACTTCTAATAAAATAAAATTGAATTTTTTATTGTTTTGGTGCAAGTCATGTGACACGCACGAACAACTACCTAATTTTCATGATGTGTCGACTTTGAAAAATCATCAAAAAACTAATTCTCAACAAAAAATTACAAAAAAATACACAACGTCTAGTGCCCACTGTAAAATATCTTTCTACCAAAGGGTTTTTCAAAATACTAAATATAACTATCTTTTTTTATTCGTAAGTTAGACACTATGTTATGTTTTAGTGAAAAAAATAGGAACACTTTTATGTGGACAAAATATTTGACCCCCTTAATATTATCCAATTTTGAAAAACTTTAGTGATTTGAAAATTAGATTCAAAGTACTACCATCATTTTTCTTTGGGTATCATCATATTTTGAGTGGACAAGTCTCAAATTTCTCTTTCAAGTTTAGGTTTAGCTGACATCAAAAAAAAGGTGTCCACTTATACTGTCCTTTTTGTTCACTATCTTGGTGCACTTACCCCTTGAAGGATAACTCTCATTCTAGGCATCTAGTGTTAAGGAATCCCTAGAATTACATCTCTCCCATTTTGGCCTGGAATATTTGGAAGGAAAGAAATAACATAATCTTTAGAGAGGAGGCTAAAAACAATGAGAAGGTTTTCCAAATTTTAAATAATCCAAAAAAGGAAAATGTTAATTTCATGAAAGATGAATGTGCAGATCAAAGTGATACTCTTGTTGAATTATACGTCATAAGAGGGTGGGGAGTGGCTTTTAGCATGGACAAAATCAAAGCAAGAAAAAGAATTATAAGAAAGCATTTGCAATGGAGAAAACCAAGGAAAAATTGGGTCAAGTTAAATTTTGATGTGTGTAGTAAGAGAAACCTTGGTGTGGCTATGACAACTAGAATTATAAGGGATTCTTAAAAAAATTATAGAAGGATATGATACATGTGTTGCCCAGATAAAATCAATAATGAATTATAGGCTATAAACCTTTGGTGGGGCCTTAAGATAAATTGGATCCATGGGTTTAACAATGTCCTAATTGAAGGTGATTAGAAATTTGTAATAAATGATCTTAGGTTGAAGCTTTCGTCACCATGAAAAAAAAAATACATGAAATATATTAAGCATATTATTAAGTTTTTTCCTGTATGGGACACCACACATACCTTAGAGATGGCAATTAACTTGTAGATGCCTTTGGTAATGATGGATTAAAGTTCATATATTACAAATATTGGAAAAGTGAGAAAAAGGTTCTCCATCACATCAAATATATTTTAAGCAACGATAGATATGAAGGATTTATTAATCATGCAGAGGAAGGAAATTTGAAAATTTGTGCCTTTTGTTATTCTTATGTAGAATCTTGGTAGTTATTAAGTGCAGAGTTGCAAAAGAAAGGATGTGGTGGTCGAGCAAGGCCATGATAGTTTAAAATTTTAGGTAGAGAGTTGGGGCAATGATTTCTAACTTGATATTAAAATTTTAGGAAAAGAGCTTTATTGGTAGCCTCTAGAATTTTTCTCAACCATTTTCCAAGATTTACTAAAAGACCATTTTTCCTTGTTTTAGATCTTGGAACTAACGAGTGCTCTATTTTTAGGTACAAATTACAATCATGGGGGGCAAGAGGCTATGAGTTGGGCCCACTTCATGTGCATCTCTTAGGAAAAATCCCAATTATGGGATACTTTTTAATAGGCGGAACTACTCCATTCTTTAAAATAATGAAGGATAGTGACAAAGACTTATCATCACAATTTATGAAAAGATATAATAATCGTAATGTGGTGGTAGGGGGTGTAAGAATTGAGGTTTCAAGGGAAATTATTGCAGAATTCACTGGATTGAATTGTGATGGTGATAAATTTTCCTAGTTAAGTGAAAAGCAAGCACATGAGGACTATATTTTTCTATTCCTAGAGGAAAGAGAAAGGTTGAAAAGGAAACAAAATAGATTTAGTAAATAAGATTTATCATCAATATGTGGAGTTGCTAGCTATTATTTGATTAAATATTTAACCTTGGAGAGGAAAGTTTCAATGGTCCATGGCCACCACTTCTCTCTCCTGAATTTCTTTAGGTAGTTCAAAACTATAAGTTATATGTTTCTTCTTTTCTCTTCCACAAAAAATTATGTTATTTAGAGTGTATCATCTGAAGTTGCACTCGCTTACAATTTTCTCCTCACATAGGCCTCACTTTGGCATTCCATCCCTCAAGACCTAATTCCAATACTGATTCTTCTCTCACCACTCACTTACCTCACATTTTCACCAAATTTCTAAATTATCCCTCAGTTTGGATGTCTTCATTTGCAAGACTAGGACATACCAAACCTTGGTCCTAAGTTAGGAAAAATATATACCACACCCTTGTCCTAAGCTAGGACCACAATGTATATGCCCTAGGCCTCCGAAATAGGCCCTACATTGGCCCCCCTCTAATGGTCACCTTTGATGAGTGAGAAATATAGCCTTATGTTGACTTGTCATGGAAATTCAATCATATTTTTAATAAGAAAGTATAAAAGAAGGTATGCCCCTCTCATTTCTAACCTAATGAACTTCATTAAAGATCTCAATTACACTCGAGCAAATTCAAGTGAGCAAGAAATCAGTCTTCTATCAAGTATTAGAGTAGAAGTGAAGTCAATATTTAAGCATTGGAGATGACATTCATGTTCTATGTTTTATGAAGACAACCTACATGAAACCCTAATTCATTTGTAGTGACAAAGAAAAAATCATTAAGCTATATCATTAGTATTTCATTCATTTTTAGCATTTTCCCTCAAAATGAAAGTATTTTTACTACAGGCTTTCATTTATATTTTCAATTCAGTTTCATGGTTAATTCCAACATATTTCCACTTTTTATTGTCTAGGAATAGGTATAGAGTTGTAACCAGGAGGATTGGCAGAATTCATAGAGATAAACAAGTTCAACATTTGATGACAAGAAATTTAGAGAACCATGGCAAATTGATACTACTTGGTCTTGAAAAATTCAAGTCAATGTTTTGGGAATAGACCCAAAACATATTCTTCTACTCAGATCCAGGTCGATGGCTCCATAAGACATTTAAAACTTACTATTTTTGTTAGATTGCTTCAATAGCTCACTATCTTTCCCTAATCATCAACAATTCAATTCAATTCAATTACAGGAGGAGAGAGAACTATCTCAAGAGGTTGCAATCTAATCATAATCCTAGTCTATCAAAGCTAGATCTACTAGATTCATCTCCTCCCTAATGTGATAGTTAATTAGTTCATTTATTGGTTTTATTATCGTAATTTAACCCTAACCCTAATTTTCAACATCATATTTTGGTTAACCCAACTTCTTGCACCTTAATTCCTTATTTATATTCTCAAATCTGATTGTTCATGCATTTTCAAATTCAAATGTTCATTCATAAGTTTTATTTTCAATTTAATTACATAAATTCATAGGTTAAATTGACAAAACCCCTAATTTATAATTCTAAAATTAACATGTGGATTGCATAATTTTTCAAACATATTTTAAAATCTGATTTTTATGACATGTTATACTATGATTTAGAGGAATTTATCTTTCAAATGCACAATTCAAATTGATCAATTAATTTTTTAATCAATCACTATTACAAAAATTTACATTCATTAAATCTTGAATTTGTGCATTCAAATTTCCCTCATTTGTGCATGATTTTTGTTACCATTAGTCCTAACTACAATATTCCTATGAGAATAAGTTATAAAATTAACGCTTCCCAACATTTAATTACTAAGCATATGGAGCCTAATTTGGATAGCTTATTTCATGAGAAAGTTAGTGCTCCGTCCAACCCAACAAATGATTTCATTTATCCTCACTCTCTTCATAATTATCATGATGTGGATGAATCACTAACTAGGTTTACCAATGATCAATTGGAGGATATTGACAATGAATTTGAAAATCTTCAACAATTGATGAGTCAACAATACTCGAAAAGTGAGGCAATCCCATTGATTAAAGGATTAAAAAGAATAGTGCAAAGTGATAAAATTGGTGTTGATTTGTTGTGTGGCCTTGGTCATATTGTTGACACTAATGTCATGCCAATCAAAAGTTATGCCAAAGTCTTACGTTATTCTCAACTCACTAGTCAATTCAATCATTCCATTCATATGCCTACATCCTCGCCTAGTGTGGCTAAATTTACATCCTCTATCATTACTACTTTTGCACAAAATATTAATTCTACACATGTTACTCATTGTGATAATCTCGTTAATCAATACTCTTACATACCTCCTTATGTGACACTTCCATTTGTATCCCAAACATCTCCTATACCAACATATCATAGTGTTCCACCTCCTTAGTCTCAACCTCCACCTACATACAACAATATTACTCCTCCATCACAATCCAATATGTCTAATTTCAATCCATCCACCAAAAAAACCATTAACAACCCTACCCAAAATTTTATATCCCTACAACAACAATTACCTTGCATTGCCCAATCCATGTTTAATGCTCTCACATTTGATGTAGAGAGCCCATAATCTAATGAAATTGTCCATCTTGTCCCTCCTAAACATATGGAAGTCCCTCAATTGGATTTTTACAATGGAAAAGGTGACCCCTTAAATCATGTGAAAACATTTCAAACTTTGTGTAATGATTTTTCTCATGAGCAAAGACTTAAGGCTAAATTGTTTACTCGAACCTCTAGGGATAAATATTTCCAATGGTATTGTTATTTGTCTCCCTATTCTATTACATCATTTCAATAGTTATCTAATTATCTCATTCAACAATTCCACAATAATATCAGCCTTAAAATTACTTTAACTGATTTGATTCATTGTAAGCAAGAAGTTAAAGAGAAAGTGATTGATTTTATTGGTAGATATAAACATTTGTATTCTTAAATTCCTTATCCTATGCTTGATCATAATGTTCAAATAACTTTAATTGCTAATTTATAAAAATATATTAGGGATAAGCTTCTATTTTCTTATTAGACAATTGTGTGCAGTGCTTCATAATTATCAGATTCAAGTGAGTCAATTTGAATCATCTCTTTCAATGGCTCTAGTTGATAAAAATGTGAGTGCTCAACAATATTTTATGAAGTTCAAACTGAACAAAGGATATATCGAGATAAATAACAACATCAATACCCAAGTGGCAACCATGACATGAGGTGTGGACCCTTTATCATAACACTTTAGAAAAGAATTTACTCCTCTTTCTAAGCCTTTGCTTAGTATAATGTCGAGATTGATAAATAATAATATGTTGAAACTTCCTCCCATTAAGTCAATTGATGCCTAAAAACCTTTGCCCTCTTATCTTAATCCCAAAGCCTTTTACCAATATCATTGTCAATTTGGTGATGATGCTGAGAAGTGATATAATTTAAGGAGTAAGATTGAAGATTTCATTGATAATAATACCATATTTGTAGCTAGTGTAAATGACAAATGAAAAAACAATGTAGCTTCTACTAATCAAAATCTCCAAATATTTACCAATCCTTTGCATTCCCACTCTACTAATGTTGTTGAGTTTTCGTCTCTTGCCTTTTTCTCTCAATGACCTTGGTATTGAATCTAATAATATTGTGAATATTGTTGACAAACCTATACCTCCTAAGGACTTATGAAATACCTTTAATCCTAGTGAGACTATTGTAGCAATCGATGGCCCATTATATATCACTGCAAAGGTCAAAGACAAACTCTCACAAGGAGTGCTCATTGATCTAGTGTATATGGTGAATGCCAGTACTGAAGAATACCTTTATATTTTACAATTACATTAACCTATGATAAATCTAATGTTATGGTCAAGGTGTATGATTGTTTCTCTTTCCCTACTATTGGTTCTATTACTCTCCCCATTAAGGTTGGTACTAAGTTCTTAGATGTGACGTTTTCTATCATTCCTACATAGGATCAATTTTGTGTGAAGTTGGGACATCCTTGGCTCTCTTCCATGAAATATGTCCCTTCTACTATGCATAAATGTTTAAAATTAAATCATAATGGAACTCATAATAATTAATCATAGCCTTTACCAACACACAATGTAGCGTGGCAATTTCACCATTAATTACTTTTAGCCTAAACAACTTGAACCTCTTAAGCCTCAAAATGTTTTACCTTTTTTACCTTATCAAAAGTGGAAGAATGAGATGATCATATCTTTGAGTAATCTTAGAGACCCTAGACCTATTCCTCCTGCTCATGATGGACCTAGTATCCTTCCTGCACTTTCTATTCCTCCCATATATGCCGCAGTCCTTCTTCCTACATCTTTCAAAGGAAAGTGCTTGGCATATTTTGTGTCCCAACCTAATGTGGCTTCTCTCATTCCTCCTCCTTATAAGGAATAAAAGTAGCCTATGTTCGTTGATCCTCAACCTTCACAACCTTTAGCTAACACTAGAAAGAATCTTTGTGCATGAGAACATCGATGAAGACATCATGCTAAGGCTTGTGAACTTGCTTCCCAAACTATTTCTTCCCCAAAGACACCAAATATTGACCTAGTCCCTTTTTTCCATCCTTCACCTAACCCTAGGGAGGAATTTTAACCTAAATCACAAAGATTAAAATTGGTTAAGAAAAATGATGGTTCATGCTCTATTCATGTTACAAATCCTATTTTTATTAATCTAGATGATGAAATTTAGGATGATGTTGTTCATGCTAACAATGTTGATTCCAATGATTCTAATGATATGTATGAGCTTGTTGATGTTAATAATGATCTATCTTCACATTTTTCAAAAGCATTAACCCTAGCTCTTAGTGACAAATAACACGAATCATCATTAGAGAATGGTCCTTGTTTGGAACTTATAGTAGCTACATCTATAATACTCGAAATGGATCCTTGCATTGTGTCCACCTTCCAAAAGAAATGTTCAACAAGATTGGGGGGCAAATGATTTTCTTGATTAGTTTCATTTGTGTCGTAGATTTTCTCTTTCTTGTTGGTAATGTGTTTCCCTTGTGATGTGTCTTTGTGTTATGTTAGGTTCTCTTTAGATGATCCTTGTTATTCCATTGGTGCAAGGTAATAAAGAGGTCAAACCTATTGTGACATTCTTATATTTGTATGTCAATTCTTCTATACATTTTCCCTTGTGTTGTCTACTTGGGGACAACACAAAGTATTGATATCTCTTTTGGTCTCTTCCATGTTGACTGAAAAGACACATGTTTGCTTCTTTCATTGTGCTTGTGGTTTCACAACCTCTGGGGGATGACGTTAATTCAATGCTAATATTTATGATTACATTATTTATCATAAGAGCATAGTCACCCCAAAGTTAGTGGACCCCTTATGTGATTTTATGTTTTGTGACCATTATACTTTGATTTGTCCTTTCTGGGGGGCATCTAATTATGGTAATCTACTTGTCTTTTGGATGTATGCTACCTTAAAGAAATTGCTCTCAATAAGTTGTATGCAAATGCTTTAACATGGGGTATACACTCCACTCAATGTTGCACTTTATAAATACACCATCACATGTTTTGATACTCAATTTACTTTGTAAACTAAGCATTTTGCTTTGTAATTTGGTATTTTTCTTTTTCATGACTCATAGTATAAAAACCTTACTAGGCTAGCAAACATGTTCTCTCTCTCTCTTTCCTATTTCTTATGATGCCTCTTTCATCTTGATATTGGAGTGGTAAAATCCTAAAGTCCTTGGGAGCTTGGTGCATCTTGTCTCTTCTATGTCTTGATGAAATTTTTCAATGCAGACCTTTGTACTTTACTGTGAGTATTCTTAGTCTCATAAACTTGCTAAAGTGGGGGATAAATGTAGCATCATAAATTATACTTGCCTACAATTTTATCCTCAATTAGGCCTCCCTTTGGCATTTAATCCTCTAAAGCCTAATTGGAAAATTGATTTTGCTCACACCACTCATTTACCTCATATTTTTACCAAATTTCCAACTTAGCCCTCAGTTTGGAAGTCTTGAATAGTAGGACCAGGATTTACCACAACATGACCCCAAATTAGGACTAGGATGTACCACACCCTAGTCTTAAATTAGGACCAAAGGGTATATGTATTGGGCCTCCCAATTAGGCCCCAAGTTGGTCCCCTCTAATGGTCACCTTTGATAAGTAGGAAATCTAGCCTCGTGCCAACCTGTTGTGGAAATTCAATCAAATTTTTGACAAGCAAGTATAAAAGGAGGTCTAACCCTCTCATTTTGAACCTAACGAACTTCATTCAAGATCTTAATTACACTCTAGTGAATTCAAGAAATCAAGCAATCAATTTTCTATCAAGCATTGCAGTAGAAATAAAGTCAATATTTAAGCATTGGAGATGACATTCATGTTATATGTTTTATGAACATAACCTACATGAAACCCTAATTCTTTTGTGGAGACAAATCAAACTTCATTAAGGTATATCATTAGTGTTTCATTCATTTTTATCCTTTCCCTCAAAAGGAAAGTAATTTTACTATATACATTCATTTACATTTTCAATTCAATTTCTTTAATTTAATAGTTCACTATCTTTCCCTAATCTTCAACAATTCAATTCAATTCAATTCAAGGAGCAGAAATCCCTATCCCAAGAGGTTGGAATCTAATCAAAATATTTGTCTATCAAGGCTAGATCTATTAGATTCCTCTCCTCCCTAATGTGATAGTTAATTAGGTCATTTAGTGGTTTTATTATTTTATTTTAACCCTAACCCTAACTTCCACCATCATAGGGGGGTTTACCCTCCACTACACTAGGGTCTTATTTATGTAATTTATAGCTGTTGTTTTGATAATATGTTTTTTGTTATCCCTACTCTGCCCCACATTTCTCCCACTAACTATGGTTAAAATCCTCCACCGCCATGTAGCTAAAAAAGAAAATGTTCCTTCAAAGTTGGTGTATCATCCTCCTCCAATGCTATTTCTCTATGCAAAGGTTTTCTCTATTGTCCCAAGAAATAAAATACTAATCTTGGTTGTGACACACCCCTTTTGGTGATTGACATTGGTCAAAATGTTACCTTGGAAAAGGGTGAAAAACCTATTAGTAACCCTAGAAGTATTCTCCCTATGTCTATCAGTAGCAAAGGAAGAGATGTGTGTAAATCCCCAGAGGATAGCCCTATTATTTTCCCCTCTCCTGATATTGATATTTTAGATAGTGAAATAGCTAAGGATGTTAGAACTACTTCCTCTATGTAGTGTACATATACTAGGATTGATAAGTTATCTTTTACTACCAAAATTGTTGAGGAAATAGTGAATAACCCATGATGATAAATCTAAGGAACAATCAAAGCACTCAAATTTTAATGGGAGTTATTTTGGGAGTAGGGAAGGAACCTAGGAAGAACCACTTAGTTTGATTCTAGAAGAATTACTCTCCTACTCACCTTGGTAGAGGCTTAGTTCAACAAAGCCCTTGAAGAGATAAACAACCTAAAGGATTATGAGGATGATGAAGAATAAGAAACTAGTAACTTACGCATGAATGAAACCAATGACTACTAGGTGATGGCAGTGGAAATTGAAGATTTTCATGTTAGGGTCGAGACCTTGGAAACCCCTCAAAATTGTTTGGGCTATGAAAGAAATAAGGAGTAAATCGAATGCTTGGAAGGAGGCAATAGGAACCTAATCGACATTGACAAGAGCTTGATGCAAAAGTGTGTGATGGAGGGTGTGATAGTGGGAAAGAAAAATGAGAAAAAGTGTAAAAGAAAAGCTCTAGCAAAGACCAAGGATGATCATACCAAAGGAAAACAAACAACACCTTACTACCATGGGAGGAGGAGTTGAATGACATATTGGATATATGCCCAACTATATTTCTTAATTTTTAACTGTTTCTAGACTTTGCTATCATTAATTGGTTGTCTTAGAACTTCCATATTTATGTTTATATTTATGCTTATGCGAAATAGCTATAAATATGTTATTTCTTTTGATGGGCTTGACGCCCAAGACCTAGTTTTTTGACAGTTGATTTTTTATTTGATTGTGTAAAGAGTTGGGCCCCTTCCCGATAGTGTAAATTGTTATGATTTATTCTCACTTGATGCTTCATCAATCAAGAAAGAGTGGAATGACTCCAATATATCTCAAGAGGAAATCCTTGGTGAAAATTCATTCATACAACAAGGAGAAGATTTGAATGAAGAGTTCCAAGTTATCCTAAGAGAAGAAATTTCAGGCATCCTTGAAGATGAACAAATGGAAATAAAGAATGGTGATGAAGATCAACTAATCAAAGAAACCCTATTTTTTGAGGACGTGCTTATAGAGTTGCATAAAGATGCATGGTTTATGCAAAATGATGAGCAAGTTGTCGTAACATAGGCTAAATATTTAGAACAATTTGAATCAGTGCTAAGTCCATTGCCAAAGACGTTTCAAGAAAAACGAATGGGTGAAAATTTGCATATCATGCACACGAGAGGGATGATACATCATCAATCCTACCGCCATGAGTATTTACAAAGAGAAAGTGTCACTCTACCTCTAAAGGTCAGTTGTCAAAGCTACACTCAAGCAGCTACTGCTACTTACTAAGTGCAAGGCAAATGTAGTGTGTATGTCAACTTGTCAACTTAGGTAAAACCGTAATAGCCAATTGTCCGCACCTTCACCTTCACCTATCTTGTAACATTCAGAGGAGCTTTTGACAGTCTACAACACACCTGTTCCCATGACCCCAAACCTCATTTTTAGTGCATTCTCTTGCCTCGTAGCAAATGCAAAGCTTCTAAGAATTTATAGACTTAAATCGAAGTCCAATCAAAGAATGCCAAAAAAAACATTCAACCAATATTCGCCTAAAATATGTGCAACTTAACTGACGCAACTAACAAACAAAGAACAAATATTAAAAAATAGGGATTCCTTAAATATCGATTGATTGTTTGAACATAGATTAATCACTAGTTATGTCAGAAGCCTCCAACTATTAAGCCGTAATATATTAAAAAGTTACAAGATGGACAGCAAATTTAACTTCAGGAGTTTCCATATCTTCAATACTGTTTTTCATATAGTAGACAATGTTTTTCATTTCTTGAATATTGCTTGACACGTTAAACGGTAAAAGCTAATGTGTAAGATTTTTACATGATTCTCTTCCGCTGAACGGACAGCGTTCTAGTGAGCATGTGCTCCCCAGCCTACGTTATGTAAACGTCCACCAACGCCATGACAAACATGCACTTACCATCCACCTGTTTTTTTAGTAAGGGACAAGACTTCCATTCCTGTCTTCATGGATATGGTCTGGACTTTTTTACGAAAGTAACATGTTTTCTGAGCTTAGCCTCACAAATAGCATAGAAGGAAGTGATTGAATGGACGCATAGCACACTGCTTTAGAAGATGCTTCCGTATAAAAAGAAATGGAATTGATTGAACAGCCTAAAGCTTTTGCAATGCGACAACTAATGTTATGGTATCTTATCCTGGTAGTCTTATCTTCCTGGAAATGGTCTGAACATTTTTAAGAAAGTGAAATGCATTCTGAGCTTAGCCGCACAAATTTCTTACAAGGAAGTGATTGATGGCAGGAATAGCGCAATGCTTTAGAAGTTACCGCCGTATGAAAAGAAATGTATGTGATTGAAGAGCCTATAGTTATTGAGTTGTCCAACCCAATAGATTTACCGTTTTCACCACCCACATATTCTTGATAAAGCTGACTGAATTTGTGTTGAAGAGTTTGATTATTTCTTGTCGTTTTGAATCAGCTAGATTCCATGCCTTAAAGCAAACAAACTTCCGACATCATGCATGCTTCCTCCTTTGACTGCATCGGCTCTTATTTTATGGCATTATCAAATCAGTCACTAAGACAGGCTGTAAAATCAAGTTACACATTACTGGTTTCTTGACTAGTTTTGCCAGATTTATGTGAAAATCGTGAAAATCATCTCCAATCAATTTTCACACCCGTATCGGTCATTTCACTCGCCCCTATGACATTGTAAACCAAAGCTATTGTATCATTGCGGATGATCTGCAAGATTCTATGAAGGCGATTGTTTGAAATTGAGCCTGTCAAGCTTTCCCTCTACCATTCTCTCTCTAATTTGTTTGTAGAAAAGTACCGTACAACAAATAAAAAACCCTAAAGCCTGCGGGCCATTTATTGTAAAGCGCAATTCCATTGGGTTGATGTTTTAATGGTTAATAAAGTTCATATTTCTATTGGGTAAGTGTCTTTATCGGATTACAATACAAACGAATTTCATTCTTATATTCATTGAGGATGAAGCACCTATTTTCACCAAAGAGAAAGGAACAACTAACCAAAAGAAATAATGATTTAAAATTTAAAATAAATAAATAAATAAATAATATGAAAGGAAGAAGATTTTAAAAGGTGTGATAAATTCATCGTAAGTTATATGATTGCAAGGAATTAAATGCAAGTGATTTGTTTCATATCCTAATAAAATTAAATTAAATATGACTATTGTTTAAATATTTTAATTACGATTAAAATTATATTAATTTGATTATTTATTATATTAATTAGTTACACATATTTGACTTTAAATTATGCATCTTTCACTAATTAGTTATAAGTAATAATGTTTAATCGAAAACCTCTTTATCAAACTCTAGCACTCACGAGTGAGAGATAAGGAAGTATTTAAACTAGAATATTATCTTGATACTTTTCCACACTTCATTTTTATTTGAGAATACAAGAAGATTTTTAATTCATACTATTAGTTTATCAAAACCTTAGAGAAAAGACAAAGTCATTAGAAAATTTACAGTGACAATAGAGTGGTGACATCCACGTTACTATAATAGAATATGGAGTGGTGATAGCAAGCCATTATACCAAGACTAGTATATAATAGCAACAAGCATGCAACACTTGACCATAGCTTAAAATGGACTCTAAGAACTTCACTCCATTATCTCTATAGTAGTGATAATCATTGTAATTTAAATGAATTATGTGTTGATTAGTGAAAAGTAAGTATTAATATATTTAATAAAAAAAAGAAAATGTATTAAGTCTTATCTTTTTGGGAATCTTATTTCCATTTTTAGACACTTGGAGATAGTTTAGTCATTTGGAAAATATAGGAGAGTAAAGCATGAATGGGATGCTTGTAGCTATGTAAGGGAAAAAAATAACCAAAAACAACTTTATATTACTAGGTATTTTACAAGGGTATTCTAGTTCCTTAATGTTTTCACTTCTTTTAATGCATATACATGTTCCATTTTTAGATTTTATCTTGCCCCATAACTCTATTTGAGTTTATAAGGGTACTACACCCATTTCTTATACATAAAGCTTTATTTGTGGATAATACATAGGTATAAAACCAACTCAATAACAATGAATAATAAGCTCTAGCTTCCTAGGTGTAGATCATGCCAATGTGTGTCTATATGGAGATGGAGGGTGGGATAACAAATTGATTGATAATTTCTAAGTACCCTTTCTCAATTGTTAGGATTTTGAGACAGATTGCAGCAATCAAACATCATTAATTTTAATATAAATTTTAAAAATAAATATAAAGAAAGTAAAGAATATAACAAAATAACTGATCAATATAAATAACTAAATTGTCATTCTTTAAATGTAGGCTACATCGATAGATAAATAGATGTCTAAGTTATTCTATAATCAAAAATTATGAATTAGATTCCTTCATAGCATAAATCATTGATATGCACAATATTACAATACAATAACTATCTATAACTCTTCACCTTATTTATTTCATACAATTTTTTATATTCCACAACTACTTTGTTATAAAACATTTTCAGTGGTTTACAAAGTTGGTTTTAATGTTGATTAACAAACAAATCCTTTACTAATGTCTGTATTGAAGCAGTATGACAAAAGCTAGCTTTCCACCTTTCCTAGGCTATTTAGACATAGTAGGTGTCATTCTCCATCATGTAACAAATGGTGATAGCTAGGATGGATTTATCAATTTGCCTAACTTCGATGATACCAATTGAAACTATTTTATTTACCTTAAAATTATTTTATTTCACTTTTAATTATATTTACTAAATACAAAAATATTTAAATTATATTTTATCTACATTGTATTTTTTTCCCTCATATATTAATTGAAAGTATTTTATTTATCTTAAAATTATCATAATTTAGTTTCAATTATAATTACTACATACATAAATATTCATTCACTTTTTCCCTCATACAAGTTTTTTTTTTCATGACATCTAGTTTTGATATTTAAATTTAAACTTCTTATTATTGTTCAAAAATCATGAAAAATAAAAATTTATAAAGTATATTTTAAAATATATATATAATGATTATGAAATGGCAGATTTTTTTTAAACATCTTTGTTTTTATTTATATTTACATATCTAGATATAAAACTTATAATTTTGATGAGGGCATATTTTGTTTTATATGATCTTTATTTTAAAAATATTAAGTTTAAAATAAATATTAATATTTTGACATGTGAATGGTTGTCAAATTTAAGATAAAAGATAAAAGTTAACATTAACACGCTCACACCATTTCAATCCACCCCTTATTACCATTGTAGAATGTCTCTTGGCATTAATTGTAGATATTTGAATCCAGATTATGCATCTCTCACTAATTAGTTATAAGTGATAATGTTCAATCTAAAACCTCTTTATCAAACTCTAGGACTCATTTATGAGTCAAAGATAAGGAAGTATTTAAACTGGAATGTTATCTTGTGTGTGGGGAAAAAAGCGAGACTAGGCTAACATGTCCTAATCCTACCTTTTGTCACACATTACGAAATACGAAAGAGCCTAGAGGTATTGCACAATTGGCTACTTCTTTTTGGTGAAAGAGAGAGCCATGAGCTACCTATTAGGGTTTCTATTCCTTTGTTGTAATTGAAAGGTAAGATTATGCAAGTTCAATTCCTAACCCTAAAATGCAAGTATGAACTAATAACAAGATTGCAGAATTGAACTTAAACAATGGAAAGCTATAAATACAAAGATAAGACAAGAATGCAAATGCATACCCGGAGTCAAAATCTGAGTGGAAATGTTCGAGACGAGGGCGCGGGTGCCACTGTCCTGATTCTGCACCTGAAACTACACCTGAAACTGCTGTTTTGCACTCTGGAGAACTGTACGAACTGCTAAAGATTGTTGTCTGTCAGGAGGACCAGGGCGCCCAGCGCCCCTGTCCCAGGGACCAGGGTGCCTAGCACCCCTGTCCTGGTAGGACCAGGGTGCCCCACGCCCCTGTCCTGGTCTTCTGCTCTGAAACTGGGTGTGTGGTTCCGTCTCCGTCTACTTCTTTCGGATCTGTAACTTGCGGCGTCGTCTGAATCCCGAAATCTGCACTTATATCTGAAAGAGGTGTTTGGGCGGCTATATAGGGTTTTGCCTTAGTCAAACCCCCGCTTCGGTGATTTCCACCTCCACGAATAGCCAAGTTGTATTGTAAAAGTAATGTGTGTGTAGACCTTGTGTGTGTGCAAGATCTAAAATGCAAGTAAGCAAACTAGAGCAACCTAGAAAGTAAACCCTAATTGCTTGTAAATGACAATGTAAATGCTCCAAATCAAGATGCCAAGTGATCTAAAGCATGAATGTAAGTGATATAATGAAGCTTATGTAAAGACATGAGAACAACATGAAATCATACCCAACCCCAAGGGAGGGGTACAAGCCCATCTTCAGTCGGTGATCCCTTATTGCTCTTCAATGCCTTCAAAGCCCTAAGTGAATGAATGGATTTGATGAATTCTTGGAGAATGAATGTTGAGAGTGGTTGAAGTCTTCAAAGATCTGCTCTTTCACTGCATATGAGGTTCCTCAAAACAAAATTCCGATCCCTTCAAATGAAGAAAGAGAGCTCTTATGTATGAAACCCTAGGTCTTAATTCCAACTTTTGGCCAACCTAGAGATTGAATATCCCACCAATTTCTTGGGGTTAAGCTTTATTTTATGATTGGATCGCACTCCTAAAATTTCAGGAAAAATGTCCGGGACTGTGTGCACTCCGGGCACCACGGTCCCGACAACTTTTCACCAAATTTTCAAGGCCATCAGATCTGATGATTTTAGAGAGAATCCCGAAGTTACAGGTGATTTCAAGATGTTTTGACCCCCGAGATTAAGCCCCCAAGCTCAAAATAGGGCCTAATTAGGGTTTTTGATTAGATGATGTATTGGAGGAATAAAATGAAAGGGGCACGCTTTAATGAAAGGGCCTGACTTTATGATGTGGAAGATGATGAAATAGAACCTTTAGACCTAATTAATTTGATTAATTAAGTGCTAAAGGGGAAATGCAATGCAAAATGCAACTGCGCCAAGGCGGGTGCTAAACTAGGTGTAAAATTGTACTGCTTTAGCAAGTGCGTACAATTTATGACGTTAAATTTAGCCCAAACTTTAGCGGTCATATGAGTACTACGTGCATATGCAAGCTAAAGTACAGAAAGTAAACATCATTTGAAAAAGGATATATCCATAAGTTGTCGGACGAAGCCCCCAGCGGTATCTGCAGTACACAGTTAGGAACTGCACCCTACAAAACACACGTTAGATCACAAAATCACCTAATGCTTACTAAGGAAAGTGATGAAATTTGTGAGTAGCTATATGCCCCCCCCCCTGTTTCGACTTGCTTATTAGGGAGGTGAAACAGGGTAACATGTTTACTTACGACAAATTGTGTAAGAGAGTATTGATGAGGGATGTTCACTGAAAAGGATTCATCAGAGCACTTTTTGGAACATCCCGAGAGTAGGGGAATGAAAATACGATTCCTACGCAATAAACGGTTCGAAAATCGCATCTCCCAAACTCAAGTTATGATGAAATGAGTGATAGAGGAAAATTAGGGTTTTGAAAGCAAAGGTAAAGGAATGAAAGTATATACCTTGAAAGTGACATTTGCATTTGTCACTTTGTTGATTCTGAGTACTGTTCATTGCAACGGAGCCCACATAGCCATCATCATGCCTTCACGATGACCAGAGCGTCCCGCGAGGATTGAGATCATGCGACAGGCCGTGATCGACGATGAGCCACTGGACGAGGTGAGTTGACTAAACTTTGACTTTTGATTTTCTGCATTTGACTTTCTGTGATCGTTTGCGGGCCCTGGAACCTGACCGTGGGTCCCACACAGGGCGCCATGGTCCCTGTGGGGCGCCATGGTCCCTTCAGGGCGCCATGGTCCCTGTGGGGCGCCATGGTCCCCTCAGGGCGCCATGGTCCCTTCAGGGCACCATGGTCCCTGACAGGGTGCCATGGTCCCTGACAAGGCGCCATGGTCCCAACCAGGACTTGGCGAGAGATGTCAGGGTTAGCATACGATGTTCGACAGTTTGCATGAATGATTTTGATGATTGAGTACTGATTATAGTTATTTTTTTGTGATGCAGGGTCTCCCGTACATGAGAGAGCACACGGCGGGGCAGATTCTTCGCAGTTTGCGTGATCAGATTCCCCGACTTACTCAGGCAGAGAGAGACACATTGTCGATAGTAGGTTTGTGGTCTATGATTCTTATGTCGGCCATTCGATTTCATCCCGCGATGCTGATGGCACTCATGGAGCGATGGGATCCTGACACATGCACGTTCCAGCTTCCAGTAGGGGAGATGACGGTGACACTTGAGGATGTGTATCGCATTCTTTGCCTACCGATCAGAGGAGCTACCGTGACATATGCGACCAATCGATCAGTAGAGGATCATCAGAGGGAGTAGGTATATTGCATAGGGAGAGTCATGCCGAGTGAGACGAGAGGTCGTATCATGGTCAGCTGGCTCTTACATCCTACAGGAGAGGTGCCCCTCGTGAGACGTCTTATGATAGCCATCATTGCACTAGCTGTCTGCCCTAATGGGCGAGGTACACACATGCATGGGGGTCTCACATGGTGCATCAGGGCTATGGAGAGACACAGGAGAGTATATGCCTGGGGTCAGAGTATGCTTGCACATCTCTATCACGACCTCGAGGAGTATGTTTTTGGACAGGGTTGCAGCTTGATGACATGCACACTTCTGCAGGTGTGGATATTTGAGCACTTTACATGCACCAGGCCTGTCGGCTATCCGATGAGTACGGCTAGCGAGCGACCTAGGGTATTTGCTTATCCACTTACCAGCGAGTGGAGATTTGGAGATCTATTGTATTGGAGAGTGATGGTTGATAGATTGACAGCTGAGGTGACCGTGTGGAGACCATATCTGCGGATGCATAGATGGGATGGGATGGAGAGACAGTTAGCATGCCTACAGAGGAACCGCCTACTGTGAGGGCGATATCCACACATCATAGTCCCATTCTACTTTGATCGAGTATGGAGGCAGTTTGGGCTAGAGCAGGGTGTTCCAGCCGATGTGCCCATCTACACTCGACACTCACGAGTCCTTCCCAGACCCAGAGCAGTAGCGAGACCCACGATAGATGATATCAAGATCACAGATATAGAGGGGTCCGATCAGGATGTGGTCACTGATTATGCTGCAGACCCTGGGGCACAGCGCAGGTATCTCTCATGGTTTATGAGATCATACCCAGGGCCTATCTTTCCACCAGATCACCCGACAGGCCATCCAGGCCCATGGAGACATGGAGATCGAGATGAGGATCAGGGATCCAGGTCGGAGGAGCCAGAGGAGGGAGAGGGTCATGAGGAGGCAAGAGAGCCTGATCTGCCCATAGGAGATCAGCCTAGTGCCGAGGAGGAGGAGGACGAGGATGATGACGAGGAGGAGAGAGATGATGATGAGGAGAATGAGGATGCAGATGAGGATGAGGATGCAGATGAGGAGGAGGATAGAGATGATGAGGAGGAGTCAGATGTAGCTCCTCACCATTCAGGAGATGATGCCATAGCCTTGGATCCTCCTGTTATTCCCCAAAAGGGGGAACACGAGGCGATACGGAGACCTGCACCTATCACGCACAAATCGTTCGAGCGTGGGGAGCCTAGTAGTTCCTAGTCACAGATGCTTCCATATCACGATCCCTACTGGCGTGAGGGAGATCCAGGTATAGTAGGTTTATATTGATTGATTAATGTTTTGATGATATAAAATGGTACTAACACAAAATCTGTTCTACTGCTACAGCTAATGTGCAGGAGTGGCGTTCCCTGATCCAACAAGCAGTGATAGATATCTCTACGATGGCGCAGATCCCTAGTTCCTCACAGGTTGCTTATAGACCTCAAGGGAACGCGGGTCGGCATGATGATTTGTTTTCCCCATTTCGAGTGTAGCTAGAGATATGGAGGGAGAGAGAGCGAGCATTATCAGAGGACCTTCAGCAGGCACAGCATGATCTAGCAGCAGCTCAGGCCGAGGCTACCTCATATCGCGCAATCCTTATGGATAGGGATCGTAGGAGTTCCTCTCGGAGCCATTCACGATCTATATCACGGTATACCCCCATGGGTCCACCTGCACGACTGGATCAGGAGGGAGCATCTAGTCGTCACTCTCCAGCCACCAGCCCTAGGGATAGGAGATGATTTTAGGATGTAGGGTAGGTCCCCTTTTGGATGTATAGTGACCTACCTTTGTATATTGATCCACACATATATATATATATATACATGCTTCTTTGTCTCAAACGTGTTATCTTTAATGTCTAAAACAATGTATATTTTGCTTTGATTAATGCTAACACATTTGGTAGATGTACACGTATGTTCTGAATCTAATTTCCATGTGATTGATTTCTCAATGCTCCATGATTAAATTGATACATGTGTGACTTAATTAAAATATTTGATCAAGTACTACATTGATGATAAGGAAGAAAGTATGTATTAAGCCTACGAATCATATAGCTAATGTGATTTAATTTGAATTTAAACACAACATGGCATGATTCAACTTAACACATAAAGATATTGTATAATATGTCAACATAATGAAAAATGTAAATCTTTTGCAATTTACATAAATGAATTCAAGACAAACCATAAAGTAAAGGAACATGCTTGTCAGGAACGAAGCAATATAGATTAAACAAAACATCATTTAATTCTATTTGCTCTAACAAAGATATGCTAACATATTATCCAACTTTGAAGAAGTGAGAAAGGAAATAGATGAATGATAAGGAATGAGGAATTAAGCATAGTTTCTACGCAAGTGCATAGCGTTTATAGGGTCTTTAAGAGGCGTACCGTCTACATCTGCTATTTTGTAAGCACCTGATCCATAATCTTCAATAACAACATACGGTCCAAGCCAATTAGGACTGAATTTTCCCTTTTCTTCAGGTAAGGCATTCACATTGCGCTGATTCTCATAGAGGACTAAGTCACCTACTGAGAAGGAACGTTGAATAACCTTATCATTATAGCTTCGTTGTAGAGTTTTGTGATACGCTTGAATATGCTCAAGAGAGTTTATACACTGTTCATCAAGCATCTCAAGCTATTGAAGTCTTTGTTTTCTATAGGAGTCATCATCTACTATACCTTTGAGAGAAACTCTAAGTGATGGAATCTCTAATTCTAAAGGCATAATAGCATCAGCACCATAAACAAGATTATAAGGGGTAGTCCCTGTAGCAATTCATACACTCGTTTGGTAGGCCCAAAGAGCATAGATTAGCTGAGTACTCCAATCCTTACCATGCTTATTCACGGTTTTGCGAAGAATTTGTTCAATTATTTTATTGGATGATTCGGCTTGACCATTTGATTGAGGATAGTATGGTGTAGAAAATCGATGTTTGATATGATATTTCTCGAGGAATTTCTTCACGTCTTTGTTTTTAAATGATGTCCCATTATCAGAGATTATAGTGGAAGGTATCCCAAATTGAGAAATAATGTTTTCTAGAAGAAATCGACAAATCACTTCAGCAGTAGTGGAGCGAAGAGGAACAGCTTCTACCCACTTTGTAAAGTAATCTGTCATGGTTATAATGAAAGTATGTCCTTGAGATGAAGGAGGAGAGATTTTACCGATGATATCCAACCCCCATGCAGAGAAAGGCCAAGAGGCTACCTGAGAACGGAGTTCTTGGGCAGGAGCATGAATCAAATTATTGTGTTGTTGACATGGATGACATTTCTTAACAAATGAAAAAGAATCCTGCTGCATAGTTTGCCAATAATATCCCATACGGAGCAATCTTTGAACCAAGGATTTACCTCCAAAATGCCCCCCACAGGCACCTGAATGCGCCTCTTCAAGAGCAATAGGGATTTCCGATTTGTTAAGACAGCAAAGGAGAAGACCATTATAACCCCTTCGATAAAGAACATTAGAAAGAATGATATATCTAGCAGACAACTTGCGAACTCTAGCCCTGGTGTTCCTATTGGCGGAATCAGGAAAGGTACCATCAGTCAAGTATCTTACGATATGCGAGTACCATTCATCTGAGTCTATAAAGTCGCAACATGTCACCAGGCTGGAATCATCTACAATAGCTGGTGAAATGAGGTTGTGAATAACGAATTTAAGATCAACCACGGGGTCCTCTAAAGATACAAGAGAAGCCACACATGCCATTGTGTCCGCATGTCGATTATCTTTTCGAGGAACAGGTTCTATGGTGTAAGAATCAAATTTTTGTAACAAAGAGATAGCAAGGTCTTTATATTGTGACAATTTGTCTTGTTTCGCTTGATACAATCCTGTTACTTGTCTTATAATCAGTTGAGAATCTCCAAAAATATGTATGTGTTTTATATTCAAAGCCAAGGCTGCCTTTATTCCTGCTATAAGAGCCTCATACTCAGCAATGTTATTGGTACATAGGAAATTGAGACGGTAAGATAAGGGAATGGACTTCTTTGTAGGAGAAATCAGAACAACACCTGCCCTCGATCCCGTACAACACTTAGAGCCATCAAAGTATAACTCCCAAGTTTCATCTTTCTCTATACAAAGGATGAAATCGTCAAGAAAAGACTCAGGGTTAGGGAAGGAGAAAGGTGAAGGGGCCTCAACTAAGTGATCGGTCAACGCTTGCCCTTTAATTTCTCTTTGTGAAACAAATTTAAGGTCAAATTCAGTTAACATCATAACCCACTTAGCTAGGCGTCTTGATAAATCAATTTTAGAGAAAAGATGCTTCAACGGATCAAACTTTACCATGACGTGGACTTCTGAATTTAAGAGATAATATCTCAATTTCTGAGTCGCAAACACCAAGGCCAAGCATTGTCTTTCTATCGTAGAATATCAGGTCTCATAATTGAGTAAGGTACGACTTATATAATAAACCGGACACTCCTTACCATCTTTATCATGTTGTGCCAATAATGCTGCAAGAGCATGAGAGGAAGCAGCTGTATAAAGAAGGAAGGGTTTAGAAGGTTCGGCCGGTTGAAGGATAGGAGGATTAGCCAAATACACTTTTAAATCCTCAAATGCTTGCTGACAATCTTCATTCCATTGAAAAGTGATATTCTTTTTAAGAAGTTGAGTAAAAGGAAAAGTACGATCCGCAAGTTGAGATACAAACCTACGAATAGCTTGAATCTTTCCTTGTAAGCTTTTGAGTTGAGACACATTTCTAGGAGGTGGCATGTTGACAATAGCATCTATTTTCTTAGTATCCACCTCAATCCCACGATGTGAAACTATGAATCCTAATAGTTTTTCACTATCCACACCAAAAACACATTTTCGGGGATTCAAGCGCATGTGGTATTTACGAATCCTTTCAAAGATTTCACAAAGGATCTTAATGTGATCTATGCAGAGAACAGATTTGGGTAAAACATCATCAACATAGTCTTCTAAAATCTTATGCATGTAATCGTGAAAGATAAGGGTCATCGCTTGTTGATAAGTTGCGCCGGCGTTTTTAAGTCCGAAAGGCATCATTATCCAACAAAACGTACCCCAAGGAGTGGTGAAAGCAGAGTTGAATTGATCTTGAGGATTAATGAAAATTTGATTGTATCCTGAAAAACCATCCATGAAGGATAACAAGGCATGTCCTGCCATAGAATCAACTATCATGTCAATGTTTGGAAGAGGGAAATCATCTTTTAAAGAAGCCTTATTTAAATCTCGGAAATCGGTACACATTCTTATTTTATTATCTGGTTTAGCCACAGTGACAATATTTGAAATCCATGGGGAATAATCAATAGGGCGGATAAATCCAGCCTCCACTAATTTTTCAATCTCAACCTTAACAAGCAGAGCCACCTTAGGATTCATTTTTCGAATCTTTTGTTTCACGGGCTTAGCATTAGGAACTAGGACAATATTATGAGTGACAATCTTAGGATCTATACCAGGCATGTCAGAATATGTCCAAGTAAAGATCTTAGGGAATTCACGCAATAAATCATCATATTGTTTTTGTTCCTCTTCGTCCAGACATTTTCCAATTTTAATAACTTTTTCTTCATTGCAAGGATCCATCTTAACATTAGTGGTGTCACTTATGAGAAGATTACTTTGTTGAGGAGTATCCTTTAACTGAGGGAATTCTTTCACAATCTCATCATTATCAATCTCTTTTCCAAAATAGGCTTCAGTGTTCAAATAATAAGGAAGTCCCCTATTGTGATGATAACGAGGAAGAGTATCATATGCTCCTAAAAATTCAGCTAAAGCATCATCGATAGGAAAAACATCCAAAGCATAGGCACACGAAGGATCTTCATCAATATACTCAGGGTGTTGCATTGATAGAGATGTAGAAATAGTATTAACACTAATACATGGTCTTCTAGAAGCTTTAGTGCGCTTGCAGGGATTATAGCCAAGTCCAAAGGCATAATTGTGAAGATTATTCTCTAGAGGAACTTTTATCCCTTGTTCGTGAGCACCACAACCATTTCCATGATACCCATGCTTAGCAAAAATGCAAAAACCACGACCATAACGATCAGCCATTTCAGAAAGAGAAGGTGGTTTTTCATAAGACAAAGAATCAAACCCTTCAGAATTGGAAGTGCGGGGAGAAGAAGTTTGAGAAGCGGCCACGAAGTTATTACTCATAGGTTTAGGTAATGTTGATTGATTTTTAGCTTCTTCCTTCTTTTCAGCTTTAAGCTCTCTAGAAGGAACCTTATATTCACCCACAAAGGTAGGATTAAAATCAAGAGATCCCCAATCGTCGTCTGCGAGAATCTTCTCAGGATCAAAATCCTTCTTATGTGTAGTTTCAAATCGAGAAGAGTCTTCTTCAGGAGCTCCAGACTCATCCAAAGAATTTTCATCATCAAAGAGCGAGGATTCACCGATAGGTATCTTGTTTAAAGAGTCATCACTAGACGAGGACGGCTTAGAAGAACCCCCTTTGGAAGTAGATGTCTGTAAACAAGCTTGGAAATTAGTATCACCTATCAAGGTATATGTCTTATTGTTATAGATAAATTTAACTTGTCTATGCAATGTAGAGGGGACAGCTTGCATACTGTGAATCCAAGGTCTCCCTAATAGCGAGTTGTATGTTAGATTTCCCGACATAACATGGATAGGAGTAGGCAATGTAACAGGCCCCACTGTGAGGGGTAAGGTGATAATACCTAATGAAGTCTTAGCCACATTGTCAAAGCCTCGAATAGGATGAGAGTCAGGCTCAATTAGGGATGTATCCACATTCATCTTATGCAAAAGATTAATGCTACACACATTGAGACCAGAGCCATTATCTACTAGTGTTCGTCTTATAGCAGTGTCTTTCATGATAACCAATATCATCAAGGGATCATATTGATGTTGAATTTCACTAGTAGGCAACTCATCTTGGGTAAACACAATTTGAGCTTTAGGATTCATCACAGAGTTAACCAAAGATGCTATATTACTAGATGTGTTCGGTGGAGGAACATTCAAATCTTTCAAAGCATCTTGTAACATTCCGTGATGAGCAGAAGAAGTTTGAATCAAATCCCAAAGGGATATCTTAGCAGGGTAGCCTTAAGTTGTTCTATGAGATCATATTCCTTACTAAGAACTTGTGAAATACGTGGAGCTTGTGGAAGAATTGGTTGAGGATTCGGAAGAGAAACTGGAATAACAGGAGGAGGACTAGGCTGCCTATTATTTTTGGTATGATAAGTATGGGCAACCGCATGATAACTCTCTCTAGTTAATTGCTTGGCATAATTATAAGGACTTATAGGTTTTCTTCCTTGCACAGTGATGATAGGTTTATTTGGAGTAATAAAGGAATCATGATCATACCCTCCTTGGACAGTAAGGAGAGGTGATTTAGGAACTTGAAAAGTGGGAGAAGGATAAGCACCTTGGACTTCAAAGAGAGGCTTTTTATGCTCATTCAAGTTTATCATGTTAACCAATTTAGAAGTCTTGTTCTTGTTTAGAGATTTCGATAAAGCCACAAATTCATCAAGAGCATCATCCAACAAAGCATGATCATATCTATTAAAAGGCTTATCTTTTGATTCAAAAGGAGACATCTCCTCATAGAGGGGATTATTGAAAACAACCATGTTACTAGATTTAGTGGAAGAGTTGATAGGAATGTACCCTTGAGAGGAATCATTCAACTTATCTTTCTCATCACAACGAAATGGCATAGTAACAAGGTTTATGAGTTTTTGGTAAAATGAAGGTTTGGCCTCTTTAGGGTTCAAAAACTCATCTAAAGCTTCATCTAATTCATCTTGGCTATACTCATAATAATCATCATAAGCATGAACATTTTGCAAATAAAAGTCTGACATTTTGAAATAAAAGTTGCACAATGCAAAGAAACAAAGAACACACTCCTTTTTTCTTTTTCTTTTTTTCTTTTTATGAAAATGAAATGAAAACACACTAAATCTAGATCTAGATCTAACAAATGCAATGCAAGAAGAAGCAATGATAGATTCACGTCGGGTTCACCAAAATGTGTGGGGGAAAAAGCGAGACTAGGCTAACATGTCCTAATCCTACCTTTTGTCACACATTACGGAATACGAAAGAGCCTAGAGGTATCGCACAATTGGCTCCTCCTTTTTGGTGAAAGAGAGAGCCATGGGCTACCTATTAGGGTTTCTATTCCTTTGTTGTAATTGAAAGGTAAGATTATGCAAGTTCAATTCCTAACGCTAAAATGCAAGTATGAACTAATAACAAGATTGCAGAATTGAACTTAAACAATGGAAAGCTGTAAATACAAAGATAAGACAAGAATGCAAATGCGTACCCAGAGTCAAAATCTGAGTGGAAATGTTCGGGACAGGGGCACGGGCGCCACTGTCCTGATTCTGCACCTGAAACTGTTGTTTTGCACTCTGGAAAACTGTCCAAACTGCTAAAGATTGCTGTCTGTCAGGAGGACCAGGGCGCCCAGCGCCCCTGTCCCAGGGACCAGGGTGCCTAGCGCCCTTGTCCTGGCAGGACTAGGGCGCCCCACGCCCCTGTCCTGGTAGGACCAGGGCGCCCCACGCCCCTGTCCTGGTCTTCTGCTCCAAAACTGGGTGTGTGGTTCCATCTCTGTTTGCTTCTTTCGGATCTGTAACTTGCGGCGTCATCTGAATCCCGAAATCTGCACTTATATCTGAAAGAGGTGTTTGGGCGGCTATATAGGGTTTTTCCTTAGTCAAACCCCCGCTTCGGTGATTTCCACCTCCACGAATAGCCAAGTTGTATTGTAAAAGTAATTTGTGTGCAGACCTTGTGTGTGTGCAAGATCTAAAATGCAAGTAAACAAACTAGAGCAACCTAGAAAGTAAACCCTAATTGCTTGTAAATGACAATGTAAATGCTCCAAATCAAGATGCCAAGTGATCTAAAGCATGAATGTAAGTGATATAATGAAGCTTATGTAAAGACATGAGAACAACATGAAATCATACCCAACCCCAAGGGAGGGGTACAAGCCCATCTTCAGTCGGTGATCCCTTATTGCTCTTCAATGCCTTCAAAGCCCTAAGTGAATGAATGAATTTGATGAATGCTTGGAGAATGAATGTTGAGAGTGGTTGAAGTCTTCAAAGATTTTCTCTTTCACTGCATATAAGGTTCCTCAAAACAAAATTCCGATCCCTTCAAATGAAGAAAGAGAGCTCTTATGTATGAAACCCTAGGTCTTAATTCCAACTTTTGGCCGACCTAGAGATTGAATATCCCGCCAATTTCTTGGGGTTAAGCTTTATTTTATGATTGGATCACACTCCTAAAATTTTGAGAAAAATGTCCGGGACCGTGTGCACTCTGGGCGCCACGGTCCCGACAACTTTTCACCAAATTTTCAAGGCTATCAGATATGATGATTTTAGAGAGAATCCTGAAGTTACAGGTGATTTCGAGATGTTTTGACCCCCGAGATTAAGCCCCCAAGCTCAAAATAGGGCCTAATTAGGGTTTTTGATTAGATGATGTATTGGAGGAATAAAATGAAAGGGGCACGCTTTAATGAAAGGGCCCGACTTTATGATGTGGAAGATGATGAAATAGAACCTTTAGACCTAATTAATTTGATTAATTAAGTGCTAAAGGGGAAATGCAATGCAAAATGCAACTGCGCTAAGGCGGGTGCTAAACTAGGTGTAAAATTGTACTGCTTTAGCAAGTGCGCACAATTTATGACGTTACATCTTGAAATGAATTTTTTATTTCTCATTTTTATTTGAGATTATAAGAATATTTTATTTTATACTATTAATTTATCAAACCCTTACAGAAAAGGAAAAGTCATTAGAAAATTTACATTAGGAACAAAGTGGTGTCATTGATGGTACTATAATAGAGCTAAAATGGAGTGGTTATAGAAGCCTCACTATACCAAGACTAGTATGGAGTAGTGATGAGTATGCAACACTTTACCTTAGTCCAAAATGGACTCTAAGAAATTAACTCCCTTATCTCTATAGTAGTGATAATCTTGAATGATGATTTATATACTTTACATGAATTATGTGTTAATTAGGGAAAATTAAGTATTAAGATATTTAATAAGAAAAGGAGAATGTATTAATGTTTTTTTCGAGGGAATCTTTATTTCCATTTTTAGTGAGTTGGAAATTGTTTAGACATCTAAAATATATAGGAGGGTATGTAAAGATTAGAAAGAGCAGAGAAAAGAATAACAGAAATAGAAAAGCAATAAGAAGAGATAACACATAATTTATCGTGGTTCAGCAAATATGCCTACATCCACACTCAAAGCAGGGAATAACTTCTATTAATCAACCTCAAATACATGGGCTACACATAGCCATTATATAATCATATTTAGATATGAAATGAACAGTTGGGAGAATGCAAAGGGTCATGTGACCATTGGACTTCACATTCCCAACAATCTCCCCCGTGAAGGCCAACTGGCACAACCATGCACTAGAATCCCTGCTTCCATTTTTGAAATTCACATTAAAACCAGCCTGCTAGATTTTAGCTTCACAAACTCTTGTTCGCATACGCTTCGAATCAGCCTTTTCCAAATCAAACCAAAGTTAAAAACTCTATCAGGCACAAACTCACCCATTATGCCAAAAACTGAAACACCACTTTGTCCCAGTTTAAAATACATTTCTTCATCACCATCACCTGAACTCCCCCGTAATAGAATATCTACCAATTCACAATTACTAGATTCTAATATCCAAACATAAAACTTAGACCTTACAAGGAACAAAACAATGGCATTATTTTCATCATCAAACAACTCCATCAGATTGTTATCACGAGTTCGAGTTCTCTCACCCTCAAGTTGTTCATTATCGACGTTGGCACTATCATCCACATCCATCCAATCAGGTTGGTGAATGTCAATGCATTCTGGTCGAGATAAAACATCTCCTCCTCCATTAGAATAAGCATTAACAGATTCAATAACATTTTCATTCACTCCATGTGATGCCTAAAACCACTTGGAGAGATGCCCATTGTCCCCTGCTCCTGTCAATGGTCGCTTTCACTTCAAACCAGAAAACTAACTTTTATCATTTACTATGTCATCTAAATCCATAGGCTCATAGGCTTCTATGAAATTATCTGCACAAAGGTTGTCATCATTATGGGAGTGCCTCTTCATTTTCACCAAGGCCATGCCATCCGCAGAGCTCTCCGAAGCCAAAATTTCTCCTAGGCCTCCTTTCCTTGCTACCTCACTCCAATCTGCACCCTCCTCGTCCTGGGAGTCAACAACAGATTCAGCTTGAGTCTCCAATGGCATACACTCTTCCTCCCACAATCTCTTGAGTTCATCCTCTTCAACAACAACCACTTTTTCAACATCTTTCAGCTTAGAAATTCCAGCATCTATACAGGGACTATCATGGCGTTCAACCTTCACTACATGAATGCCAACAACTTCCCGGCCATTAACAGTTTGGCCAATAAGTGCCAAGGCTGGCTCAAGGGGAGAGAAAATAAGAATCCCAACATCCTTTTCTTTCACTGGATTATCCTCTTCAACTGAGTTCCCCTCTTTCTTCTAGCCATCCCACCAATGTATACGGCGCTTGAAACATAGTTTTACATGGAACATAAAACTGCCATAGAAGTTATAAATTTTACCTACTCCTTCTTCCTCCATCTCTGCTCAAGCCAACATGGTTGTGATACCAATTGTAAAGATTAGAAAGAGCAGAGAAAACAATAACAAAAATAGAAAAGCAATAAGAAGAGACAACACATGATTTACCGTGGTTCGGCAAATATGCCTACATCCACACTCAAAGCAGGGAATACCTTCTATTAATCAACCTCAAATACATGGGCTGCACATAGCCATTATATAATCATATTCAGATATGAAATGAATAGATGGGAGAATGCGAAGGTTCATGTGACCGTTGGACTTCACATTCCCAATAGAGTAAACATGAATTGGATTCTTGTGGTCATTTCAAGAGAAAAATGTAACCAAAAATAACTTTATGTTACTAGGTACTTACAAGGGTATTCAGATTCATTAACATAATATATTTACTTCTTTTAAAACACATGCATGTTGTAATGCCTCTCCTATTTGCATTCTATCATTATTACTTTTTTATCTAAGATTCACTCTGTATATGCTATATTCTAACTATGTGTATATCATTCTTTTACATTGGCACCCACATCGTGAATCTTGTTTATAGTTATATTCTTTTATTCGTATCGTATCAGTATTGATGTGGATACTAGGTTATACTTGTAGTTTTAGTGATGATCACATATGCATGACGACTGTACAATGATGTAACAAGGTATTATATGATGATGTCTAGATTATTATGAGGAGATTTTGATGGCACTAATTATGATGTGGCTACTTGATGACACTTTGATGATGACATATTATCCGGATGAGATGTGATGCTACTAACCATGATTGTTATGTGACCCCAATTGGGGAAGGATTATTTATGCTTTTAGCTATATTATATTATATATGTATGCACAAATGTTTGTGTAGACACTTAAAAATGATTAATGTTTCCGGATACATTTTTTAACATGTCTTTTATATCGTGCATTTGGTTTTAATAATTCATCAAATATTGTGTCATTTTTCCATGAATTAAAAGATTTTAATTATTTAATTAATTATTAATTTTGCCCTTTGATTTGACCATCTTTTATTAGTTTGTCCTCGATCACTCTATCATTAGTCTGATTAAATAATTTTCCCAATTATTTAATATTTGTACTCTTTTCATACTCTGCCCTATGGGAATATATTTTAATTTAATTATTGTATCCCATTTATCCTAACATGTTCTTCTTACGATAAATCAAATTGTTATTTATTTATCTTTAATCCTTTTTGTCACAATTAAATAAATATTATGTAATTGCCTAATAGCTAATATGAGAGAAAATTAATAAAAAATATTTATCAATTCCACTCTATTTTCATCTCCATTTCTAAATCCACTTATCTAATTTCCTTCCATTTCATTTTTCACTTGTCACTCTCACTTGCTAATTTCCCTTACACATAATTCCTCCTAAATCTCATTTCCCTCTCCACTTCCAAATAGCACTTGCCCATTTGCCTCCACTTAATTGGCCCTCTCCTTCGATCTCATTCATCTGTTGTGAATTGATCTAGTTCATCCAAGGAAATTTAAAAAATATATAAATTGAGCTCACATTTCTCATTTTTTTGAACCATGCCTCTTTGATATTCTTATTATCATCATAGCCATTCATACTTACTTTCACATTTGTGCATTTTAGTATATGAGGGCAGCATAATATTAGAGAAATTAAAAAAACAGTGAAGCACTTTAAAAGGGATTCTTGGAGTCTGAGTTTAATTTTATTTGTTTTACAATGCATTTTGTTTTGATAGATTTGTTGGTAAAATTAAGTAAGTTTTGGTATTAAAATAGCTCTCGTGGCTGGCTTTCTAGTTTTGTGCTATCTAATAGTGATTTTTTTCTAATCTGCATATGGTGATCCCAATGTGAAATACACAATGCTAATGTATTTTTAAGTTTTCTAATTGTAATATAGATGAGAAGTAGTCAATTCTATTTTCTATGCAACTGAGGCCTAGATCTATGCAATTGAGGCCCAAATTTATGTATTTGGGGCCACTACCTACATAATTGAGGCTAATTGTTGCATAATTGACCCCATTAACTGTGCAATTGATTAAATTCCTATGAACTTGCAGTATTGTTGCATATTTATTGATATTCTTTGATTTGATATGCAATATTTCTATTGTTATTATGTCGTTTATGCAAGGATTCCTATTTTAACATGCAAATCATAGTTTTCAATGGGTCAATTGGTCAAATCAATAGCATAACTAGGGGTTTAAAATGAATTGGAATTCTCATCTAGTTTAATCAGTGATTCAAATGAACAACAATATTGATTAGATTACATTTAGTGGTTTTAAATGGACAACAATTCTAATCTAGTTTAATTAGGTGATTTGAAGGAACAATAACATAAATCTAGCCTAAATAGGGTGATAAATGGAGTACAAATTGGAGGCACCTAAAAATGTCGCATTGATCATGTACTAATTATTCCTCTAATTGGTTAAAAGATTATTTAATTATTTAATTAAATTGTTTAGTCTTATTCTTCTAATTTCATATTTCCTCATAATATTAGTAATTGTTCTATTTTAATTCTATCATCATTTAATCATTTAAACCATTTTCTAATGATTAATTAAATATTTATTATTTAAATAAATTCATTTTCTATTTCTATCCTAATCATTTAATCATTAACTCTTTTTTAAATATTAATTATTTAATTAATTATGATTTTAATCCTTTAATTTAAATAATCTTTATTATTGAATTAAATTCAATTTCTAAATAATCAAATAGTTTCTTTAAATTGTTTAATTAGCTAATTAATTCTTCTAATTCAAAATCCAAATCCCCATATTCTAATTTCATATTCTTCTAATTTCATTTAATTTCATATTCTTCTAATTTCAGTTATTTTCATAGTTTTCTAATTTCATCTAATTTCATTAAATCCTCAAATTCAAATTCGTATTCATATTCTTCCAATTTTAAATACATATGCATGATTTCAAAAATCAAATTGAATACCAAAATCAAGTTATAAATATATTCAAATGACATACTGAATTTAAAATAAATTGAATATTTGAATTAAATCTCATCCAAAGATTAAATTGAAAATCTAAGTCAAAGATCAAGCACGTGATAAATTAATTAATTCAATTAATTAATTAATTAAATCCATTATCTTTTCAATCTTTATTTCTATCTACCACTTTTCTTTTTTCCAAAAAGCTTTCAATCAGTTAACTATTCCATCTAGTTTAATTGATTATTTCAATTAATTGGTTAATTACAGCATTCTTTAATTATCCTCCAATCATTGTTTTTATATCTTCCAATCAACTCTTTTCTCAAGCAATTAATTAAAAATTAATATATTCAGTTCCACCTCCAAAACAGCAGTTCAACTATCAATTAGCATGTGAGCTCACCTAAGTTCCACCTCTCAATGAATCTCATCCAAAAATCTGTAAATTCAGCATTCAACCTCCATTTTCATCAATCATGAACTTCTAATCTTTGTGTCACTTACAGGTTGCTAGCACAATATCTGAGAGCCATCATACCAGGAAGAAGAGAAGAACAATGGAAGCCAAATGCGGTCATGGGATAGGGAGTCTTAATTGATATTTTACATCCCTATAGTCTTGTTTGTATTATTTCACTGGTTTATATTAGAATTCTTTAATTAGATAGGGATTAATGATTTCCTTATTATTTCTAGTTAAGCAATGATAATTTTCAGCATACGATTTTTTGGTGAACCCGACATGAAAAACAGCTAATTAACCCTTTTTATTTTTTGTGTGATTTTGCAGGATCGTATGGATTTTCATATTTTTTGCAGGTTTTGTAAAAATTTCAAAGGTGAATTTAAACATCACGCAATCGTATAGACAATTTTACACATTCGTGAAGACATCGTCAGACATTTGTGCAGACAAGGTCACGCATGTGCCTAGACATCATTACACATTCGTTACTTATATTTAAGCATTCTATTAACTGTGTTCTTTTATTTAAAATTCTCTAGTTTATCTAAATTTTGCAAATCTGAAGATGTTTTACCCTTATATGATGCCTTCAATATAATATCTTGTGGCACATAACGTAAAGTTTAAGATTTCATATGCTCAAAGAACAATAGAATAAAGGAGGCAAGCCAGACATTACTAGTGAATCATAAAGGTAGAAAAGAGGATACAAGACCTAGAGGACCAAAAAGCTATTGACAGATACAATAGCATTTTTTGATCATACACAGTTAAATATGACTTGATTAATATAGAATGGCTAATGAGAGATCTGACTAGGGTTGGACATTTTGTTTTGCAGGTTTCTGGTGAAGTTTATACTTTTGATAGAGTTTCTTAATTCTTTGTTTATCTGTCATGCATTCGTCCTATCAGTTTCATGCATTCATTCTGTCAGATTTATGCATTCATCTAGTCATCATCATGCAATCACCTAGACATCATTACGCATTCGTTCAAATAGTATCATGCATTCGTTTGATAAGTAGTTTGGTTTGTTTTTTTAGGTTACTGATTCCCTATTCACAGCATGTGGCAAAGTTATAGAGAAGGCTTGATCATCCCAGATTATTTAGAAATTACTAATGATTTGATTGCAGGATCCATTAGGGTTAACTCACTTTTGAATTTTGGGTTTAAAATTGGCATGCATGCTCTCACACTTCATATGGGTGGTCAAAATAAATCTGGATTAAAATTGACATGCATGTTCTCACACTTCATATTGGTTCTTAAAATAAATCTAGATTAAGGGTATGTGCAGGATCATGAGGGGCCAAAAAGTGACGATATTCTGACTAAAGTTTAGATTGATAGGCTAATTGAAAAACATCTATAACTTTCAAATGGTATCATATTTTTTGAATCTGAAACATGTGTCACATTCTATGCTTCATATACTATAGGATTAAAAAAAGAAAAATTAAATTTCATAAATTTTTGACCAAGTTATGGTGGTAAGACATATGAGTTTTTTATATTTTTAAAAAGTTGTAGTAAAAAAATCATAATTAATTATTTATTTTGGAAAAAATATAAAAAAAATATGTGTCACATCTAGACATGAGTCTCCTACTTTAACTAAAATCTTAGTAAAAAATATTATGATTTGATTGTGATTAGGGTTGTCAAACAGATGCACTCTTCTTATCTTTTTCCTAAAATTTAAGTACTATTGCATTGAAATTTCAAATTTTAGTCAATTACATTTTTTATTTTTTCCGAAAAATAACTAGTAGCTTAGAAACTGATAGCTCTGAAAATTGATTGCATAAGAATTTTCAATTTTTGAGTTTCAACATTGATCTTTCTACTTTTATTTGGATCCTCTGTCAAAGTTCAAGGTATAGGGTTTAGTGTTAATCAAAATTTCTTATGTCTTGTGAAGAAAACCCTAGCAATGATATAACTCATCGTTACTTTTTCCCACTTAAATCCGAGGGTTGTATTCCATTGGTGGGGCCTTTCTATTCCCTGGGCACTAAGTTGTGGTGGGCTAGTTTATGAAATGATTTTCCTAAGTTGTGTGCGAAAATTTCCCTATAGTCGGTCTCTTTTAATATTTATGCTTGCACATGGATTTTTTCCTAAGTCTAAAATCCTAAGTATTTCGATCGGTTGATAAAAGAAGAACAGATATGATGGTTTGCACTTCCCCGTGGTTGAAAGTGCAGTGGAGATAAAGACTGTGGCATCATGAGATGATGCCACATGTCTTTGGTAGAAAAGTGGTAAGCTGGGTGTGTAACCTGTCAAAGCCTTATGTCACCAATTCTCAAGCGCTAAAAATCAGTTTACTAACAGTCCTATCAATTGGCACATGTTCAAGATGAGCAGCAATGTAATGTTCTGAGATAAAAGGTGCCCGACTTTTAATTCTCAAAGGTTTAACAGGCACTGTGCAAAGCAATAAAGCATAACAAATCTGACAGCCCCCGTTTTCCTATGATGGAAGTTGAAAGGAGGTTACGGACCGCAACATCATTAGTCATGATAGAGTCTGCTCGAAAGATAATATGGCGATGATTAGTCATGACCTTGTGGGTCCACGGATACAGATGGAAGGTCAAATGCCACATCGATAAATAATGATCGTTACATTTGCCAAGCTGGTAAGATTTGTGGCTGAGTTTCAAATTGCGAAATTAGGAAGGATCATTAAAGACATTGGTCGTAGCCTATGCGGGAGAAATAGGATAAATAGGATGAAGACTTGTCGACTTCAGATTGATGGCGATGAGTTTGAAATTTTTGAATGTTGACTAACCCTAGAGGAAGCTTGTGTGAGGTCCTTGTTGGGTAAAGGACTAATTAGACAATTAAGAATGATATCTCAGAGATGTGAAAAGATCGGGATTACTTTCAGGTTTAGATATGATGGATCATGAGTTCTCTCTTAAATTCAAAGATTGCTTGTTGACAGGAATCGTGAAGCAGAAGACTATACACTGAGTAAGGAATAAGATTGAAACAAAATCATTCACACGAGGTCAACATATGCAGGTGGCAATGTAGTGATAGCTTAGAAATGACGGTGACCTGAGTTGTGAGCATGATTGTTGGAATCCATAGCTGGCAAGGTGAGCATAAAATATCAGGATGATGATTCTTCACATGGATTAGCACGGCCACTTTGAAAGGAATTCTGATTATAAATTTACTAAGTTCATAATAAAATGGGTAGAAACGGATACAAACTTCTTCATTTTTTTTACTTTTGCAATACAAAAATTTTATTGAGTTCTCCACCCCAGTAGACCTTCTGTTTTCACCACACACATATTCTTGATAAAGCTGACTGAATTTATGCTGAAGAGTTTGATTATTTCTTGTCGTTTTGAATCAGCTAGATTCCATGCCTTAAAGAAAACAAACTTCCGAATTCATGCATTCTTCCTCCTTTGACTACATCGGTTCTTATTTTATGGCAATATCAAATCAGTCACTAAGACAGGCTGTAAAATCAAGTTACACATTACTGGTTTCTTGACTAGTTTTGCCAAATTTATGTGAAGATCGTGAAAATCATCTCCAATCAATTTTCACATCATTTTCACACCCGTATCGGTCATTTCACTCGCCGCTATGACATTGTAAACCAAAGCTATTGTATCATTGCGGATGATCTGTCAGATTCTATGAAGGCGATTGTTTGAAATTACTCTACAAGTTGAGCCTGTCAAGCTTTCCATCTACCATTCGCTCTCTAATTTGTTTGTAGAAAACTACCGTACAACAAATAAACAACCCTAAAGCCTGCGGGCCATTTATTGTAAAGTGCAATTCCATTGGGTTGATGTTTTAATGGTTAATAAGGTTCATATTTCTATTGGGTAAGTTTGTTTTATGTCTTTATCAGATTACAATACAAATGAATTTCATTCTTATATTCATTGAGGATGAAGCACCTATTTTCACCAAAGAGAAAGAGACAACTAACCAGAAGAAATAATGATTTAAAAAAAGTATTTTTTTTTTTTTAATCTATATGAAAGGAAGAAGATTTTAAGAGGTGTGATAAATTCATCGTAAGTTATATACAAAAAGGTTTATCACTCCCTATCATGATTACAAGGAATTAAATGCAAGTGATTTGTTTCATATCCTAATAAAATTAAATTAAATATGACTATTGTTTAAAAGTTTTAATTACAATTAAAATTATATTAATTTGATTATTTATTAAGTTAATTAGTTATAGATATTTGAATTTAAATTATGCATCTCTCGCTAATTAGTTATAAGTAATATTGTTTAATTGAAAACCTATTTATCGAACTCTAGCATTCACGAGTGAGAGATAAGGAAGTATTTAACCTAGAATATTATCTTGATACTTTTCCACACTTCATTTTTATTTGAGAATACAAGAAGTTTTTTAATTCATACTATTACTTTATCAAAACCTTAGAGAAAAGACAAAGTCATTAGAAAATTTACAGTGACAATAGAGTGGTGACATCCACGTTACTATAATAGAATATGGAGTGGTGATAGCAAGCCATTATACCAAGACTAGTATACAATAGCAACAAGCATGCAACACTTGACCATAGCTTAAAATGGACTCTAAGAACTTCACTCCATTATCTCTATAGTAGTGATAATCATTGTAATTTAAATGAATTATGTGTTGATTAGTGAAAAGTAAGTATTAATATATTTAATAAAAAAAAGAAAATGTATTAAGTCTTATCTTTTTGGGAATCTTATTTCCATTTTTAGAGAGTTGGAGATAGTTTAGTCATTTAGAAAATATAGGAGAGTAAAGCATGAATGGGATGCTTGTAGTTATGTACGGGAAAAAAGTAACCAAAAACAACTTTATATTACTAGGTATTTTACAAGGGTATTCTAGTTCCTTAATGTTTTCACTTCTTTTAATGCATATACATGTTCCATTTTTAGATTTTATCTTGCCCCATAACTCTATTTGAATTTATAAGGGTACTACACCCATTTCTTATACATAAAGCTTTATTTGTGGATAATAAATAGGTATAAAACCAACTCAATAACAATGAGTAATAAGCTCTAGCTTCCTAGTTGTAGATCATGTCAATGTGTGTCTATATGGAGATGGAGGGTGAGACAACAAATTGATTGATAATTTCTAAGTACCCTTTCTCAATTGTTAGGATTTTGAGACAGATTGGAGCAATCAAATATCATTAATTTTAATATAAATTTTAAAAATACATATAAAGAAAGTAAAAAATATAACAAAATAACTGATCAATACAAATAACTAAATTTTCATTCTTTAAATGTAGGCTTCATCTATAGATAAATAGATGTCCGAGTTATTCTATAATCAAAAATTATGAATTAGAATCCTTCATAGCATAAATCATTGATATGCACAATATTACAATACAATAACTATCTATAACTCTTCACCTTATTTATTTCATACAATTTTTTATATTCCACAACTACTTTGTTATAAAACATTTTCAGTGGTTTACAAAGTTGGTTTTAATGTTGGTTAACAAACAACTCCCTTACCAATGCTTGTACTGAAGCAGTATGACAAAAGCTAGCTTTCCACCTTTCCTAGGCTATTTAGACATAGTAGGTGTCATTCTCCATCATGTAACAAATGGTGATAGCTAGGATGGATTTATCAATTTGCCTAACTTCGATGATATCAATTGAAAGTATTTTATTTACCTTAAAATTATTTTATTTCACTTTTAATTATATTTACTAAATACAAAAATATTTAAATTATATTTTATCTACATTGTAATTTTTTCCCTCATATATTAATTGAAAGTATTTTATTTATCTTAAAATTATTATATTTAAGTTTCAATTATAATTACTACATACATAAATATTCATTCACTTTTTCCCTCATACAAGTTTTTTTATTCATGACATCTAGTTTTTATATTTAAATTTAAACTTATTATTATTGTTCAAAAATCATGAAAAATAAAAATTTATAAAGAATATTTTTTAAAATATATATAATGATTATGAAATGGCAGATTTTTTTAAACATCTTTGTTTTTATTTATATTTACATATCTAGATATAAAACTTATAAGTTTGATGAGGGAATATTTTGTTTTGTATGATCTTTATTTTAAAAATATTAAGTTTAAAATTAATATTAATATTTTGACATGTGAATGGTTCTCAAATTTAAGATAAAAGATAAAAGTTAACATTAACACGCTCACACCATTTCAATCCACCACTTACTACCATTGTAGAATGTCTCTTGGCATTAATTATAGATATTTGAATCAAGATTATGCATCTCCCACTAACTAGTTATAAGTGATAATGTTCAATCTAAAACCTCTTTATCAAACTCTAGGACTCATTTATGAGTCAAAGATAAGGAAGTATTTAAATTGGAATCTTATCCATTTTTTTTTTGGGGGGGGGGGAAAGGGTAAAAACTTTATTGAGAATCAGAAACAAGCATTACAAAAAAGAATGAGAGGCCCAAGGCCCCAGAGAAAAACTACCAACCCAACCACAAATCAACCAGCTTCAAAGCCATACGTGTCCTCAGTGATAATCTTCTGCAATTCCTAACAGTAATCCCCAGAGAGATGCTCCCAGCCTTCCACTTTCCACTCACTATCATGATCTGAGGCCCACTTGGCCAAACAGTAAGCCACTCCATTCCATTCGTGAGGAATATGGGTGAAGGACACCTGCTCCATCAAGGAGCTAATTTGGAGAATCTGCTAAACAATCCCTACCAACTGCCACTCAATCCCACTCATCTTCTGATCAGACAACAAATTAACAACAATTTGTGAATCCAATTCACAAATCACCTTCCTAAAACCCCACTCCAAAGCCCGCTCAAGTGCATAAATAATCGCAAAACCCTCCATAAAATTATTAGACTGACACCCTTTATGCACCGAAAAGAAGAAAACAACCTCCCCCCTGCTATTCCTTCCAACACCCCCTACCCCAGTAGGGCCTGGGTTACCTCTAGAAGAGCCATCAGTGT
Source organism: Cryptomeria japonica (assembly GCF_030272615.1). NCBI lineage: Eukaryota > Viridiplantae > Streptophyta > Pinopsida > Cupressales > Cupressaceae > Cryptomeria > Cryptomeria japonica. Next base: position 501,020,792 of record NC_081412.1, read on the forward strand.
TGATCTTGATATACCCATCCTGAGGGGGTGCCCACCTTCCAATCCTGTGCACCATCTTCATAGCCCGTCTACTTTTCCTGACACAAGTAGATGTAGGAGACAGCTCCTGCAAGCCAAGCCTACTCACAACATCCGCCTCATCTCTACCCAATGGGAGGTTAACCTCACATTTAGCTTCCAGTATCTCCCGAAGCATAACAGTGACCCTATTCCAAACTTGTTGAACAAATAGTTTGGCCTCCCTGAAAATCCTTTTGTTCCTTTCGAGCTAGATCTGCCACAGAATGAAGATAGGCCCAATATACCAGACCGTCTGGAGCAAGGAGGACAGAATAGGAGGTCTACCCAAACTGCTCCAAAACTCAACTAGAGAATCCGCATGGACACAAGGATGCTTCCACACCCCCCACCAATAGTGCTAGATAAGCATAGAGAAGGGGCATCTGAAGAACAGATGTGAGGCATCTTCCTCTCTATTACCACACAAAACACAAATAGAAGGCCCCAAGAATTCCCGCTTGTGGATATTGTCCCAAGTTAGACACCTATTCCAAGCCATAGTCCAGACAAAGCAATTACAATTTGGCCAAGAAGCATTATTTCACACTCATTTCCACCAGTTCACTTCTCCTCACTCAAGTCTTTATCTCAACAGTTCCTGGTAACCACTAGCCACAGAAAAAATGCCCTTAGGATTTGGAGACCATGCCAGCCCATCCCTACCCTTAAGGGAGCTACAACGTCTATTCGCCAAAATGCCCTGCAACTCTGCACACTCTTCCTCCATCCCAACAACTGGCCATTCATTGGGAGTCTTCCACCACTCTAGATCCAGCCGACTGCATCTATAGATAGCCTTAAAGTCACTCACCCTTGACCATCCAGCTTCCAAGAACCTCTGGCCCAGGTTTCCAAGGTTAGGGAACTGGTTAAGGATGGGAGGGTATCCATCCCAAGAATCATTCCAGAAAAGAACCTCTTCCCCCCTTCTATAGATCCAAAAAAGCCCTACCTTAATGAGAGAAGCTCCCCTCTTGAGAGTGTACCAGATCGATGAGCACTTCCCTTCTAGCGGATATATAGGGATTTCCCCCATCGGGATCCTTTGCATATATTTGTTGGCCAAAATCCTGGCCTAGCCTTGGTCCTGCTCAAGACACCACCTCCAGTACAATTTAGCTACAAGAGCCTCCCCAAAAAGAATAGATTGTCTTAACCCAAGCCCCCCGGACTGCTTCGGGGTACATACCAGGTCCCAGTTGACCAGGCTCCATTTGGAAGAGGTGAGACTATGTGCCCATAAAAATTTCCTAGCCAGAGAGTCCAACCCCTTCAAGAACCACTTAGGAGCCACCTAAAGCATACATCGATAGATTGGAAGAGCCTAGACCACTGACTGAATTAGTAGAACCCTCCCCACAAAGGATAACCATCTATGAGTCTAGTGTTCAACCTTGGAGTGGAATTTATCCAAGATCCCCTGCCACGACTCCCTAGGGGGATTGCCAGGAGAAATAGGGATACCCAAATACATCAAGGGCAGGGAGCCAACTTGGAATCTCAAGATAAGAGCAATCCTCCTCTGGATAGACTCAGGAGTGTTGAAAAAGAGGATAGAAGATTTATCTTCATTGATCATCTGGCCTGAAGCTAAAAGATAAACATCCAGAACCTTTCGCAGATTTGTAGCTTCATTGATCCGCACTAGCCCCATAAGGGATGTATCATCCACAAACTGCAAGTGAGACTGCAGCTACAATTCATTACCCCATCTCCAACCCTGAATAGAACCCGGGCCCACATTGTGCTTAATCAGCCTCCCCAGACCCTCAGTAAGTAGAATGAATAAATAAGGGGAGAGGGGATCTCCCTGGCGAAGACCCTTAGAGGCACCAAATAGCTCGGTATGGTCTCCATTGATAAGCACAGAGAAAGAGGTGGACGTAACACAACTCATGACCCACTGGATCCACTCATCCACAAAACCAAAAGCCCTGAGGATCTTCTGAAAGAAGGACCACCGGACTCTATCGTACACCTTTGCCATGTCCATCTTGATAAACATAGTTTTTTCCTTGGAGGTTGCCATAGAATGAATGGTCTCCGTAGCAATGACCAACCCATCCAAAATTTGGCGCTCTTCCACAAACCCACTCTGCTCCTCAGAAATAACACTCCCCAAACACTTCTTCAATCTATCCGCTATCAGCTTTGAGATGATCTTATAAATCACATTGCAGAGAGAAATTGGGTGGAACTGGCCTAATCAGTCAGCCCCTGCACACTTCGGGATTAGAGCAATGAAGGTCGCATTCAATGCCCTAAGCATCTGTTTATTCCTCTGGAACTCCTGGACTACTTCCAATAAATCTAGCTTAATTATATCCCAGAACTCTTGAAAGAATTCAGCAGGGAACCCATCTGGTCTAGGAGCCTTTCCTTTCCTCATGTGGAAGACTATCCTCTCAAGTTCCTCAAACAAAATAGGATACAAAAGTTTCTCATTCTTCTCCCTCGAGACAAGAGAAGGGATGCAATCCAAAACTAGATTCTCCTCACTGTTTCCCCCTGAGAATCCTCCCTAAAGAGGGATTGGAAAAACTAGAGAGACTCCCTAGACATCTCTTGCATGGATAAGCACTACTCCCCTCTGTCATTAACCAGAATAGGAATGGAATTTTTGTGTCTTCTTGCTTTCACTAAGTTGAAGAAGAAAGCTGTGTTCATGTCCCCCTCCTTCAGCTAGTCAATAGGAGCTCTTTGCTTCCAATATATTTCTTCCCGAAGCTCCCATTCCTCTACCATCTTGATAGCATTGTCTTCCTCTCTAAGAAGATCCTCAGACAACCCATGCTCCCTAATTTCCCTGGTGATCTCATTCAGTGCAATTTGGGTAGCTTTCTTCTCATGAAAAATGTTCCCGAAGCCTTGTCAGTTCCACAGTTTAAGCTGAAGCTTTACAAATTGCAGCTGCTTGGCAAAAGAGTACATGGCAGTGCCAAAGGCTGGCCTCCCTTTCCTCCACCAGTGTACTACAAGGACCTACAAAGAAGGGTCATAAAGCCACATAAGTTGGAATTTGAATGAAGACGAATGGGCAACCCGAGCCGAAGACAAAACCAGCTTGATGGGCCAGTGATCCAACCCTCTCCAGTCAAGAATCTTAGAACTTGTGGACCACCCCCACCGATTGGAATGTTATCTTGAAATGAATTTTTTATTTCTCATTTTTATTTGAGAATATAAGAAGATTTTATTTTATACTAATAATTTATCAAACCCTTACAAAAAAGGAAAAGTCATTAGAAAATTTACCTTAGGAACAAAGTGGTGTCATTGATGCTACTATAATAGAGCTAAAATGGAGTGGTGATAGAAGCCTCACTGTACCAAGAATAGTATGGAGTAGTGATGAGTATGCAAAACTTTACCTTAGTCCAAAATGGACTCTAAAAAATTAACTCCCTTATCTCTATAGTAGTGATAATCTTGAATGATGATTGCTATACTTTACATGAATTATGTGTTAATTAGGGAAAATTAAGTATTAAGATATTTAATAATAAAAGGAGAATGTATTAATACATTTTGGCGGGGGGGAATCTTTATTTGCATTTTTTACTGAGTTGGAAAATGTTTAGACATCTAGAATATATAGGAGAGTAAACATGAATTGGATACTTGTGGTCATCTCAAGAGAAAAATGTAACCAAAAATAACTTTATGTTACTAGGTACTTACAAGGGTATTCAGATTCATTAACATAATATATTTACTTCTATTAAAACACATGCATGTTGTAATGCCTCTCCTGTTTGCATTCTATCATTATTACTTTTTTATCTAAGATTCACTCTATATATGCTATATTCTAACTATGTGTACATCATTCTTTTATATTGGCACCAACATAGTGAATCTTGTTTATAGTTATATTCTTTTGTTCGTATCATATCAATATCGATGTGGATACTAGGTTATACTTGTAGTTTTAGTGATGATCACATATGCATGACGACTCTACAATAATGTAACAAGGTATTATATGATGATGTCTAGATTATTATGAGGAGATTTTGATGGCACTAATTATGATGTGGCTACTTGATGACACTTTGATGATGATATATTATCCGGATGAGATGTGATGCTACTAACCATGATTGTTATGTGACCGCAATTGGGGAAGGATTATTTATGCTTTTAGCTATATTATACTATATATGTATGCACAGATGTTTGTGTAGACACCTAAAAATGATTAATGTTTACGGATACATTTTTTAACATGTCTTCTATATCGTGCATTTGGTTTTAATAATTCATCAAATATTGTGTCATTCTTCCATGAATTAAAAGATTTTAATTATTTAATTAATTATTAATTTTGCCCTTTGATTTGACCATCTTTTGCTAGTTTGTCCTTGATCACTCTATCATTAGTCCGATTAAATAATTCTCCCAATTATTTAATATTTGTACTCTTGTTGTACTCTGCCCTATGGGAATATATTTTAATTTAATTATTTTATACCATTTATCCTAACATGTTCTTCTTACGATAAATCAAATTGTTATTTATTTATCTTTAATCCTTTTTATCACAATTAAATAAATATTATGTAATTGCCTAATAGCTAATATGAGAGAAAATTAATAAAAAATATTTATCAATTCCACTCTATTTTCATCTCCATTTCTAAATCCACTTATCTAATTTCCTTCCATATCATTTTTCACTTGTCACTCTCACTTGCTAATTTCCCTTACACATAATTCCTCCTAAATCTCATTTCCCTCTCCACTTCCAAATAGCACTTGCCCATTTGCCTCCACTTAATTGGCCCTCTCCTTCGATCTCATTCATCTATTGTGAATTTATCTGGTTCATCCAAGGAAATTTGAAAAATATATAAATTGAGGTCACATTTCTCATTTTTTTGAATCATGCCTCTTTGATATTCTCATTATCATCATATCCATTCATACTTACTTTCACATTTGTGCATTTTAGTATATGAGGGTAGCATAATATTAGAGAAATTAAAAAAACAGTGAAGCACTTTAAAAGGGATTCTTGGAGTTTGAGTTTGATTTTATTTGTTTTACAATGCATTTTGTTTTGATAGATTTGTTGGTAAAATTAAGTTAGTTTTGGTATTAAAATAGCTCCAGTGGCTGGCTTTCTAGTTTTGTGCTATCTAATAGTGATTTTTTTCTAATCTGCATATGGTGATCCCAATGTGAAATACACAATGCTAATGAATTTTTAAGTTTTCTAATTGGAATATAGATGAGAAGTAGTCAATTCTATTTTCTACGCAACTGAGGGCTAGATCTATGCAATTGAGGCCCAAATTTATGTATTTGGGGCCACTACCTACATAATTGAGGCTAATTGTTGCATAATTGACCCTATTGACTGTGCAATTGATTAAATTCCTATGAACTTGCAATATTGTTGCATATTTATTGATATTCTTTGATTTGATATGCAATATTTCTATTGTTAATATGTCGTTTATGCAAGGATTCCTATTTTAACATGCAAATCATAGTTTTCAATGGGTCAATTGGCCAAACCAATAGCATAACTAGGGGTTTAAAATGAATTGGAATTCTCATCTAGTTTAATTAGTGATTCAAATGAACAACAATATTGATTATATTTCATTTAGTGGTTTTAAATGGACAACAATTCTAGTCTAGTTTAATTAGGCGATTTGAAGGAACAATAACATAAATCTAGCCTAAATAGGGTGATAAATGGAGTACAAATTGGAGGCACCTAAAAATGTCGCATTGATCATGTACTAATTATTCCTCTAATTTGTTAAAAAATTATTTAATTGTTTAATCTTATTCTTCTAATTTCATATTTCCTCATAATATTTGTAATTATTATATTTTAATTCTATCATCATTTAAACCATTTTCTAATGATTAATTAAATATTTATTTTTTAATTAATTATGATTATTAATCCTTTAATTTAAATAATATTTATTATTTAAGTAAATTCATTTTCTATTTCTATCCTAATCATTTAATCATTAACTCTTTTCTAAATATTAATTATTTAATTAATTATGATTTTAATCCTTTAATTTAAATAATCTTTATTATTGAATTAAATTCAATTTCTAAATAATCAAATAGTTTCTTTAAATTATTTAATTAGCTAATTAATTCTTCTAATTCAAATTCCAAATCCCTATATTCTAATTTCATATTCTTCTAATTTCATTTAATTTCATATTCTTCTAATTTCAGTTATTTTCATATTTTTCTAATTTCATCTAATTTCATTAAATCCTCAAATTCAAATTCATATTCATATTCTTCCAATGTCAAATACATATGCATGATTTCAAAAATCAAATTGAATACCAAAATCAAGTGCTAAATATATTCAAATGACAAACTGAATTTAAAATAAATTGAATATTTGAATTAAATCGAATGCAAAGATTAAATTGAAAATCTAAGTCAAAGGTAACTTGAACAAATGAATTTTTGGACTAAGGGAAATAGCATGGGCAGAGAAGGAGCTCCATCGACGTCGGACAGGGCTCCCCCTTTGCAAGAAAGTCAATGGCAGGTGGTGAAAAGAAGACTGGACATGAGAGTAGAAAGAAGGGCTAGGGCATCCCAAGATATAGCTCATATCTGGGTAATGCCCATTACTTCGCAAATTCCACCTTTCGCCACAGTAGCAAATAGGATCCCATTGGGGTTGAAACCAAATATGGGGTTGCAGGATAAATAGCAAGCACCATGAATTGCGACAATCTTTTGCGAAGGGTTTATTAAAACCTGCCAGGGTCGAGGAGTCTACACAGTATAAACAAAGCAAATGTACAAAAGGGGAAACAAGAAAATCAATGGTAAAACCCATAAATAGAAAGGAAGTGCCAAAAACTGGAAACCCGAATGCAGAGCATATTAATATCTTGGCTCTGAATGCCGCCACGGAGTTAAGAAATTATTGTGTGAAGCATGGGCTATTCGCGAAATGGGAAGGCACTGATCAAACCCCAATAGAGATAGCAAATTGGTGGAGGAATGAGTTTCGCGGCCAGGTAAGTATTACAACCCTAGGTAACAATTTTATCTATATTGAATGTTAAAATGAATCGCTAAAATCTACATTATTGATTGGAGATTATGTATTTTACAAAGGGTTAAACTTCAAATTCTTAGACTGGAGACCTAAATTTGATGAAAATAGATATGCTTTCAATACATCATCGAAATGGATATTGATACGCAGTCTCCCTGTAGAGTTAATGCATGTTAAAATTCTTATGGACATTGGAAATAAATTAGGCAAATTTATTAGCCTTGAGAGGAATTGGTCAAATAGATCTGACATCAAAATTTTAATAGAAGTAAGAACATTAAGAAATTAAAAAATTTATCCATCAACATAGTTGATGACATGTATAACATAACCCTTGAATGGTTCTCTGGGGAGCTTTCTCAGGATTTATACTGCTACGGCAATATAAACCCTAGAAGTCAAAAACCCCAAACCAGGATAACAACAAAACAAAAACAGGATAACAGGATTAAAATTCAGTTTAATGAAGACATTGATGGTTTCACCATTTCAAAAGTTGAAAAGGGGAAAAAACAAGGATCAATTGCCAATATCCACAATGGCAATAGTCCAGACAACACAAAAATCATCATGAAAAACCTTGAGGATGGGAGTAAGGAAAGGATCCAAAAAGAATTAGATAACGCTATAAACAGTATAATGGAAAATTTTGCAAAAGAATTAGTAGAAGAAAATTATAATGAAGGACAGGATGGAAGGTCAACAAGAATCACTAAACCTATTAAAGAAGGTGAGTAGACTGTTGCTAACCCTCAAGAAGATGGAAATTTGATTGATCAAGAGGAGATGGTTCCTGAGACATAGGACATGGACAATCTATCCCCTGTAGTGAAAGGAATGAATGAAGAAGAGGAAAGAAACTTCATAATTAAGGAACTGCTTAACATAGAAGAGGAAGGAAGGGGTATGGAGGATAATGCTAATATGGAAGACAAGCTCAATAGGGGCATTCTCCAAATAGAAGGGAACAAAGGTAACCCAAACTGTGGTAAGTATAATGGCAACAGGAGAGGTAGGAAGTCTTTTTTAGACAAAATGAAAAGGGACGGGGAAGCAGAGGGACAGACCAGAATAACAACCCTCTTTGGTCAGGAAAGGAAACCACCATCCCCCGGGATGGAATAAAGGTACTGACATGGAATGTAAGGGGCCTAGGAGCCCCTAATAAAAAGTGTTTAGTAAAGCGCAGCTTAAAGAAAACAGATATGGATATAGTCATGATGCAAGAAACCAAACTAAAAAAAGAGGACATGGCCAAGTTCTGCCATAACCTCTACCAATGGTAGATAGAAATAGTAGAATCAGAGGGAGCATCAGGGGGGCTGGCAGTACTATGGAAGAAGAAAACTATAGACTTCACATGCTATGAAAAAAGGCAAAACTAGATGGTTGGCAAAATAAGTATACTGGACAAGAATATGGAATTCACAATCGTGAATGTCTATGGCCCAATACCTTTAGATAAGAAGAAGATAGTATGGCAAGAAATAGAACACTTCATAATAAATCAAAAGGCACAGCATTATATCATAGGAGGATTTTTTAACACCATTCTACACCAAGCAGACAAGCATGGGGGAATAAGGACATTAAGCCAGCCTCAAAAAGACTTTATAGAGTGGGTAAATAACAACTACCTATTGTAAATCAAAACAAACAAAGGAACACACACATGGAATAACAGGAGAACTGGGTTTTCCAATATCCCTGAAACACTAGATCGATTCTTCTTCAAAGGTTACCTAATCTCCTTCAAAACTGAGATGAAGGCTTCAGTACTTCCATGGTCAGGTTCGGATCATTATCTAGTACTGTTAGAACTAATTGGAGAAAAAAGAACTTCTGGAAGACCATTCAAATTTGAATTCATGTGGTTTAAGCATGAGGATTTTTTCCCTAATATGCAAAAGTGGTGGCTTGAAGGGGATTTTCATGGATCCAAAATGTTCTGCCTAAACTCAAAGCTAAAACAAATCAAACACAAATTGCTAAATTGGAATAAGGAAAGGTTTAGGAACATTTTTGAAGAAAAATTAAGAATAGATGAGTTAATGGAAAAAGTGAATATAGAAGTAATGTAGCATGGAATGAACCAAGACTCATATGAAACAGAGAGGAAATTGCTAAGGGAATATGAAGATATTTTGGCCAAGGAGGAGATATTTTGGAAACAAAAATCTAGAGAAACAAGGCTAAAGGATGGGGACAGAAACACAAAGTTTTTTCATAGTAGTGTTAAATTGAGGAGAGCGGTGAACAGCATTAAACAGATCACTAATGAGGTAGGCCAAAACATCAAAGAACAGAATAGGATTGCGGAAGAGGCAGTCCAATACTTCAAAAATTTACTCAATAATTGGGAATATTCTAATCTTACAAATAATCAAAAATTGCTAAAGAATATACCCAAGCTAGTCTCAAGAGAGGATAACAAGATGTTGAATGCCAAAATCCCAAGGGAAGAAGTAAAAGGTGCTTTACTACAATTTTCAGGGGATAAGGCCCCTGGTCCAGATGGAGTCTCAGTGGGTTTCTACCAAAAATGTTGGCATATTATAGGGAATGAAGTATCAGATGCGTTAGAATCAGCTAGAAAAGCGAGGAACTTCCTGAAAGAAACAAATAACACCTTCTTAGCATTAATCCCTAAGAAAGAAAATCCAACAAAATGGGAAGAATTTAGGCCCATCTCTCTATGCAATATGACATATAAACTACTTACCAAAGTCATGGCAAACAAACTAAAAAAAGATTCTTCCAACCATCATCTCAGAAGAACAAACAGGCTTTGTTCCTAACAGGTCAATTTTAGATGGAATAATCATAGTTCAGGAAGCTATTCATTCCATTCAAACCTAGGGACAACCAAACATGATAATAAAACTCAACATTAGGAAAGCTTATGACAAAGTGGACTGGTATTTCTTGTGTAGTTGCATGAAAGCCTTTGGTTTCAATAAACAATGGATAAATTGGGTCTATAAGTGTATAGAAAGCCCCAGGTATTCAATATTAATAAATGGGAAACCAGAAGGATTCTTTGAAGCAACAAGGGGCTTAAGACAGGGAGATCCATTGTCACCCTTTCTATTCATTATAATGTTTGAAGCCTTAGGAAGAGCATTTAGTACAACAAGAAAGGATGGAAAGATACAAGGAGTGCAAATAACAGGAGGGGTAGAACCATGCACACACCAACAGTTTGCAGATGACACAATGATACTGGGACAAGGAAAATTATAAGAAGCCAAAGAAATAAAGAAAATACTGCTATCCTATGGGAAGGCATCTGGAGAATTAATCAATGATGAGAAATCAATTTTTTTTTGCTTTAATATGTCAACACAAGAAGAAAACAAAATTGTTGAATGGTTAGGATACAAAATTGGTCAATTGCCATGTACATATTTAGGGATACCCATAGACAAAGGCACAAGGTCCAACAAACTATGGGAACATCTCACTGAAAAACTCAGGAAAAAGTTATCATCCTAGAAAATTCTATGGTTGACTGGAGCAAGTAGATTAACCCTGATTAAATTAGTCCTAGCAGAAATGCCCATTCATCTACTATCCTGCATACCTCTATTAGTAGGAGTAGATAAGAATTTATCCCAAATAATCAGGAAATTCTACTGGTAGGGCACAGAAGATAAAAAAAAAAAAAACTAATATCTTGGGACAAAGTATGCAGAGAAAAATGTGATGGGAGCACAGACATTAGGAGACTCATATTGTAGAATCGAGCATTAGGGGCAAAGTTAGTCTGGAGGACATACACATCTTATAATGCGAAGTGGGCCAGAATACTTAGAAATGAGTATCTAACAAACAATCAAAAGGAGGCAATATTTATGGAAAAAGAGATACTTAAAGGATCCAGAATATGGAACTTCATGAAGGAATGTCGCCCACTTATAACTAAGTATCTGGTTTGGGACATTCATAATGGGGAGTTGGCCATGTTTTGGGAAGACTCTTGGGGGGATCAGCCTCCATTAGACGAATTAACAGACACCTCAGAAATCAAATCTCAAATAAAGGAAATCTGGGGTACTTATGTAAAGGATTATATAATTCCTAAACCAACCTCAGCAATGGGATGGAAATGGAACATGAGACCATACATGTCAGAAAATAAATTTCAGGAAATTCAAAAATATTGAATAGCAGATTAATTACCTTTAGGCAGGGGGAAGATAAACTGATTTGGTGAAGATCCAATGATGGACAATACAACTACAGAGATGGCTTCCGAGCCTTATATAGCGAAGTGAAAGTGAATAAAGAATACATTCCAAATAAAAAATTTTGGGACAAATTTTGTCTTCCGAAAGCAGGCTTCTTTGCTTGGGCAGCTATACAAGGAAAAGTCCTTACGGCTAAACAATTCAAACGAAGGGGATATGAAGGACCTTCAATCTGCTTCCTATGCAAGGAGGATGAGGAAACAAGTGACCATATTTTTACAACCTGTAAGTACACACCAAAATGCTGGTATTGGTTAATGGCACAACTCGGATGGGCAAGCGCGATAAGCTTGTCCTTAATGATATAGTTCACTCACTGGCCGATTATCAAGAAAAATAGTCTTTTTCACAACCTATGGATTTGTAGCCCAGCTATAGTAATATGGGAGATTTGGAAAGAAATAAATAGAAGAATATTCCAGGAAGTGGGGATGCCAGCAGAAAAACTCATAACAAAGATAGAAGCCTCTATAATAGAAATTTCAAATAACAAAAATATGAACATACCATTAAACAGCAAAATGTTCATAGACTAGGATAACTTTATCAAAAAAAAATGGAATGGAATTAAGATCCCTCCCTTCACTGGGAAAGAGGCAACGGACAAAGCTGAGATAAGGAAAAACTGTAAATGGCAGACCCCAAAACAGGGGTGGTTCAAATTAAACTTTGATGGAGCTTCTAGAAGAAATCCAGGAGCAGCAAGGGCAGGATGTATAATACATACAGATAGTGGAAAGTGTTTAGCATCAAAATCCATCCATCTAGGACAGAACACCAATAATATTGCTGAGCTATTAGGCCTTTAGAAGGGTTGGATTTATGCAAAAAACTAAAAATACCTAAATTGGAGATAGAAGGTGACTCAGCAATCATAATAGATGCACTCAGAACAAAAGGAATGCCAAACTAGAAATTGAAAGGCATTCTAGATAGAGCCCTGGAATTATTAAAGAATTTCACTGACTATACTATAAACCATATCTTCAGAGAAGCGAATTCATTGGCCGATGCGTTAGCTAATATAGGGGCAGATGATATCAACGATACTCAGATCAACACCCTAGATATAATGGGATAATTGTCTTAGGATAATATGGGTAGACCCGAAAGGAATAAACACTAAAGAAATGTAGAATTGAAGAGATATATGGATACATCTGCCTGCACAATTTATAGTATGCTTGGTTATATAAATTTGGTGTTTCCCATTTTTCTTAGCAACCCAAGAAACAATGGATACTGTCATCAGGCTCAGAAGTGAAAAAAGACAAATGGCATTCTGTGGAGAGATTTCCAAAAAATGGCTAAACCAGGTAATTCTCTTTCCCCATGAAATAATCATATAATACAAAAGGTGTTGGGGGAGGATTACATTCGTAATGAGGACAAAACAAGGGCAAACAATGATATACCCGCAATGTTTCTTCCAGTAGTCATGCATTTTGAAAACAACAAGGAAATTGTGAGGAATCTATGTAGAAACATTTTCAGGTCATCCATCTTAGGGGAACTGGACAGGGTGCTTTATAATATAGATGCTAATCTTACAATCCCAAGCCCTTGGCAATATGACATTCTGTTATGGGAATCAAGGTCAGTGCCCAGGTTTCCCATTCTAATCCGCGGGGAGGGAGATAGATTCAGGGCTTGACAAGAGGAGATCAAGAGAAGTGTGGATTTTCTGTGTTATTTAATGCAGGTGAAACCTCCCCTTAAACAGGGTTGGTTTGAAGACTACTTGGCAGCACAAAAAGTCACTGTGAGCGCAGAACCGGTTAGCCCTGAGAATATAGGCTAAGGATGTTCATAGTATAGTGCTCATATTTTTAGTTAGGGTTTCTCTGTATATATATAATAGGGATATGCTGAACCTTATTACCGGAGATAATCTTTTGGTCTTTCTTTCTTTTCTTCAAGATACATATATATAGAATAATTATAAATATAGATATGCATATATATTTATATAATCTTGGCAAGAGAAAGGGATGGAAGAACGGACTTATGGGAGGGAACATGTCTTTAATCTATGTGGCTATGTTCATTTCATACACAAAGAAAGAATATATATAGGAATACATAGCTACACATAAATATAATCAGATGGTTCTGTAGCAAGATACAGTTATATAGAACGATTATAAATCCTGATAAAAGAAAGGGATGGAAAAATGGACTTTTAGAAGGTAATACGTCTTTGATATATCTGGTTATGTTCATATCATTTGCAAAGATAGAATACAGGCAGGAATGCATAGCTACACATAGATATAATCTTTGAAAATCTATGGATTATCTATTTAATATGCAGTTAAGCTAACTCTTATGCATGAGTTTTAGGGCCGAATAAGACAAGGATATCCAAACAGGATAGGTTTTAGATTTTTTTACCCAAGATTTGCTAATATTATAAATGTTTCATTAGCATCTAACCTCTGGTCTAGCGGTTGTGGTTTTCGAGTATTGGTTGTTTTGAGATGCAGGGAAAGGAATATAACCAAATCTACAGCATCAAAGATAAGGAGGAGATTAGGCAACTCCCTTTAAGGGGACAAAACAAGGAGAAGATTGTAGGAAGGCTAAAGGACTAGGATTCTTCACAAGAAGAAGTTCACTGTAATTGAATAGCCAAACAATAAATGCCTAAGAATATGTAATGTCCAAAATAGCCAAGCAATAAATGGCTAAAGAATATGTGAATTTCAAAATATAATATGTATTATGGCTTATGAATTTTTGGGGCAAGACCGGAGGTTTTCTTCACCCAGCTCTTTCCTATCGGTGCCCCTAGTGAGCTGGGTTGTACTAGGTTTCAAAATTAATAAAATATGGCCTTGGCCTTTTACCAAAAAAAAAAAATCTAAGTCAAAGATAAAGCACATGATAAATTAATTAATTCAATTAATTAATTAATTAAATCCATTATCTTTTCAATCTTTATTTCTATCTACCACTTTTCTTTTTTCCAAAAAGCTTTCAATCAGTTAACTATTCCATCTAGTTTAATTGATTATTTCAATTAATTGGTTAATTACATCGTTCTTTAATTATCCTCCAATCATTGTTTTTATATCTTCCAATCAACTCTTTTCTCAAGCAATTAATTAAAAATTAATATATTCAGTTCCACCTCCAAAACAGCAGTTCAACTATCAATTAGCATGTGAGCTCACCTAAGTTCCACCTCTTGAAAAATCCATTCCACCTCTCAATGAATCTCATCCAAAAATCTATAAATTCAGCAAATTCAATCTCCATTTTCATTAATCACGAACTTCGAATCTTTGTGTCACTTGTAGGTTGCTAGTGCAATATCTGAGAGCCATCATACCACAAAGAAGAGAAGAACAATGGAAGCCAAATGCGGTCATGGGATAGGGAGTCTTAATTGATATTTTACATCCTTATTGTCTTGATTGCATTATTTCACTGGTTTATATTAGAATTCTTTAATTAGATAGGGATTCATGATTTTCTTATTATTTCTAGTTAAGCAATGATAATTTTAAGCATACGATTTTTTTGGTGAACCTAACATGAACAACAGCTAATTAACCCTTTTTATTTTTTGTGTGATTTTTCAGGATCGTATGGATTTTCATATTTTTTGCAGATTTTCTACAGATTTCAAAGGTGGATTTAAACATCACTCAGTCATATAGATAAATTTACGCATTTGTGCAGACATCGTCACGCATTCGTGCAAACAAGGCCATGCATGTGCGTAGACATCATTACACATTTGTTACTTATATTTAAGCATTTTGTTAATTGTGTTCTTATATTTAAAATTCTCTGGTTTATCAAAATTTTGCAAATCTGAAGAGGTTTTACCCTTATATGATGCCTTCAATATAATATCTCATGGCACATAAGGTAAAGTTTAAGATTTCAGATGCTAGAAGAACAACAGAATAAAGGAGGCAAGCCAGACATTACTTGTGAATCCTAAAGGTAGAAAAGAGGATACAAGACCTAGAGGACCAAAAAGCTATTAACAGATACAATACCATTTTTTGATCATACACAGTTAAATATGACTTGATTAATATAGAATGGCTAATGAGAGATCTGACTAGAGTTGGACATTTTGTTTTGCAGGTTTCTGGTGAAGTTTATACTTTTGATAGAGTTTCTTAATTATCTGTTTATTTGTCATGCATTTGTCCTATTATTTTCATGCATTCACTCTATCATATTTACGCATTCATCTAGTCATCATCATGCAATCACCTAGACATCATTACGCATTCGTTCAGATAGTATCACACATTCTTTTGATAAGTAGTTTGGCTTGTTTTTTCTGGTTTTCCTATGTGTTTTGTGGTTACTGATTCCCTATTCGCAACATGTGACAAAGATATAGAGAAGGCTTGATCATCCCAAATTATTTAGAAATTACTAATGATTTGATTGCAAGATCCTTTAGGGTTAACTCACTTTTGGATTTTGGGTTTAAAATTGGCATGCATGCTCTCACACTTCATATTGGTGCTTAAAATAGATCTGGATTAAAATTGACATGCATGTTCTCACACTTCATATTGGTTCTTAAAATAAATTTGGATTAAGGGTATGTGCAGGATCATGAGGGGCCAAAAAGTGACGATATTCTGACTAAAGTTTAGATTGATAGGCTAATTGAAAAAAATCTATAACTTTCAAATGGTATCATATTTTTTGAATCTGAAACATGTGTCACATTCTGTGCTTCATATACTATAGGATTAAAAAAAGAAAAATTAAATTTCATAAATTTTTGACCAAGTTATGGTGGTAAGACATACGAGTTTTTATAATTTTTAAAAATTTGTAGTAAAAAAATCATAATTAATTATTTATTTCGGAAAAAATACAAAAAAATATGTGTCACATCCGGACATGAGTCTCCTACTTTAACTAAAATCTTAGTAAAAAATATTATGATTTGATTGTGATTAGGGTTGTCAAACAGATGCATGCTTCTTATCTTTTTCCTAAAATTTAAGTACTATTGCATTGAAATTTCAAATTTTAGTCAATTACATTTTTTATTTTTTTCAAAAAATAACTAGTAGTTTAGAAACTGATAGCTCTGAAAATTGATTGCATAAGAATTTTCAATTTTTGAGTTTCAACATTGATCTTTCTAGTTTTATTTGCATCCGCTGTCAATGTTCAAGGTATAGGGTTTAGGGTTAATCAAAATTTCTTATGTCTTGTGAAGAAAACCCTAGCAATGATATAACTTATCGTTACTTTTTCCCACTTAAATCCGAGGGTTGTATTCCATTGGTGGGGCCTTTCTATTCCCTGGGCACTAAGTTGTGGTGGGCTAGTTTATGAAATGATTTTCCTAAGTCGTGTGCAAAAATTTCCCTATAGTCTGTGTCTTTTAATATTTATGCCTGGGCATGCATTTTTTCCTAAGTCTAAAATCCTAAGTATTTCGGCCGATTGATTAAAGAAGAATAGATATGAAGGTCTACACTTCCCCGTGGTTGAAAGTGCAATGAAGATAAAGACCGTGGCATCACAAGATGATGCCACAAGTCTTCGGCAGAAAATGGGTAAGCTAGCGGTGTAACCTGTCAATGTCTTATGTCACCAGTTCTCAACCGGTAAAAATCAGTTTACTAACAATCCTATCAATTGGCTCATGTTCAAGATGAACGGCGATGTTATGTTCTAAGATAAAAGGTGCCCGACATTTAATTCTGAAAGGGTTAACGGGCACTGTGCAAAGCAATAAAGCATGAACAAATCTGACAGCCCCCGTATTCCCATGATGGAAGTTGAAAGGAGGTTATGGACCGCGGCATCATGAGATGATGCCACAATTCCCAGGCTAACCAGGAAGACCTATGGCGGGGCTGCTGACAGAGTCTGCTCAAAAGATGATATGGCGATGATTAGTCATGACCTCGTGGGTCCATGGATACAGATGGAAGGTCAAATGCCACATCGATAAATAATGATCGTTACATTTGCCAAGCTGGGTAAGATTTGTGGCCAAGTTTCAAATTGTGAAATTAGGAAGGATCATTAAAGACATTGGTCGTAGCCTACGCGGGAGAAATAGGATGAATAGGATGCAGACTTGTCGACTTAAGATTGATGGCGATGAGTTTGAAATTTTTGAATGTTGACTAACCCTAGAGGAAGCTTGTGTGAGGTCCTTGTTGGGTAAAGGACTAATTAGACAATTAAGGATGATATCTCAGAGATGTGAAAGGATCGGGATTACTTTCAGGTTTAGATATGATGGATCATGAGTTCTCTCATAAATTTAGAGATTGTTTGTTGACAGGAATCTTGAAGCAGAAGATGTACACTGAGTAAGGAATAAGATCGGAACAAAATCATTCACACGAGGTCAACATATGCAGGTGGCAATGGAGTGATATCTTAGAAATGACAGTGACCTGAGTTGTAAGCATGATTGTTGGAATCCATAGCTGGCAAGGTGAGCAAAAAATATCAAGATGATGATTCTTCACATGGATTAGCACGGCCACTTTGAATGGATTTCTGATTATAAATTTACTAAGCTCATAATAAAATGGGTAGAAAAGGATACAAACTTCTTCTTTTTTTTGACTTTTGCAATACGAAAATTTTATTGTGTTGTCCACCCCAATAGACCTTCTGTTTTCACCACACAGATATACTTGATAAGGCTGACTGAATTTATGTTGAAGAGTTTGATTATTTCTTGTCGTTTTGAATCAGCTAGATTCCATGCCTTAGAGCAAACAAACTTCTGAATTCATGCATGCTTCGTCCTTTGACTACTTCGGCTCTTATTTTATGGCAATATCAAATCAGTCACTAAGACAGGCTGTAAAATCAAGTTACACATTACTGGTTTCTTGACTAGTTTTGCCAAATTTATGTGAAGATCGTGAAAATCATCTCCAATCAATTTTCACATCATTTTCACACCCGTATCGGTCATTTCACTCGCCGCTATGACATTGTAAACCAAAGCTATTGTATCATTGCGGATGATCTGTAAGATTCTATGAAGGCGATTGTTTGAAATTACTCTACAAGTTGAGCCTGTCAAGCTTTCCCTCTACCATTCGCTCTCTAATTCCTTTGTGGAAAAGTACCGTACAACAAATAAAAAACCCTAAAGCCTGCGGGCCATTTATTGTAAAGCGCAATTCCATCGGGTTGATGTTTTAATGGTTAATAATGTTCATATTTCTATTGGGTAAGTTTGTTTTATGTCTTTATCGGATTACAATACAAATGAATTTCATTCTTATATTCATTGAGGATGAAGCACCTATTTTCACCAAAGAGAAAGGGACAACTAACCAGAAGAAATAATGATTTAAAAAAAGTATTTTTATTTTTTTTTATTATATAAAAGGAAGAAGATTTTAAAAGGTGTGATAAATTCATCGTAAGTTATATACAACAAAGTCATCGTAAGTTATATACAAAAAGGTTTATCACTCCCTATCATGATTGCAAGGAATTAAATGCAAGTGATTTGTTTCATATCCTAATAAAATTAAATTAAATATGGCTATTGTTTAAATGTTTTAATTACAATTAAAATTATATTAATTTGATTATTTATTAAGTTAATTAGTTATAGATATTTGAATTTAAATTATGCATCTCTCACTAATTAGTTATAAGTAATATTGTTTAATCGAAAACCTATTTACCAAACTCTAGCATTCACGAGTGAGAGATAAGGAAGTATTTAAACTAGAATATTATCTTGATACTTTTCCATACTTCATTTTTATTTGAGAATGCAATAAGATTTTAGTTGGCACTATTAGTTTATCAAAACCTTAGAGAAAAGACAAAGTCATTAGAAAATTATAGCAACTCATTATACCAAGACTAGTATACAATAGTAACAAGCATGCAACACTTGACCATAGTTTAAAATGGACTCTAAGAACTTCACTCCATTATCTCTATAATAGTGATAATCATTGTAATTTAATTATATTATGTGTTGATTAGTGAAAATTAAGTATTAAGATATTTAATAAAAAAAAGTGAATGTATTAAGTCTTATCTTTTTGGGAATCTTATTTCCATTTTTAGAGAGTTGGAGATGGTTTAGTCATTTAGAAAATATAGAAGAGTAAAGCATGAATAGGATGCTTTTAGTTATGTCAGGGGAAAAAAAAACCAAAAACAACTTTATGTTACTAGGTATTTTACAATGGTATTCCGGTTCCTTAATATATTCACTTCTTTTAATGCATATACACATTCCATTTTTAGAGGTTATCTTGCCCCATAACTCTATTTTAGAGTTTATAAGGGTACTACACCGATTTCTTATACGTAAAGCTTTATTTGTGGATAATACATGGGTATAAAACCAACTCAATAACAATGAATAACAAGCTCTAGCTTCCTTGGTGTAGATCATGTCAATGTGTGTCTATATGGAGATGGAGGGTGGGACAACGAATTGATTGATAATTTCTAAGTACCCTTTCTAAATTGTTAGGATTTTGAGACAGATTGGAGCAATCAAATATAATTAATTATAATGTAAATTTAAGATATATATATATATATATAAAGAAAGTAAAAATTATCACAAAATAACTGATCAATACATATAACTAAATTGTCATTCTTTAAATGTGGGCTACATCGATAGATAAGTAGGTGTCACTCTCCACCATGTAACAAATGGTGATAGCTAGGATAGACTTGTCAATTTGCCTAACTTCGAGGATATCAATTGAAAGTATTTTATCTACCTTAAAATTATTTTATTTCACTTTTAATTGTATTTACTAAATACAAAAATATTTAAATTATATTTTATCTACATTGTTTATTTTTTTCCCTCATATATTAATTGAAAGTATTTTATTTATCTTAAAATTATTTTATTTCAGTTTCAATTATAATTACTACATACATAAATATTCATTCATTTTTTCCCTCATACAAGTTTTTTTATTCATGACATCTAGTTTTTATATTTGAATTTAAAGTTCTTATTATTGTTCAAAAAACATAAAAAAAAAAATTGTAAAGTATATTTTAAAAAACATATATTATAATTATGAAATGGCAGATTTTTTTAAAACATCTTTGTTTTTATTTTATATTTACATATCTAGATCTAAAACTTATAATTTTGATGAGGGTATATTTTGTTATATATGATCTTTATTTTTTAAAAATTAAGTTTATAATTAATATTAATATTTTGACATGTGAATGGTTGTCAAATTTAGGCTAAAAGATAAAAGTTAACATTAACACACTCGCACAATTTCTATCCACCCTTACTAACATTGTAGAATGTCTCTTGGCATTAATTATATATATTTGAATCCAAATTATGCATCTCTCACTAATTAGTTATAAGTGTTAATGTTCAATCTAAAACCTCTTTATCAAACTCTAGGACTCATTTCTGATTCAAAGATAAGGAAGTATTTAAATTGGAATGTTATCTTGAAATAAATTTTCCATTTCTCATTTTTATTTGAGAATATAAGCATATTTTAATTCATATTATTAGTCTATCAAACCCTTACAAAAAAGGCAAAGTCATTAGAAAATGTATAGTAAGAACAAAGTGGTGTCATTGATGCTACTATAATAGGGCTAACATGGAGTGGTGATAGAAGCCTCACTATACCAAGACTAGTATGGAGTAGTGATGAGTATGCAACACTTTACCTTAGTCCAAAATGGACTCTAATAAATTCACTTCGTTATGTCTATAATAGTGATAATCATGAATGATGATTGCTATACTTTACATGAATTATATGTTAATTAGGAAAAATTAAGTATTAAGATATTTAATAAGAAAAGGAAAATGTATTAATGCTTTTTGGGGGGAATCTTATTTCCATTTTTAGAGAGTTGGAAATTGTTTAGAAATCTAGAATATAAAGGAGAGTAAACATGAATGGGATCCTTGTGGTCATCTCAAGAGAAAAATGTAATCAAAAATAACTTTATGTTACTAGGTACTTGCAAGGGTATTCAGATTCATTAAAATAATATATTTACTTCTTTTAAAACACAGACGTATACCATTCTTTTGTATTGGCACCCACATGGTGAATCCTGTTTATAGTTATATTCTTTTGTTCATATCATATCACTGTTGATGTGGATAGTAGGTTATACTTGTAGTTTTAGTGATGATCATATACGCATGATGACTCTACAATGATGTGACAAGGTATTATATGATGATGTCTAGATTATTATGAGATTTTGATGGCACTAATTATGATGTGGCTACTTGATGACACTTTGATGATGATATATGTTCAGATGATATGTGATGCTACTAACCATGATTGTTATGTGACCCCAATCAGAGAAGGATTATTTATGCTTTTAGCTATATTATGTTATATATGTATGCACAGCTGTTTCTGTAGACTCTTGTCATACTATGCCCTATTGGAATATAATAATTTGATTATTTCATCCCATTTATCCTAACATGTTCTTCTTATGATAAATAAAATTGTTATTTATTTATCTTTAATCCTTTTTGTCACAATTAAATAAATATTATTTAAATGCCTAATAGCTAATATGAGAGCAAATTAATAAAAATTATTTATTAATTCCACTCCATTTTTATATCCATTTCTAAATCCACTTATCTAATTTCCTTCCATTTCATTTTTTACTTGTCCCTCTCACTTGCTAATTTCCCTTACATGTAATTCCTCCTAAATCTCATTTCCCTCTCCACTTCCAAATAGCACTTGCCCATTTGCCTCCACTTAACTGGCCCTCTCCTTCGATCTCATTCATTGGTTGTGAATTAATCTAGTTCATCTAAGAAAATTTTAAAAATATATAAATTGAGGTCACATTTCTCATTTTTTCGAACCTTGCCTCTTCGATATTCTCATTATCATCATATCCATCCATACTTGCTTTCATATTTCTGCATTTTAGTTGTACGAGGGCAGCATAGTATTAGAGATATAAAAAAAAATAGCGAAGCACTTTAAAAGAGATTCTTGGAGTTTGAGTTTAATTTTATTTGTTATACAATGCCTTTTGTTGTGATAGATTTGTTGGTAAAATTAAGTTAGTTTTGGTATTAAAATAGTTCTCATGGCTGGCTTTCTAGTTTTGTGCTTTCTAATAGTGATTTTTTTCTAATCTACATATGGTGAACCCAATGTGAAATATACAATGCTAATGAATTTTTAAGTTTTCTAACTGGAATACAGATGAGAAGTAGTCAAGTCTATTTTCTATGCAACTGATCTGTGCAATTGAGGCCCAAATCTATGTATTTGGGGCCACTAACTACATAATTGAGGCTAATTGTTGCACAATTGACCCCATTAACCGTGCAATTGATTAGATTCCTATGCACTTGCAATATTGTTGCATATTTGTTGATATTCTTTGATTTGATATGCAAGATTTCTATTGTTCATATGTGGTTTATGCAAGGTTTCCTATTTTAACATGCAAATCATAGTTTTAAATGGGTCAATTGGTCAAATCAATAGCAGAATTAGGGGTTTAAAATGAATTGCAATTCTCATCTAGTTTAATTAGCGACTCAAATGAACAACAATATTGATTAGATTTCATTAAGTACTTTTAAATGGACAACAATTCTAATCTAGTTTAATTAAGTGATTTGAAGGAACAATAACATATATCTAGCCTAAATAGGGAGATAAATGGAGTACAAATTGTAGGCACCTAAAAATATCTCATTGATCATGTACTAATTATTTCTCTAATTGATTAAATAATTATTTAATTAATTGAATTAATCTTATTCTTCTAATTTCATATTTCCTCATAATATTACTAATTATTGTATTTTAATTATATCATCATTTAATCATTTAAAGAATTTTCTAATGATTAATTAAATATTTATTATTTAATTAGTTGTGATTATTAATCCTTTAACTTATATAATATTTATTATTTAAATAAATTCACTTTCTATTTCTATCCTAATCATTTAATCATTAACTCTTTTCTAAATATTAATTAAATATTAATTATTTAATTAATTATGATTTTAATCCTTTAATTTAAATAATCTTTATTTTTTAATTAAATTCAATTTCTAAATAATTAAATAGTTTCTTTAAATTATTTAACTAGCTAATTAATTCTTCTAATTCAAATTCCAAATCCCCAAATTCTAATTTCATATTCTTCTAATTTCATTAAATCCTCAAATTCAAATTCATATTCTTCCAATTTAATCCAATTTCAAATACATATGCATGATTTCAAAAATTAAATTGAATACCAAAGTCAAGTTCTAAATATATTCAAATAACAAATTGAATTTAAAAAAAATTCAATATTTGAATTAAATCTCATGAAAAGATTAAATTGAAAATCTAAGTCAAAGATCAAGCACATGCTAAATTAATTAATTCAATTAATTAATTAATTAAATCCATTATCTTTTCAATCTCTATTTCTATCGTCCACTTTGCTTTTTTCCAAAAAGCTTTCAATCAGTTAACTATTCCGTCTAGTTTAATTGATAATTTCAATTAATTGATTAATTACACCATTCTTTAATTATCCTCCAATCATTCTTTTTCTATCTTCCAATCAGCTTTTTTCTCAATGAATTAATTCAATTAACAAATCAATATATTTAGTTCCACCTCCAAATCAGTAGTTCAACTATCAATTAGCATGTGAGCTCACCTAAGTTCCACCTCTTGATCAATTTGTTCCACCTCTCAATCAATCTCATCCAAAAATCTATAAATTCAACATTCAATCTCCATTTTCATCAATCAAGAACTTACAATCTTTGTGTCACTTGCAGGTTGCCAGTGCAATATCTGAGAGCTATCATACCACGAAGAAGAGAAGGACAATGGAAGCCATATACGATAATGGGATAGGGAGTCTTAATTGATATTTTACATCCCTATTATCTTGATTGCATTATTTCATTGGTTTATTTTAGAATTCTTTAATTAGATAGGGATTAACGATTTCCTTATTATTTCTAGTTAAGCAATGATAATTTTAAGCATATGACATTTTGGTGAACCCGATGTGAATAACAGCTAATTAACCCTCTTTGTTTATTGTGTGATTTTGTAGGATTGTACAGATTTTTCATATTTTTTGCAAGTTTTGTAAGGATTTCAAAGGCAGATTTAAACATCACGCATTCGTTTAGATATAATCATGCAACCATATAGACAGATTTATGCATTCGTGCAGACAGCGTCACGCATTCATGCAGACAGGGTCACGTATTTTACTAGACATCATTACAGATTCATTTTTTATATTTAAGCATTTTGTTAATTATGTTCTTTTATTTTAAGTTATCTGGTCTATCTAAATTCTGCATTAATTTTTGCAAATCTGAAGATTTTTTACCCTTATATGATGCCTTCAATATAATATCTCATGGCACATAAGGTAAAGTTTAAGATTTCAGATGCTCGAAGGACAGCAGAACAAAGGAGGCAAGCCAGACATTACCAGCAAATCCAAAGGAAGAAAAGAGGATACAAGACCTAGAGGACCAAAAATCTATTGACAGATACAATAGCATTTTTCTATTATACACTGTTAAATATGACTTGATTAATATAGAATGACTGATGAGAGATCTGTCTAGGGTTAGACATTATGTTTTGTAGGTTTCTGGTGAAATTTATCTTTTGATAGGGTTTCTTAATTCTTTGTTTATCTGTCATGCATTCATCCTGTCAGTTTCACGTATTCGCTCTATCAGATTTACGCATCCATCTAGTCATCATCACGTAATCGCCTAGATAGCATTACGCATTTGCTCAAATAGTATCACACATTCATTTGATAAGTAGTTTGTCTTTCTATTTTCTGATTTTTCTATGTGTTTTCTGGTTACTAATTCCCTATTTGCAATGTGTGGCGAAATTACAGAGAAGGCTTGATCATCTCATATTATTTGGAAATTACTGACGATTTGATTGTAGGATCCTTTAGGGTTAACTCACTTTTGGATTTTGGGTTTAAAATTGACATGCATGCTCTCACACTTCATATTGGTGGTTAAAATAGATCTGGATTAAAATTGACATGCATGTTCTCACACTTCATATTGGTACTTGAAATAAATCTGGATTAAAATTGACATGCATGCTCTCACACTTCGTATTGGTGCTTAAAATTAATCTTGATTTAATTTGACATGCATGCTCTCACACTTAATTTTGGTGTTTAAAATAGACATGCACATGCGCATCTCACACCTCATTTTGGGCTTTAAAATTGACATGGGCCTGGCTTATCAATAGATTAAATCACACATTGCTATATCTTAAGGAAAGAATCTTGAGCACTTTCTCTCACTTTGGAGTGGTCCTACTATTAACACACATTATCCTCTCCCCTAGCTTTCATGGACCTGGGTGCAAGAGAAAAGTGTTAACGACACTCAAATTTTCTTTTTTTTAGAAATTAGGACCTGCCTTTTGGAACCCCGCTAGTTCTAGAAGGGAACAACCCAAGCGGTGCTTTCTTTTGGTCCTCTATATAAATATTCATTATTTTGGTGAAAACCATTAATCAACTAGTGACACTATGGTATACCCATGGTTTCTCTCAGTATCGACATGCAAATACCTCTGTGGTCTTGACGAAAGTCAAAATCCCTTGGTGCTTGTTTGCCAGATGCATAAAAACATGTGTTCTACAGGCTAGGATATCTCTTAAATGAGCTAACCACCGCATGTATATCCACCTGATTTACCCCAAAAATTCCCCCACTATGAACCAAATTTAGTAGCCAGAAATCCTACATTCGTGATTTCGAGAGTGTGCATCGTACCCCATAGATACCCTTCATGTACCTTGCATTATGAGACAGAAATCTGCAATGATAAGATTTTCAGATCTTCGGGATAAGAGAGACTGGCATGCCCAAGAAGTGTGTGTCATGGAGTGGAGCTAGTATTGCTAGACTCTCTATATGTTCATCTTGTTTTGGTATTTTATTGTAAGGGCCTCATTGAATGGTTTCCAATATCCAACCTAGGGATTATTTGCTATGTTTTTACATGTATCGTTGTGTTGAACTGGTATTGAGTCAGTATTGATCTTGGGCTATTTTAGGCCCTACCTTGCATAGCTTTGAATTCTCAAAGTCTATCAAAAACACAGTTCATCCAGCTATACTTTTCTTCAAACAGTTTTCTCAGAATTGAAAAATCAGACTTGTCCTACAAATAGAGTTATTTGAAATAGAGTCTACCTTGAAACATTTGACAAACCCAATAAAGTTCAAAATTTTACATACTTGTGACCATAGGTGTTTTTAGAGTCCTTAGTCCTTACATCGTCCTAATTATCATCCTCATTATAGTCCTCATTATACTCCTTAGGATTTTCATAAGTCCTTGCATCGTCCTCATTACCATCCTCATTATAGTCCTCATTTACATCCTTAGGGTTTTTATTAGTCCTTGCACCATCCTTACATCATCCTCATTATAATCCTAATTTACATTCTTAAGGGTTTGCATAAAACCTTGCATTAGTCCTTGCATTATAGGACCTTTACATAGTCCCTATTTTTTTCCTTATAAAGTTACCATATACATCATCGTAATCTTCGCATAAGTCCTTGCATAAGTTTTACATAGTTCTTAGAAAGTCATTATTTGCATCACATTAGCATCCTAGTCTATTTTACTGTCGTCATAATCTTCATTTTAGTTCTTATCTAGAATCCATATACATCAATCATAATCCATCTTCATTTGCATAAACATCCTAGAAAGTCATAACATGTGTCCTAATGGGTCTACCAGGTGATGTTTTGCTCCCCTTCGAGCAACCTAATCTAGTGTCGGATGATGGACAAAGAGAAATCATTCACGGCTAAAATAGCTTGGCTTGGCAATTATAGACAAGTGCACCTCAGTATATAAGAGTCAAGATTGAACTAGATAGGGAGTATAAGATTGCCCACAGAATTGATAGATAAATTGCAGCAGAACTCCTTAGACAAGAACTTGAAAAACTTATATTACAAAAATATCAACAAAGTACTCAACACGTTTCACGTCTTAATCCCCAATAGAGAGTTAGGTCTAGTGTTAGATACATTATGTTTTGGTCTAGAGTCTTGCATTCATACCCAAGGTCTGTCATCATGTCACATTGGGTCTTAGTGTCTTCATATAGAAGTCTTAAATGTGCATCACAAGGTCACAAAAGGAAAAGAGTAAAATGGACTCAAACAACGAATCGTCAATTAACCCTACTTGGAACATGGATATGGCAAATAGTCAAAACTATCAACAGTCGAATCCTTATGGTATTCCAACAATACACAAACTACAAAAGAACTTAACATGTGAAGAAATTGAGTCATCTCAATAGGATCCACACACTAGCACATTTGGGGCTGATTTCTGACGGCCTATCGTCGAAATTTTGACTATTTTTTGTCGGACTGCCGACAAATGAAGCCATCGAAAACTCATCGTCGATAATTCCAATAGTGCCATCTAACATCAGAATTTTGATGCCATCCTGAACTCTTCCGATCTCGGCCATGATCGTTCATCCGACCAAAGAATATCATCGAGCGTAAAGCATCCTCGTCGGATGGACATCGGAATTCTGATGCCTACCAGGAACTTGCAGGGACAATGATTATGACAAGCATCTGACAATAAAGTGTCGTTAGACATACAACATCCTCATCGGATGTTTCTTCAATTGAGGTCACAATTCCAACGCCTATCAGGAACTATGCACCAATGAGGATGTTGTTTGTTCGATAGTCTTGTCATCGGTTCAAAGTTGGGATGATGTCGGAATTCTGATGGTGATTTATTTTTTTTTAAAATAATAATACGCATGCCAATTACAATGGTGCTTTTTGGTTCCCTTTTAGCATGTCCTACTAGATGGACCCAAGTAGTTCAATTTCAAGTATACTGGGATGAATTTCAATGCCATTTGGAATCCCACATGAAGCCACATTGATATTTTATCAATAAGACTTCCTATGCAGTACTTTATACAATAAAAAATTGACTCAATTCTCAAATCTCTTATTCCAAATATATCTTTAACACATCATTTTAGGAGAACAAAATCAACACAAAGTCCAAAAATTAGTAAATTCAAGAAGTATCAAGTCAAGTTCATCCTTGTGGTAGTTTGATTATGCTTGCACCCTAGAAAGATGACATGCGATGACTCTACATTAACTCTTATGTCTCAAAAAGATCTCAATGAATAACATGTATCTCTTTCTACAAATCAACAATCACTTGGGTTATCGCTAGGCACACTAAACCAAATCAACATATCAGCAAGTTTCGATCCAATAAAAAAAAAATTGAAAAACTATATTCAAAATGTGAGGACTAGATATGAATGGATGGACTAGATATGAATGGATGGACTAGATATGCTTTTTGACAATTTCTAATGCTCTTGTGAAACTCGTGCTTGATAAAAAATGTTATCATTGTCTACATGGATGACATCCTAATCTTTAACAAGATCTTAAAATAATACATGATACATGTTGCACAAGTACTAAATACACTACATCAACACAAGTTGCAAGCTAACCTTGATAAATGCATTTTGGCACCACACAAAATTAACACCTTGGTTACATAATCAACCACACTTATATTCATGTTGATCCAGAGAAAATCAAGGTGATTATGTAATGCCCCACCAGGAAACCTAAAGGAAAACAACACTACTAGGCAACTAAAGGGTGAAATAAAATAAAAATAAAAAGATTAAGTGCATTAATTATTACATTGCACATTTAATTAAATCAGTTTACTAACAGTCCTATCAATTGGCACATGTTCAAGATGAAGGGCGATGTTATGTTTTGAGATAAAAGGTGCCCGACTTTTAATTCTGAAAGGGTTAACGGGCACTGTTCAAAACAATAAAGCGTGAACAAATCTGACAGCCCCCGTATTCCCATGATGGAAGTTCAAAGGAGGTTACGGACCACAGCATCATGACATGATGCCACATGTCCCAGGCTGACCAGGAAAACCTATGGTGGGGCCGCTGACAGAGTCTGCTCAAAAGATGATATGACGATGATTAGTCATGACCTTGTGGGTCCACGGATACAAGTGGAAGGTCAAATACCACATCGATAAATAATGATCATTACATTTGCCAAGCTGGTAATATTTGTGGCTGAGTTTCAAATTGTGAAATTAGGAAGGATCATTAAAGACATTGGTCGTAGCCTATGTGGGAGAAATAGGATGAATAGGATGCAGACTTGTCGACTTAAGATTGATGGCGATGAGTTTGAAATTTTTGAATGTTGACTAACCCTAGAGGAAGCTTGTGTGAGGTCCTTGTTGGGTAAAGGACTAATTAGACAATTAAGAATGATATCTCAGGGATGTGAAAAGATCGGGATTACTTTCAGGTTTAGATATGATGGATCATGAGTTCTCTCATAAATTCAAAGATTGCTTATTGATAGGAATCGTGAAGCAGAAGACTATACACTGAGTAAGGAATAAGATCGAAACAAAATCATTCACACAAGGGCAACATATGCAGGTGGCAATGGAGTGATAGCTTAGAAATGACGGTGACCTGAGTTATAAGCATGATTGTTGGAATCCATAGCTGGCAAGGTGAGCAGAAAATATCAGGATGATGATTCTTCACATGGATTAGCACGGCCACTTTGAAAGGAATTCTGATTATAAATTTACTAAGTTCATAATAAAATGGGTAGAAACGGATACAAACTTCTTCATTTTTTTTACTTTTGCAATACAAAAATTTTATTGAGTTCTCCACCCCAGTAGACCTTCTGTTTTCACCACACACATATTCTTGATAAAGCTGACTGAATTTATGCTGAAGAGTTTGATTATTTCTTGTCGTTTTGAATCAGCTAGATTCCATGCCTTAAAGAAAACAAACTTCCGAATTCATGCATTCTTCCTCCTTTGACTACATCGGTTCTTATTTTATGGCAATATCAAATCAGTCACTAAGACAGGCTGTAAAATCAAGTTACACATTACTGGTTTCTTGACTAGTTTTGCCAAATTTATGTGAAGATCGTGAAAATCATCTCCAATCAATTTTCACATCATTTTCACACCCGTATCGGTCATTTCACTCGCCGCTATGACATTGTAAACCAAAGCTATTGTATCATTGCGGATGATCTGTAAGATTCTATGAAGGCGATTGTTTGAAATTACTCTACAAGTTGAGCCTGTCAAGCTTTCCATCTACCATTCGCTCTCTAATTTGTTTGTAGAAAAGTACCGTACAACAAATAAAAAACCCTAAAGCCTGCGGGCCATTTATTGTAAAGCGCAATTCGATTGGGTTGATGTTTTAATGGTTAATAATGTTCATATTTCTATTGGGTAAGTTTGTTTTATGTCTTTATCGGATTACAATACAAATGAATTTCATTCTTATATTCATTGAGGATGAAGCACCTGTTTTCACCAAAGAGAAAGGGACAACTAACCAGAAGAAATAATGATTTAAAAAAAGTATTCTTTTTTTTTTTAAATTATATGAAAGGAAGAAGATTTTAAAAGGTGTGATAAATTCATCGTAAGTTATATACAACAAAGTCATCGTAAGTTATATACAAAAAGGTTTATCACTCCCTATCATGATTGCAAGGAATTAAATGCAAGTGATTTGTTTCATATCCTAATAAAACTAAATTAAATATGACTATTGTTTAAAAGTTTTAATTACAATTAAAATTATATTAATTTGATTATTTATTAAGTTAATTAGTTATAGATATTTGAATTTAAATTATACATCTCTCACTAATTAGTTATAAGTAATATTGTTTAATCGCAAACCTATTTATCAAACTCTAGCATTCACGACTGAGAGAAAAGGAAGTATTTAAACTAGAATATTATCTTGATACTTTTCCACACTTCATTTTTATTTTAGAATACAAGAAGATTTTTAATTCATACTATTAGTTTATCAAAACCTTAGAGAAAAGACAAAGTCATTAGAAAATTTACAGTGACAATAGAGTGGTGACATCCACGTTACTATAATATATTATGGAGTGGTGATAGAAAGCAATTATACCAAGACTAGTGTACAATAGTAACAAGCATGCAACACTTGACCATAGCTTAAAATGGACTCTAAGAACTTCACTCCATTATCTCTATAGTAGTGATAATCATTGTAATTTAAATGAATTATGTGTTGATTAGTGAAAAGTAAGTATTAATATATTTAATAAAAAAAAGAAAATGTATTAAGTCTTATCTTTTTGGGAATCTTATTTCCATTTTTAGAGAGTTGGAGTTAGTTTAGTCATTTAGAAAATATAGGAGAGTAAAGCATGAATGGGATGCTTGTAGTTATGTAAGGGAAAAAAGTAACCAAAAACAACTTTATATTACTAGGTATTTTACAAGGGTATTCTAGTTCCTTAATGTTTTCACTTCTTTTAATGCATATGCGTGTTCCATTTTTACATTTTATCTTGCCCCATAACTCTATTTGAGTTTATAAGGGTACTACACCCATTTTTACATTTTATCTTGCCCCATAACTCTATTTGAGTGTTAGATAATAAATAGGTATAAAACCAACTCAATAACAATGAATAATAAGCTCTAGCTTCCTAGGTGTAGATCGTGTCAATGTGTGTCTATATGGAGATGGAGGGTGGGACAACAAATTGATTGATAATTTCTAAGTACCCTTTCTCAATTGTTAGGATTTTGAGACAGATTGGAGCAATCAAATATCATTAATTTTAATATAAATTTAAAAAATACATATAAAGAAAGTAAAAAATATAACAAAATAACTGATCAATACAAATAACCAAATTGTCATTCTTTAAATGTAGGCTACATCTATAGATAAATAGATGTCCGAGTTATTCTATAATCAAAAAATATGAATTAGAATCCTTCATAGCATAAATCATTGATATGCAAAATATTACAATTTACAATAACTATCTATAACTCTTCACCTTATTTATTTCATACAATTTTTTATATTCCACAACTACTTTGTTATTTACCTTAAAATTATTTTATTTCACTTTTAATTATATTTAGTAAATACAAAAATATTTAAATTATATTTTATCTACATTGTATTTTTTTCCCTCATATATTAATTGAAAGTATTTTATTTATCTTAAAATTATTATATTTAAGTTTCAATTATAATTACTACATACATAAATATTCATTCAATTTTTCCCTCATACAAGTTTTTTTATTCATGACATCTAGTTTTTATATTTAAATTTAAACTTCTTATTATTGTTCAAAAATCATGAAAAATAAAAATTTATAAAGTATATTTTAAAAAATATATATAATGATTATGAAATGGCAGATTTTTTTAAACATCTTTGTTTTTATTTATATTTACTTATCTAGATATAAAACTTATAATTTTGATGAGGGCATATTTTGTTTTATATGATCTTTATTTTAAAACTATTAAGTTTAAGATTAATATTAATATTTTGACATGTGAATGGTTCTCAAATTTAAGATAAAAGATAAAAGTTAACATTAACACGCTCACACCATTTCAATCCACCCCTTACTACCATTGTAGAATGTCTCTTGGCATTAATTATAGATATTTGAATCCAGATTATGCATCTCTCACTAATTAGTTATAAGTGATAATGTTCAATCTAAAACCTCTTTATCAAACTCTAGGACTCATTTATGAGTCAAAGATAAGGAAGTATTTAAATTGGAATGTTATCTTTTTTTCTTTTTTTTTGGGAAAGTGTAAAAAATTTATTGAGAATCAGAAACAAGCATTACAAAAAAGAATCAGAGGCCCAAGGCCCCAGAGAAAAACTACCAACCCAGCCACAAATCAACCAGCTTCAAAGCCATACGTGTCCTCAGTGATAATCTTCTGCAATTCCTGATAGTAATCCCTAGAGAGATGGTCCCAACATTCCACTTTCCACTCACTATCATGATCCAAGGCCCACTTGGCCAAACAGTCAGCCACTCCATTCCATTCGCGAGGAATATGGGTGAAGGACACCTACTCCATCAAGGAGCTAATTTGGAGAATCTCCTGAACAATCCCTGCCAACTACCACTCAATCCCACTCACCTTCTGATCAGACAACAAATTAACAACAATTTGTGAATCCAATTCACAAATCACCTTCCTAAAACCCCACTCCAAAGCCCGCTCAAGTGCATAAATAATCGCAAAACCCTCCATAAAATTATTAGACTAACACCCTTTATGCACTAAAAAGAATAAAACAACCTCCCCCCTGCTATTCCTTCCAACACCCCCTACCCCAACAGGGCCTGGGTTACCTCTAGAAGAGCCATCAGTGTTGATCTTGATATACCCATCCTGAGGGGGTGCCCACCTTCCAATCCTGTGCACCTTCTTCACAGCCCGTCTACCTTTCCTGACATAAGCAGAGGCAGGAGACAGCTCCTGCAAGCCAAGCCTACTCACAACATCCACCTCATCTCTACCTAATGGGAAGTTAACCTCACATTTAGCTTCCACTATCTCCCGAATCATAACAGTGATCCTATTCCAAACTTGTTGAACAAACAGTTTGGCCTCCCTGAAAATCCTTTTGTTCCTTTCAAGCCAGATCTGCCACAGAATGAAGATAGGCCCAATATACCAGACCATCTAGAGGAAGGAGGACGGAATAGGAGGTCTGTCCAAACTACTCCAAAACTCAACTAGAGAATCCTCATGGACACAAGGATGCTTCCACACCCCCCACCAACAGTGCCAGATAAGCATAGAGAAGGGGCATTTGAAGAATAGATGTGAGGCATCTTCCTCTCCGTTACCACACAAAACACAAATAGAAGGCCCCAAGAAACCCTGCTTGTGGATATTGTCCCAAGTTAGACACCTATTCCAAGCCACAATCTAGACAAAGCAATTACACTTTGGCCAAGAAGTATTAATCCACACCTGTTTCCACCAGTTCACTTCTCCTCCCTCAAGTCTTTATCTCAACAGTTGCCGGTAACCACTAGCCACAAAAAAAATGCCCTTAGGATTTGGAGACCACACCAGCCCATCCCTACCCTTAAGGGAGCTACAGTGTCTATTCGCCAAAATGCCCTGCAACTCTGCACACTCTTCCTCCATCCCAACAACTGGTCATTCATTAGGAGTCTTCCACTACTCCAGATCCTACCAACCGCATCTATAGATAGCCTTAAAGTCACTCACCCTTGACCATCCATCTTCCAAGAACCTCTGGCCCAGGTTTCCAAGGTTAGGGAACTTGTCAAGGATGGGAGGGTATCCATCCCAAGAATCATTCCAGAAAAGAACCTCTTCCCCCCTTCTATAGATCCAAAAAAGCCCTACCTTAATGAGAGAAGCTCCCCTCTTGAGAGTGTACCAGATCGATGAGCCCTTCCCTTCTAGTGGATATCTTGGGATTTCCTCCATCGGGATCCTCTGCATATATTTGTTGGCCAAAATCCTGGCCCAGCCTCGGTCCTGCTCAACACACCACCTCCAGTACAATTTAGCTACAAGAGCCTCCCCAAAAAGAATAGACTGTATTAACCCAAGCCCCCCGGACTACTTCAGGGTACATACTAGGTCCAAGCTGACCAAGCTCCATTTGGAAGAGGTGAGACTACGTGCCCATAAAAATTTCCTAGCCAGAGAGTCCAACCCCTTCAAGAACCACTTAGGCGCCACCTGAAGCATACAGCGATAGATTGGAATAGCCTAGACCACTGACTGAATCAGTAGAACCCTCCCCACAAAGGATAACCATCTATGAGTCCAGTGTTCAACCTTGGAGTGGAATTTATCCAAGATCCCCTGCCACGACTCCCTAGGGGGATTGCCAGGAGAAATAGGGATACCCAAATACATCAAGGGTAGGGAGCCAACTTGGAATCTCAAGATAAGAGCAATCCTCCTCTGGATAAACTCAGGAGTGTTGAAGAAGAGGATAGAAGATTTATCCTCGTTGATCATCTGGCCTAAAGCTACAAGATAGACATCCAAATACTTTCACAGATTTGTAGCATCATTGATCTGCGCTAGCCCCATAAGGGTTGTATCATCCACAAACTACAAGTGAGACTACAGCTGCAATTCATTACCCCATCTCCAACCCTGAATAGAACTCGGGCCCACATTGTGCTTAATTAGCCTCCCTAGACCCTCAGCAAGTAGAATGAATAAATAAGGGGAGAGGGGATCTCCCTAGCGAAGACCCCTAGAGGCACCAAACAGCTTGGTATGGTCTCCATTGATAAGCACAGAGAAAGAGGTGGACGTAACACAACTCATGACCCACTGGATCCACTCATCCGCAAAACCAAAAGCCCTGAGGATCTTCTGAAGGAAGGACCACCGGACTCTATCGTACACCTTTGCCATGTCTAGCTTGATAAACATATCTTTTTCCTTGGAGGTTGCCATAGAATGAATGGTCTCCATAGCAATGGTCACCCCATCTAGAATTTGATGCCCTTCCACAAACCCACTCTGCTCCTCAAAAATAACACTCCGCAAACACTTCTTCAATCTATCCGCTATCATCTTCGGGATGATCTTATAAATAACATTGCAGAGAGAAATCGGGCAGAACTGGCCTAACCGGTCATCCCCTACACACTTGGGGATTAGAGCAATGAAGGTCGCATTCAATGCCCTAAGCATCCATTTATTCCTCTGGAACTCCAGGACTACTTCCAATAAATCCAACTTAATTATATCCCAGAACTCTTGAACGAATTCAACGGGGAACCCATCCGGTCCAGGAGCCTTTCCTTTCCTCATGTGGAAGACTATCCCCTCAAGTTCCTCCAACAAAATAGGATACAAAAGTTTCTCATTCATCTCCCTCGAGACAAGAGAAGGGATGCAATCAAAAACTAGATTCTCCTCCATTGTTTGCCACTGAGAATCCTCCCTAAAGAGGGATTGGAAAAACTAGAGAGACTCCCTAGACATCTCTTGCATGGATAAGCACTACTCCCCTCTGTCATTAACCAGAATAGGAATGGAATTTCCGTGTCTTCTTGCTTTCACTGAGTTGAAGAAGAAAGTAGTGTTCTTGTCCCCCTCCTTCAGCCAGTCAATACAAGCTCTTTGCTTCCAATATATTTCTTCCCGAAGCTCCCATTCCTCTACTATCTTGATAGACCTGTCTTCCTCTCCAAGAAGATCCTTAGACAACCCATGCTCCCTAAATTCCCTGGTGATCTCATTCAGTGCAATTTGAGCAGCTTTCTTCTCATGAAAAATGTTCCTGAAGCCTTGTCGGTTCCACAGTTTAAGCTGAAGCTTTACAAATTGCAGCTGCTTGGCAAAAGAGTACATGGCAGCGCCAAAGGCTGGCCTCCCTTTCCTCCACCAATCTACTACAAGGACCTACAAAGAAGGGTCCCGAAGGCACATAAGTTGGAATTTGAATGAAGACGAATGGGCAACCCGAGCCAAAGATGAAACCAGCTTGATATGCCAGTGATCCGACCCTCTCCAGTCAAGAATCTCAGAACTTGTGGACCACCCCCCACCGATTGAAATGTTATCTTGAAATGAATTTTTTATTTCTCACTTTTATTTAAGAATATAAGAAGATTTTTATTTATACTAATAATTTATCAAACCCTTGCAGAAAAGGAAAAGTCATTAGAAAATTTACATTAGGAATAAAGTGGTGTCATTGATGCTACTATCATAGAGCTAAAATGGAGTGGTAATAGAAGCCTCACTATACCAACACTAGTATGGAGTAGTGATGAGTATGCAACACTTTACCTTAGTCCAAAATGGACTCCAAAAAATTAACTCCCTTATCTCTATAGTAGTGATAATCTTGAATGATGATTGCTATACTTTACATGAATTATGTGTTAATTAGGGAAAATTAAGTATTAAGATATTTAATAAGAAAAGGAGAATGTATTAATGCTTTTTTGGGGGGGAATCTTTATTTGCATTTTTAGTGAGTTGGAAATTGTTCAGACATCTAGAATATATAGGAGAGTAAACATGAATTGGATGCTTGTGGTCATCTCAAGAGAAAAATGTAGCCAAAAATAACTTTATGTTACTAGGTACTTACAAGGGTATTCAGATTCATTAACATAATATATTTACTTCTTTTAAAACACATGCATGTTGTAATGCCTCTCATGTTTGCATTCTATCATTATAACCTTTTTATCTAAGATTCACTCTGTATATGCTATATTCTAACTATGTGTATATCATTCTTTTATATTGGCACCCACATCATGAATCTTGTTTATAGTTATATTCTTTTATTCGTATCGTATCAAAATTGATGTGGATAATAGGTTATACTTGTAGTTTTAGTGATGATCACATATGCATGACGACTCTACAATGTTGTAACAAGGTATTATATGAAGATGTCTAGATTATTATGAGGAGATTTTGATGGCACTAACTATGATGTGGCTACTTGATGACACTTTGATGATGATATATTATCTGGATGAGATGTGATGCTACTAACCATGATTTTTATGTGACCCCAATTGGGGAAGGATTATTTATGCTTTTAGCTATATTATATTATATATCTATGCACACATGTTTGTGTAGACACTTAAAAATGATTAATGTTTGCGGATTCATTTTTAACATGTCTTCTATATCGTGCATTTGGTTTTAATAATTCATCAAATATTGTGTCATTCTTCCATGAATTAAAAGATTTTAATTATTTAATTAATTATTAATTTTGCCCTTTGATTTGACCATCTTTTGTTAGTTTGTCCTCGATCACTCTATCATTAGTCCGATTAAATAATTTTACCAATTATTTAATATTTGTACTCTTGTCGTACTCTACCCTATGGGAATATATTTTAATATAATTATTTTATCCCATTTATCCTAACATGTTCTTCTTATGATAAATAAAAATTTTATTTATTTATCTTTAATCCTTTTTGTCACAATTAAATAAATATTATGTAATTGCCTAATAGCTAATATGAGAGAAAATTAATAAAAATTATTTATCAATTCCACTCTATTTTCATCTCCATTTCTAAATCCACTTATCTAATTTCCTTCCATTTCATTTTTCACTTGTCACTCTCACTTGCTAATTTCCCTTACATGTAATTCCTCCTAAATCTCATTTCCCTCTCCACTTCCAAATAGCACTTGCCCATTTACCTCCACTTAATTGGTCCTCTCCTTCAATCTCATTCATCTGTTGTGAATTGATCAGGTTCATCCAAGGAAATTAAAAAAATATATAAATTGAGATCACCTTTCTCATTTTTTTCAACCATGCCTCTTTGATATTCTCATTATCATCATATCCATTCATACTTACTTTCACATTTGTGCATTTTAGTATACGAGGGCAGCATAATATTAGAGAAATTAAAAAAATAGTGAAGCACTTTAAAAGGGATTCTTGGAGTTTGAGTTTGATTTTATTTGTTTACCAATGCATTTTGTTTTGATAGATTTGTTCATAAAATTAAGTTAGTTTTCGTATTAAAATAGCTCTCGTGGCTGGCTTTCTAGTTTTGTGCCATCTAATAGTGATTTTTTTCTAATCTGCATATGGTGATCCCAATGTGAAATACACAATGCTAATGTATTTTTAAGTTTTCTAATTGTAATAGCATAACTAGGGGTTTAAAATGAATTGGAATTCTCATCTAGTTTAATTAGTGATTCAAATGAACGACAATATTGATTAGATTTCATTTATTGGTTTTAAATGGACAACAATTCTAATCTAGTTTCATTAGGCGATTTGAAGGAACAATAACATAAATCTAGCCTAAATAGGGCGATAAATGGAGTACAAATTGTAGGCACCTAAAAATGTCGCATTGATCATGTACTAATTATTCCTCTAATTGGTTAAAAAATTATTTAATTATTTAATTAAATTGTTTAATCTTATTCTTCTAATTTGACTGCAAGATCCTTTAGGTTTAACTCACTTTTGGATTTTGGGTTTAAAATTGGCATGCATGCTCTCACACTTCATATTGTTGGTTAAAATAGATCTGGATTAAAATTGACATGCATGTTCTGACACTTCATATTGGTACTTAAACTAAATCTGGATTAAGGGTATGTGCAAGATCATGAGGGGCCAAAAAGTGACGATATTCTGACTAAAGTTTAGATTGATAGGCTGATTGAAAAAAATCTATAACTTTCAAATGGTATTATATTTTTTGAATCTGAAACATGTGTCACATTCTATGCTTCATATACTATAGGATTAAAAAAAGAAAAATTAAATTTCATGAATTTTTTACCATGTTATGGTGGTAAGACATACGAGTTTTTTATATTTTTAAAGAGTTGTAGTAAAAAAATCATAATTCATTATTTATTTCGGAAAAAATACAAAAAAATATGTGTCACATCTAGACATGAGTCTCCTACTTTAACAAAAATCTTAGTAAAAAATATTATGATTTGATTGTGATTAGGGTTGTTAGACAGATGCCCGCTTCTTATCTTTTTCCTAAAATTTAAGTACTATTGCATTGAAATTTCAAATTTTAGTCAATTACATTTTTTATTTGTTTCATAAAATAACTAGTAGCTTAGAAATTGATAGCTCTGAAAATTGATTGCATAAGAATTTTCAATGTTTGAGTTTCAACATTGATCTTTCTAGTTTTATTTGCATCCTCTGTCAAAGTTCAAGGTATAGGGTTTAGGGTTAATCAACATTTCTTATGTCTTGTGAAGAAAACCCTAGCAATGATATAACTCATTGTTACTTTTTCCAACTTAAATAAAAGGGTTGTATTCCATTCGTGGGCCCTTTCTATTCCCTAGGGGCTAAGTTGTGGTGGGCCAGTTTATGAAATGATTTTCCTAAGTAGTGTGCGAATATTTCCCTATAGTTGATCTCTTTTAATATTTATGCCTACGCATGTATTTTTTCCAAAGTCTAAAATTCTAAGTATTTCGGTCGGTTGATAAAAGAAGAACATATATGACGGTCAACACTTCCCCATGGTTGAAAGTGCAATGGAGATAAAGACCGTGGCATCATGAGATGATGCCACAAGTCTTCGGCAGAAAAGGGGTAAGCTGGGGTTGTAACCTGTCAAAGCCTTATGTCACCAGTTCTCAAGTGGTAAAAATCAGTTTACTAATAGTCCTATCAATTGGCACATGTTCAAGATGAACAGCGATGTTATGTTCTGAGATAAAAGGTGCCCGACATTTAATTTTGAAAGGGTTAACAGGCACTGTGTAAAGCAATAAAGCGTGAACAAATCTGACAGCCCCCGTATTCTTGTGATGGAAGTTGAAAGGAGGTTACGGACCGCAGCATCACGAGATGATGCCA
Organism: Cryptomeria japonica; assembly: GCF_030272615.1. Taxonomy (NCBI): domain Eukaryota; kingdom Viridiplantae; phylum Streptophyta; class Pinopsida; order Cupressales; family Cupressaceae; genus Cryptomeria; species Cryptomeria japonica. The sequence goes on from NC_081412.1 coordinate 501,061,503, forward strand.
TGTGTCCCAGGCTAACCAGGAAAACCTACGGTGGGGCCACTGACAGAGTCTGCTCGAAAGATGATATGGCGATGATTAGTCATGACGTCGTGGGTCCACAGATACAGATGGAAGGTCAAATGCCACATCAATAAATAATGATCATTACATTTGCCAAGCTGGGTAAGATTTGTGGCTGAGTTTCAAATTGCGAAATTAGGAAGGATCATTAAAGACATTTGTCGTAGCCTACGCGGGAGAAATAGGATGAATAGGATGCAGACTTATCGACTTAAGATTGATGGTGATGAGTTTGAAATTTTTGAATGTTGACTAACCCTAGAGGAAGCTTGTGTGAGGTCCTTGTTGGGTAAAGGACTAATTAGACAATTAAGGATGATATCTCAGAGATGTGAAAAGATTGGGATTACTTTCAAGTTTAGATATGATGGATCATGAGTTCTCTCATAAATTCAGAGATTGCTTGTGGACAGGAATTCTGAAGCAGAAGACTGTACACTGAGTAAGGAAGAAGATCGGAATAAAATCATTCACACAAGGTCAACATATGTAGGTGGCAATGTAGTGATAGCTCAGAAATAAAGGTAACCTGAGTTGTAAGCATGATTGTTGGAATTCATAGCTGGCAAGGTAAGTAGAAAATATCAGGATGATGATTCTTCACATGGATTAGCATGGCCACTTTGAATGGAATTCTGATTATAAATTTACTAAGCTCATAATAAAATGGGTAGAAACGGATACAAACTTCTTCATTTTTCTGACTTTTGCAATACGAAAATTTTATTGAGTTGTCCACCCCAATAGACCTTCTGTTTTCACACACACATATTCTTGATAAAGCTGACTGAATTTATGTTGAAGAGTTTGATTATTTCTTGTCGTTTTGAATCAGCTAGATTGCATGCCTTAGAGCAAACAAACTTCCAAATTCATCCATGCTTCGTCCTTTGACTACATCGGCTCTTATTTTATGGCAATATCAAATCAGTCACTAAGACAGGCTGTAAAATCAAGTTTTGCCAAATTTATGTGAAGATCGTGAAAATCATCTCCAATCAATTTTCACATCATTTTCACACCCGTATCGGTCATTTCACTCGCCGCTATGACATTGTAAACCAAAGCTATTGTATCATTGCAGATGATCTGTAAGATTCTATGAAGGCGATTGTTTGAAATTACCATCTACCATTTGCTCTCTAATTTGTTTGTAGAAAAGTATCGTACAACAAATAAAAAACCCTAAAGCCTGCGGGCCATTTATTGTAAAGAGCAATTCCATTGGGTTGATGTTTTAATGTCTATTGGGTAAGTTTGTTTTCTGTCTTGATCAGATTACAATACAAATGAATTTCATTCTTATATTCATTGAGGATGAAGCACCTATTTTCACCGAAGAGAAAGGGACAACTAACCAGAAGAAATAATGATTTAAAAAAAGTATTTTTTTTTTTTTAAATTATATGAAACGAAGAAGATTTTAAAAGGTGTGATAAATTCATCGTAAGTTATATACAAAAAGGTTTATCACTCCCTATCATGATTGCAAGGAATTAAATGCAAGTGATTTGTTTCATATCCTAATAAAATTAAATTAAATATGACTATTGTTTAAATGTTTTAATTACAATTAAAATTATATTAATTTGATTATTTATTAAGTTAATTAGTTATAGATATTTGAATTTAAATTATGCATCTCTCACTAATTAGTTATAAGTAATATTGTTTAATCGAAAACTTATTTATCAAACTCTAGCATTCACGAGTGAGAGATAAGGAATTATTTAAACTAGAATATTATCTTTATACTTTTCTACACTTCATTTTTATTTGAGAATAAAAGAAGATTTTTAATTCGTACTATTAGTTTATCAAAACCTTAGAGAAAAGACAAAGTCATTAGAAAATTTACAGTGACAATAGAGTGGTGACATCCACGTTACTATAATAGAATATGGAGTGGTGATAGGAAGCAATTATACCAAGACTAGTATACAATAGTAACAAGCATGCAACACTTGACCATAGCTTAAAATGGACTCTAAGAACTTCACTCCATTATCTCTATAGTAGTGATAATTATTGTAATTTAAATGAATTATGTGTTGATTAGTGAAAAGTAAGTATTAATATATTTAATAAAAAAAAGAAAATGTATTAAGTCTTATCTTTTTGGGAATCTTATTTCCATTTTTAGAGAGTTGGAGATAGTTTAGTCATTTAGAAAATATAGGAGAGTAAAGCATGAATGGGATGCTTGTAGTTATGTAAGGGAAAAAAGTAACCAAAAACAACTTTATATTACTAGGTATTTTACAAGGGTATTCTAGTTCCTTAATGTTTTCACTTCTTTTAATGCATATGCATGTTCCATTTTTAGATTTTATCTTGCCCCATAACTCTATTTGAGTTTATAAGGGTACTACACCCATTTCTTATACATAAAGCTTTATTTATGGATAATAAATAGGTATAAAACCAACTCAATTACAATGAATAATAAGCTCTAGCTTCCTAGGTGTAGATCATGTCAATGTGTGTCTATATGGAGATGGAGGGTGGGACAACAAATTGATTGATAATTTCTAAGTACCCTTTCTCAATTGTTAAGATTTTGAGACAGATTGGAGCAATCAAATATCATAAATTTTAATATAAATTTAAAAAATACATATAAAGAAAGTAAAAAATATAACAAAATAACTGATCAATACAAATAACTAAATTGTCATTCTTTAAATGTAGGCTACATCTATAGATAAATAGATGTCCGAGTTATTCTATAATCAAAAAATATGAATTAGAATCCTTCATAGCATAAATCATTGATATGCAAAATATTACAATTTACAATAACTATCTATAACTCTTCACCTTATTTATTTCATGCAATTTTTTATATTCCACAACTACTTTGTTATAAAACATTTTCAATGGTTTACAAAGTTGGTTTTAATGTTGGTTAACAAACAACTCCTTTACTAATGTCTGTATTGAAGCAGTATGACAAAAGCTAGCTTTCCACCTTTCCTAGGCTATTTAGACATAGTAGGTGTCATTCTCCATCATGTAACAAATGGTGATAGCTAGGATGGATTTATCAATTTGCCTAACTTCGATGATATCAATTGAAAGTATTTTATTTACCTTAAAATTATTTTATTTCACTTTTAATTATATTTACTAAATACAAAAATATTTAAATTATATTTTAGCTACATTGTATTTTTTTCCCTCATATATTAATTGAAAGTATTTTATTTATCTTATAATTATTATATTTAAGTTTCAATTATAATTACTACATACATAAATATTCATTCAATTTTTCCCTCATACAAGTTTTTTTATTCATGACATCTAGTTTTTATATTTAAATTTAAACTTCTTATTATTGTTCAAAAATCATGAAAAATAAAAATTTATAAAGTATATTTTAAAAAATATATATAATGACTATGAAATGGCAGATTTTTTTAAACATCTTTGTTTTAATTTATATTTACATATCTAGATATAAAACTTATAATTTTTATGAGGGCATATTTTGTTTTATATGATCTTTATTTTAAAAATATTGAGTTTAAAATTAATATTAATATTTTGACATGTGAATGGTTCTCAAATTTAAGATAAAAGATAAAACTTAACATTAACATGCTCACACCACTTCAATCCACCCCTTACTACCATTGTAGAATGTCTCTTGGCATTAATTATAGATATTTGAATCCAGATTATGCATCTCTCACTAATTAGTTATAAGTGATAATGTTCAATCCAAAACCTCTTTATCAAACTCTAGGACTCATTTATGAGTCAAAGAAAAGGAAGTATTTAAATTGGAATGTTATCTTTTTTTTTTTTTTTTGGGAAAGGGTAAAAACTTTATTGAGAATCAGAAACAAGCATTACAAAAAAGAATCAGAGGCCCAAGGCCCCAGAGAAAAACTACCAACCCAGCCCCAAATCAACCAGCTTCAAAGCCATACGTGTCCTCAGTGATAATCTTCTGCAATTCCTGATAGTAATCCCTAGAGAGACGCTCCTGGCCTTCCACTTTCCACTCACTATCATGATCCAAGGCCCACTTGGCCAAACAGTCAGCCACTCCATTCCATTCGTGGGTAATATGGGTGAAGGACACCTGCTCCATCAAGGAGATAATTTGGAGAATATTCTGAACAATCCCTACCAACTGCCACTCAATCCCACTCACCTTCTGATCAGACAACAAATTGATAACAATTTGTGAATCCGATTCACAAATCACCTTCCTAAAACCCCACTCCAAAGCCCGCTCAAGTGCATAAAGAATCACAAAACCCTCCATAAAATTATTAGACTGACACCCTTTATGCACTGAAAAGAATAAAACAACCTCCCCCTTGCTATTCCTTCCAACACCCCCTACCCCAGCAGGGCCTGGGTTACCTCTAGAAGAGCCATCAGTGTTGATCTTGATATACCCATCCTGAGGGGGTGCCCACCTTCCAATCCTGTGCACCTTCTTCACAGCCCGTCTACCTTTCCTGACACAAGCAGAGGCAGGAGACAACTCCTACAAGCCAAGCCTACTCACAACATCCACCTCATCTCTACCCAATGGGAAGTTAACCTCACATTTAGCTTCCACTATCTCCTTAATCATAATAGTGATCCTATTCCAAACTTGTTGAACAAACAGTTTGGCCTCCCTGAAAATCCTTTTGTTCCTTTCAAGCCAAATCTGCCACAGAATGAAGATAGGCCCAATATACCAGACCATCTAGAGGAAGGAGGACGGAATAGGAGGTCTGCCCAAACTACTCCAAAACTCAAACCCCCACCAATAGTGCCAGATAAGCATAGAGAAGGGGCATCTGAAGAACAAATGTGAGGTGTCTTCCTCTCTGTTACCACACAAAACACAAATAGAAGGCCCCAAGAATCCCCTCTTGTGGATATTGTCCCAAGTTAGACACCTATTCCAAGCCACAGTCCAAACAAAGCAATTACTCTTTGGCCAAGAAGTATTATTCCACACCTGTTTCCACCAGTTCACTTCTCCTCCCTCAAGTTTTTATCTCAACAGTTGCCAGTAACCACTAGCCACAAAAAAAATGCCCTTAGGATTTGGAGACCACACCAGTCCAACCCTACCCTTAAGGGAGCTACAGTGTCTATTCGCCAAAATGCCCTACAACTCTGCACACTCTTCCTCCATCCCAACAACCAGCCATTCATTAGGAGTCTTCCACTACTCCAAATCCTGCCGACCACATCTATAGATAGCATTAAAGTCACTCACCCTTGACCATCCATCTTCCAAGAACCTCTGGCCCACGTTTCCAAGGTTAGGGAACTGGTCAAGGATCATCCCAAGAATCATTCTAAAAAAGAACCTCTTCCCCCCTTCTGTAGATCCAAAAAAGCCCTACCTTAATGAGAGAAGCTCCCCTCTTGAGAGTGTACTAGATCGATGAGCCCTTCCCTTCTAGCGGATATCTAGGGATTTCCTCCATCGGGATCCTCTGCATATATTTGTTGGCCAAAATCCTAGCCCAGCCTCGGTCCTGCTCAACACACCACCTCCAGTACAATTTAGCTGCAAGAGCCTCCCCAAAAAGAATAGACTGTCTTAACCCAAGCCCCCTGGACTACTTCAGGGTACATACCAGGTCCCTGTTGACCAGGCTCCATTTGGAAGAGATGAGACTATGTGCACAAAGGAAGAGGTGGACGTAACATAACTCATGACCCACTGGATCCACTCATCCGCAAAACCAAAAGCCCTGAGGTTCTTCTGAAGGAAGGACCACCAGACTCTATCGTACACCTTTGCCATGTCTAGCTTGATAAACATAGCTTTTTCCTTGGAGGTTGCCATAGAATGAATGGTCTCCATAGCAATGGTCACCCCATCCAGAATTTGGTGCCCTTCCACAAACCCACTCTGCTCCTCAGAAATAACACTCCCCAAACACTTCTTCAATCTATCCGCTATCAGCTTCGAGATGATCTTATAAATAACATTGCAGAGAGAAATCGGGTGGAACTGGCCTAACCGATCATCCCCTACACACTTGGGGATTAGAACAATGAAGGTCGCATTCAATGCCCTAAGCATCCATTTATTCCTCTGGAACTCCAGGACTACTTCCAATAAATCCAACTTAATTATATCCCAGAACTCTTGAACGAATTCAACGGGGAACCCATCCGGTCCAGGAGCCTTTCCTTTCCTCATGTGGAAGACTATCCTCTCAAGTTCCTCCAACAAAATAGGATACAAAAGTTGCTCATTCATCTCCCTCAAGACAAGAGAAGGGATGCAATCCAAAACCAGATTCTCCTCCATTGTTTGCCCCTGAGAATCCTCCCTAAAGAGGGATTGGAAAAACTAGAGAGACTCCCTAGACATCTCCTGCATGGATAAGCACTGCTCCCCTCTATCATTAACCAGAACAGGAATGGAATTTCCGTGTCTTCTTGCTTTCACTAAGTTGAAGAAGAAAGTAGTGTTCTTTTCCCCCTCCTTCAGCCAGTCAATACGAGCTCTTTTCTTCCAATATATTTCTTCCCGAAGCTCCCATTCCTCTACCATCTTGATATCCCTGTCTTCCTCTCCAAGAAGATCCTCAGACAACCCATGCTCCCTAATTTCCCTGGTGATCTCATTCAGTGCAATTTGATCAGCTTTCTTCTCATGAAAAATGTTCCTGAAGCCTTGTCGGTTCCACAATTTAAGCTGAAGCTTTACAAATTGTAGCTGCTTGGCAAAAGAGTACATGGCAGTGCCAAAGGCTGGCCTCCCTTTCCTCCACCAGTCTACTACAAGGACCTACAAAGAAGGGTCCTGAAGCCACATAAGTTGGAATTTGAATGAAGATGAATCGGCAACCCGAGCCAAAGATGAAACCAGCTTGATATGCCAGTGATCCGACCCTCTCCAGTCAAGAATCTCAGAACTTGTGGACCACCCCCCACCAATTGAAATGTTATCTTGAAATGAATTTTTTATTTCTCATTTTTATTTGAGAATATGAGAAGATTTTTATTTATACTAATAATTTATCAAACCCTAAACGAAAAGGAAAAGTCATTAGAAAATTTACATTAGGAACAAAGTGGTGTCATTGATGCTACTATCATAGAGCTAAAATGGAGTGGTAATAGAAGCCTCACTATACCAACACTAGTATGGAGTAGTGATGAGTATGCAACACTTTACCTTAGTCCAAAATGGACTCTAAAAAATTAACTCCCTTATCTCTATAGTAGTGATAATCTTCAATGATGATTGCTATACTTTACATGAATTATGTGTTAATTAGGGAAAATTAAGTATTATGATATTTAATAAGAAAAGGAGAATGTATTAATGCTTTTTTGGGGGGGAATCTTTATTTGCATTTTTAGTGAGTCGGAAATTGTTTAGACATCTAGAATATATAGGAGAGTAAACATGAATTGGATGCTTGTGGTCATCTCAAGAGAAAAAAGTATCCAAAAATAACTTTATGTTACTAGGTACTTACAAGGGTATTCAGATTCATTAACATAATATATTTACTTCTTTTAAAACACATGCATGTTGTAATGCCTCTCATATTTGCATTCTATCATTATAACCTTTTTATCTAAGATTCACTCTGTATATGCTATATTCTAACTATGTGCATATCATTCCTTTATATTGGCACCCACATCGTGAATCTTGTTTATAGTTATATTCTTTTATTCGTATCGTATCAAAATTGATGTGGATAATAGGTTATACTTGTAGTTTTAGTGATGATCACATATGCATGACGACTCTACAATGATGTAACAAGGTATTATATGATGATGTCTAGATTATTATGAGGAGATTTTGATGGCACTAACTATGATGTGGCTACTTGATGACACTTTGATGATGATATATTATATGGATGAGATGTGATGCTACTGACCATGATTTTTATGTGACCCCAATCGGGGAAGGATTATTTATGCTTTTAGCTATATTATATTATATATCTATGCACACATGTTTGTGTAGACACTTAAAAATGATTAATGTTTGCGGATACATTTTTAACATGTCTTCTATATTGTGCATTTGGTTTTAATAATTCATCAAATATTGTGTCATTCTTCCATGAATTAAAAGATTTTAATTATTTAATTAATTATTAATTTTGCCCTTTGATTTGACCATCTTTTGTTAGTTTGTCCTCGATCACTCTATCATTAGTCCGATTAAATAATTTTACCAATTATTTAATATTTGTACTCTTGTCGTACTCTACCCTATGGGAATATATTTTAATATAATTATTTTATCCCATTTATCCTAACATGTTCTTCTTATGATAAATAAAAATTTTATTTATTTATCTTTAATCCTTTTTGTCACAATTAAATAAATATTATGTAATTGCCTAATAGCTAATATGAGAGAAAATTAATAAAAATTATTTATCAATTCCACTCTATTTTCATCTCCATTTCTAAATCCACTTATCTAATTTCCTTCCATTTCATTTTTCACTTGTCACTCTCACTTGCTAATTTCCCTTACACGTAATTCCTCCTAAATCTCATTTCCCTCTCCACTTCCAAATAGCAGTTGCCCATTTGCCTCCACTTAATTGGTCCTCTCCTTCGATCTCATTCATCTGTTGTGAATTGATCAGGTTCATCCAAGGAAATTAAAAAAATATATAAACTGAGGTCACATTTCTCATTTTTTTCAACCATGCCTCTTTGATATTCTCATTATCATCATATCCATTCATACTTACTTTCACATTTGTGCATTTTAGTATACGAGGGCAGCATAATATTAGAGAAATTAAAAAAATAGTGAAGCACTTTAAAAGGGATTCTTGGAGTTTGAGGTTGATTTTATTTGTTTACCAATGCGTTTTGTTTGGATAGATTTGTTGGTAAAATTAAGTTAGTTTTCATATTAAAATAGCTCTCGTGGCTGGCTTTCTAGTTTTGTGCCATCTAATAGTGATTTTTTTCTAATCTGCATATGGTGATCCCAATGTGAAATACACAATGCTAATGAATTTTTAAGTTTTCTAATTGGAATATAGATGAGAAGTAGTCAATTCTATTTTCTATGCAACTGAGGCCTAGATCTATGCAATTGAGTCCCAAATTTTTGTATTTGGGGCCACTACCAACATAGTTGAGGCTAATTGTTGCATAATTGACCCCATTAACTATGCAATTGATTAACTTCCTATGAACTTGCAATATTGTTTAATATTTATTGATATTCTTTGATTTGATATGCAATATTTCTGTTGTTAATATGTCTTTTATGCAAGGATTCCTATTTTAACATGCAAATCATAGTTTTCAATGGGTCAATTGGTCAAATCAATAGCATAACTAGGGGTTTAAAATGAATTGGAATTCTCATCTAGTTTAATTAGTGATTCAAATGAACAACAATATTGATTAGATTTCATTTATTGGTTTTAAATGGACAACAATTCTAATCTAGTTTCATTAGGCGATTTGAAGGAACAATAACATAAATCTAGCCTAAATAGGGCGATAAATGGAGTACAAATTGTAGGCACCTAAAAATGTCGCATTGATCATGTACTAATTATTCCTCTAATTGGTTAAAAAATTATTTAATTATTTAATTAAATTGTTTAATCTTATTCTTCTAATTTCATATTTCCTCATAATATTAGTAATTGTTCTATTTTAATTCTATCATCATTTAATCATTTAAACAATTTTCTAATTATTAATTAAATATTTATTATTTAATTAATTATGATTATTAATCCTTTAATTTAAATAATATTTATTATTTAAATAAATTCATTTTCTATTTCTATCCGAATCATTTAATCATGAACTCTTTTCTAAATATTAATTATTTAATTAATTGTGATTTTAATCTTTTAATTTAAATAATCTTTATTATTGAATTAAATTCAATTTCTAAATAATAAAATAGTTTCTTTAAATTATTTAATTAGCTAATTAATTCTTCTAATTCAAATTCCAAATCCCCATATTCTAATTTCATATTCTTCTAATTTCATTTAATTTCATATTCTTCTAATTTCAGTTATTTTCATATTTTTCTAATTTCATCTAATTTCATTAAATCCTCAAATTCAAATTCATATTCATATTCTTCCAATTTCAAATACATATGCATGATTTCAAAAATCAAATTGAATACAAAAATCAAGTTCTAAATATATTCAAATGACAAACTGAATTTAAAATAAATTGAATATTTGAATTAAATCTCATGCAAAGATTAAATTGAAAATCTAAGTCAAAGATCAAGCACGTGATAAATTAATTAAATAATTAAATCCATTATCTTTTCAATCTTTATTTCTGTCTACCACTTTTCTTTTTTTCAAAAAGCTTTCAATCAGTTAACTATTCCATCTAGTTTAATTGATTATTTCAATTAATTGATTAATTACATCATTCTTCAATTATCCTCCAATCATTGTTTTTATATCTTCCAATCAACTCTTTTCTCAATCAATTAACTCAATTGAAAAATTAATATATTCAGTTCCACCTCCAAATCAGTAGTTCAACTATCAATCAGCATGTGAGCTCACCTGAGTTCCACCTCTTGATCATTCTATTCCACCTCTCAATGAATCTCATCCAAAAATCTCTAAATTCAGCATTCAGTCTCCATTTTCATCAATCACGAACTTCGAATCTTTGTGTCACTTGTAGGTTGCTAGTGCAATATCTGAGAGCCATTATACCATAAAGAAGAGAAGAACAATGGAAGCCAAATGCGGTCATGGGATAGGGAGTCTTAATTGATATTTTACATCCCTATTGTCTCGTTTGCATTATTTCACTAGTTTATATTAGAATTCTTTAATTAGATAGGGATTCATGATTTCCTTATTATTTCTAGTTAAGCAATGATAATTTTAAGCATATGATTTTTTTGGTGAACCCGACATGAACAACAACTAATTAACCCTTTTTATTTTTTGTGTGATTTTTCAGGATCATATGGATTTTCATATTTTTTGCAGATTTTGTACAGATTTCAAAGGTGGATTTAAACATCACTCAGTCGTATAGATAAATTTACGCATTTGTGCAGACATCGTCACGCATTCATGCAGACAAGGTCACGCATGTGCCTAGACATCATTACACATTCGTTACTTATATTTAAGCATTCTGTTAATTGTGTTCTTTTATTTAAAATTCTTTGGTTTATCTAAATTTTGCAAATCTGAAGATGTTTTACCCATATATGATGCCTTCAATATAATATCTCATGGCACATAAGGTAAAGTTTAAGATTTCAGATGCTGGAAGAACAACAGAATAAAGGAGGCAAGCCAGACATTACTAGTGAATCCTAAAGGTAGAAAAGAGGATACAAGACCTAGAGGACCAAAACGCTATTGATAGATACAATAGCATTTTTTGATCATACACAGTTAAATATGACTTGATTAATATAGAATGGCTAATGAGAGATCTGACTAGGGTTGGACATTTTGTTTTGCAGGTTTCTGGTGAAGTTTATACTTTTGATAGAGTTTCTTAATTCTTTGTTTATCTGTCATGCATTCATCCTATCAATTTCATGCATTCACTCTGTTAGATTTATGCATTCATCTAGTCATAATCATGCAATCACCTAGACATCATTACGCATTCGTTCAGATAGTATCACGCATTCGTTTGATAAGTTGTTTGGCTTGTTTTTTCTAGTTTTCCTGTGTGTTTTCTGGTTACTGATTCCCTATTCGCAACATGTGGCAAAGTTATAGAGAAGGCCTGATCATCCCAGATTATTTAGAAATTACTAACGATTTGATTGCAAGATCCTTTAGGGTTAACTCACTTTTGGATTTTGGGTTTAAAATTGGCATGCATGCTCTCACACTTCATATTGGTGGTTAAAATAGATCTGGATTAAAATTGATATGCATGTTTTGACACTTCATATTGGTGCTTAAAATAAATCTGGATTAAGGGTATGTGCAAGATCATGAGGGGCCAAAAAGTGACGATATTCTGACTAAAGTTTAGATTGATAGGCTGATTGAAAAATATCTATAACTTTCAAATGGTATTATATTTTTTGAATCTGAAACATGTGTCACATTCTATGCTTCATATACTATAGGATTAAAAAAAGAAAAATTACATCTCATGAATTTTTTACCATGTTATGGTGGTAAGACATACGAGTTTTTTATATTTTTAAAAATTTGTAGTAAAAAAATCATAATTAATTATTTATTTCAGAAAAAATACAAAAAAATATGTGTCACATCTGGACATGAGTCTCCTACTTTAACTAAAATCTTAGTAAAAAATATTATGATTTGATTGTGATTAGGGTTGTCAGACAGATGCCCGCTTCTTATCTTTTTCCTAAAATTTAAGTACTATTGCATTGAAATTTCAAATTTTAGTCAATTACATTTTTTATTTTTTTCATAAAATAACTAGTAGCTTAGAAATTGATAGCTCTGAAAAATTGATTGCATAAGAATTTTCAATTTTTGAGTTTCAACATTGATCTTTCTTGTTTATTTGCATCCTCTGTCAAAGTTCAAGGTATAGGGTTTAGGGTTAATCAAAATTTCTTATGTCTTGTGAAGAAAACCCTAGCAATGATATAACTCATCGTTACTTTTTCCAACTTAAATCCAAGGGTTGTATTCCATTGGCGGGCCCTTTCTATTCCCTAGGCGCTAAGTTGTGGTGGGCCAGTTTATGAAATGATTTTCCTAAGTCGTGTGCAAAAATTTCCCTATAGTCGGTCTCTTTTAATATTTATGCCTGCACATGCATTTTTTCCTAAGTCTAAAATTCTAAGTATTTCAGTCGGTTGATAAAAGAAGAACAGATATGATGGTCTACACTTCCCCATGGTTGAAAGTGAAATGGAGATAAAGACCATGGCATCATGAGATGATGCCACAAGTCTTAGGCAGAAAAGGGGTAAGCTGGCGGTGTAACCTGTCAAAGCCTTATGTCACCAGTTCTCAAGCGGTAAAAATCAGTTTACTAACAGTCCTATCAATTGACACATGTTCAAGATGAACGGCGATGTTATGTTCTGAGATAAAAGGTGTCCGACATTTAATTTTGAAAGGGTTAACGGGCACTGTGCAAAGCAATAAAGCATGAACAAATCTGACAGCCCCCGTATTCCCGTGATGGAAGTTGAAAGGAGGTTACGGACCATGGCATCACGAGATGATGCCACATGTCCCAGGCTAACCAGGAAGACCTACGATGGGGCCACTGACAGAGTCTTCTCAAAAGATGATATGGCGATGATTAGTCATGACCTCGTGGGTCCATGGATACAGATGGAAGGTCAAATGCCACATCGATAAATAATGATCGTTACATTTGCCAAACTGGGTAAGATTTGTTGCTGAGTTTCAAATTGCGAAATTAGGAAGGATCATTAAAGCCATTGGTTGTAGCCTACGTGGGAGAAATAGGATGGATAGGATGCAAACTTGTCGACTTAAGATTGATGACGATGAGTTTGAAATTTTTGAATGTTGACTAATCCTAGCGGAAGCTTGTGTGAGGTCCTTGTTGGGTAAAGGACTAATTAGACAATTAAGGATGATATCTCAGAGATGTGAAAAGATCGGGATTACTTTCAGGTTTAAATATGATGGATCATGAGTTCTCTCATAAATTCAGAGATTGCTTGTTGACAGGAATCCTGAAGCAGAAGACTGTACACTGAGTAAGGAATAAGATCAGAATAAAATCATTCACATGAGGTCAACATATGCAGGTGGCAATGGAGTGATAGCTTAGAAATGACAGTGACCTAAGTTGTAAGCATGATTGTTGGAAACCATAGATGGCAAGGTGAGCAGAAAATATCAAGATGATGATTCTTCACATGGATTAGCACGGCCACTTTGAATGGAATTCTGATTATAAAATTACTAAGCTCATAATAAAATGGGTAGAAATGGATACAAACTTCTTCATTTTTCTGACTTTTGCAATACGAAAATTTTATTGAGTTGTCCACCCCAATAGACATTCTGTTTTCACCACACAGATTTACTTGATAAGGCTGACTGAATTTATGTTGAAGAGTTTGATTATTTCTTGTCATTTTGAATCAGCTAGATTCCATGCCTTAGAGCAAAATAACTTCTGAATTCATGCATGCTTCATCCTTTGACTACATCGGCTCTTATTTTATGGCAATATCAAATCAGTCACTAAGACAGGCTGTAAAATCAAGTTACACATTACTGGTTTCTTGACTAGTTTTGCCAAATTTATGTGAAGATCGTGAAAATCATCTCCAATCAATTTTCACATCATTTTCACACCCGTATCGGTCATTTCACTCGCCGCTATGACATTGTAAACCAAAGCTATTGTATCATTGCGGATGATCTGTAAGATTCTATGAAGGCGGTTGTTTGAAATTACTCTACAAGTTGAGCCTGTCAAGCTTTCCATCTACCATTCGCTCTCTAATTTGTTTGTAGAAAAGTACCGTACAACAAATAAAAAACCCTAAAGCCTGCGGGCCATTTATTGTAAAGCGCAATTCCATTGGGTTGATGTTTTAATGGTTAATAATGTTCATATTTCTATTGGGTAAGTTTGTTTTATGTCTTTATCGGATTACAATACAAATGAATTTCATTCCTATATTCATTGAGGATGAAGCACGTATTTTCACCAAAGAGAAAGGGACAACTAACCAGAAGAAATAATGATTCTAAAAAAGTATTATTTTTTTTTTTAAATTATATTAAAGGAAGAAGATTTTAAAAGGTGTGATATATTCATCGTAAGTTATATACAACAAAGTCATCGTAAGTTATATACAAAAAGGTTTATCACTCTCTATTATGATTTTGCAAGGAATTAAATGCAAGTGATTTGTTTCATATCCTAATAAAATTAAATTAAATATGATTATTGTTTAAATGTTTTAATTACAATTAAAATTATATTAATTTGATTATTTATTAAGTTAATTAGTTATAGATATTTGAATTTAAAATTATGCATCTCTCACTAATTTGTTATAAGTAATATTGTTTAATCGAAAACCTGTTTATCAAACTCTAGCACTCATGAGTGAGAGATAAGGAAGTATTTAAACTAGAATATTATCTTGATACTTTTCCATACTTCATTTTTATTTGAGAATGCAATAATATTTTAATTCACACTACTAGTTTATCAAAACCTTAGAGAAAAGACAAAGTCATTAGAAAATTATAGCAACCCATTATACCAAGACTAGTATACAATAGTAACAAGCGTGCAACACTTGACCATAGTTTAAAATGGACTCTAAGAACTTCACTCCATTATCTCTATAGTAGTGATAATCATTGTAATTTAAATAAATTATGTGTTGATTAGTGAAAATTAAGTATTAAGATATTTAATAAAAAAAAAGTGAATGTATTAAGTCTTATCTTTTTGGGAATCTTATTTCCATTTTTAGAGAGTAAGAGATGGTTTAGTCATTTAGAAAATATAGGAGAGTAAAGCATGAATAGGATGCTTGTAGTTATGTCAAGGGAAAAAAAAACCAAAAACAACTTTATATTACTAGGTATTTTACAAGGGTATTCTGGTTCCTTAATACATTCACTTCTTTTAATGCATATACATGTTCCATTTTTAGAGGTTATCTTGCCCCATAACTCTATTTTAGAGTTTATAAGGGTACTACACCCATTTATTATATGTAAAGCTTTATTTGTGGATAATACATGGGTATAAAACCAACTCAATAACAATGAATAACAAGCTCTAGCTTCCTTGGTGTAGATCATGTCAATGTGTGTCTATATGGAGATGGGGGGTGGGACAACGAATTGATTGATAATTTCTAAGTACCCTTTCTCAATTGTTAGAATTTTGAGACAGATTGGAGCAATCAAATATCATTAATTATAATGTAAATTTAAAATTTATATATAAAGAAAGTAAAAAATATCACAAAACAACTTATCAATACAAATAACTAAATTGTCATTATTTAAATGTGGGCTACATCAATAGATAAACAGATGTCCAAGTTATTCTATTATCAAAAAATATGAATTAGAATCCATCATAGCATAAATCATTTATATGCACAATATTACAATACAATAACTTGTTAGACACAATGTACCATTGAGAGGGGGGTGAATCAGTGGTTCTCAACTTTTTTCATTAACTATCCTATGTGAGCATACCGATTAACACGTCTAGCTGAATGCAAACTTATCGGTTAGAGAGGAAACTAAACACAAATGTATTCACACAAAGGGACATCACATAACACTAGGAGGTATGAGGAAAACCCAAGATGGGGAAAACCTCGGTGAGCAATGCTGTTGGAGTCTACTGCTCCAATCCAGCCTCACAATCAAAACTATTACAATATTTAGGGCACCAATTGTTGGTATTATGGATGTGTTGCATTGGTTTTGTCATTGATGTCAACACTTGTCAACACTTATCCTTGTGGAGATCTTTGGTTATGTTCATCGGCATGTTCAGTGACTTATGCACAGTCACCGGTATCTGGTTCACCGACAGGTTATATTGTTCACCGGCACTGAGGATGATCTATTATCATCTTGAGATTACTTGGTTATGTCGAAGACATTGTTTAGGAACTTGGCTTTGGTGATTTGATTATTGGTACAATCAAGTTTGCATATTTGTTGTTACCGGCAAATAGGTCTAGGTTATCAACCGGCAAACATTATCTCTTCCAGATCAGCACGACACATTATGGAGATAATTTGTTACTGTTATAAATGTATTGAGCCAACATCATGCATCGCATATTGATTCATATCTAATTGATTTTATTATAATATCTTAGTGAGCTGAACTAAACATTTGGTCTTAGGTTTTGTTATATATGTAAGAACTCATTTGTGAGATTATGTAGTAGAGGAGTGTTAAAAATGATTGTAATAAGGTATATGCGAATATAAGAAGAGCTATACATGCAGACATCATTTGAAGATTCAAGGAAGGTATGAGGAAGACAATCAGAGCTTAACCTGTACTTAATCCAGCATATGAAGATGTTATTTTGAGCAGTACATTATCATTGGATTTAACCATCCAATTGTAGTCAAAGTGACTCCCATTTTGCGATTGAGTAGTGTGCTCTAGGCAGTTGGTCTTTCTACATGTGCAGACCCCATTTGTGCACACATACTATCTACAGTAGTATCATCTAATTGTGGGTAAATTTTCCCAACGTGGTTTTTCCCCTTACAAGGTTTCTACGTACAAATAACTATTTTATGTGTTGTGTATGTTATTTGTCTTTCTGTTTCATGCATTAAACTTTACCAGTACTATTATTAACTGCTAAACTATCTACCGGCATTAAAGTCTGGTTTATCAGTATTATGCACTAAGTTTGGTTAAGTTATATTTGGGTTGAAATTAATTGACAACTAATTTACCCCCCCTCTCAGTTGCCTTCGGGTCCTGACAATTGGTATCAGAGCGAAGTCCTCTTTTTGCAAAATTTTAATAGCTTGAGGAGATTCTATGGCAACTAACTATTTCAGGAAGGACGGTTTGAAGCTTGATGGAGCTAACTATGGTACATGGAAGATCATAATGGAGACTCATCTGAATTGCATTGGAAAAGACATATGGGATGTTACAAAGAATGGCTATGTTGGTCCTACACAAAGTTAACCTAATCCACAACCTTGGCTAAAGATCAAGAGAATGATTGCAAAGCAAGAGAAGCACTTTTGAGCACATTGTCAGATCAGCAAATCATGGGATTATCAGACTGCTCTACTGCTAAAGCTATTTGGGATAAATTGGAGACATTGAATGAAGGTGATACCACTGTCAAAATTACAAAAATAGAATTCTTCCGGGTCAGGTATGAAAATCTGAAAATGGAAGAGGATGAAAGGATTTTTGCTTTTATAGAAAGAGTTAATGAAATTATTTTGGGTATACAATGTTGTGAAGGATCCTTAAGTGAAGGTGAAATTGTTTCTAAAGTTTTAAGAGATTTGCCACTAGCATACAAAATGAAAGTAACTGTTATTAATGAATTTAGAACAATGCCTAATGCATCAGTATCTAGAGATACTTTGGTTGAAAAACTTTCTACTTTTGAACATGAGGAATTTGGTCCTATTGCTATAATTAAGACAGATTTGGCTTTCAAAGCTTCATCATCTGCAGCATCATCATCATCATTTGAAAAATCTGATTGGAAAACACTCTATGCTAGAGAACTTGAAGAAATCAGAAGAGAGAATGAAGAACTTGAAGAGCTTGAAGCACTATTTGCAAGGAAAATGCCTAAAGGTCCAGTTGGAAGTAAGTATGAAGGTAAAGCACCATTTAAATGTTTTAACTACAATAAAATTGGTCATATGGCATCTAGGTGTCCTGATAGACATGCAAGATTGAAAGAAGAAGCTAAAAGAACATACAAGCCTAACCCTGAATATCAAAGGTACATATTTAATAAGAATAGAGACAAATCATGTTATAATGTTGATGAAGGAGTTACTGATGATTCTGATGAAGAACTGGCAGACAATGGATGGGCTTTGTTGTAATAACAGAAGATCAACCGGTAGAGAAAGCCCCAGTAGCTAAAATTGAAGAAAAGGATGAATGGATCATTGATTCCAGATGTTCACATCATATGACTGGTGATAAGACTGAATTCTTAACCTTTTAGGAGTAAAATGGAGGTCTAGTAAGATTTGGAGATGACAAAGCTTGTTTGATCAGGGGAAAAGGCACTATATATTTTGATGGTAAGCACAATACTGATAATGTTTATTATGTTGAAGGTTTGAAGCATAATCTTTTGAGTGTTGGTCAATTAGTTGAAAAGGGATTTCAATTACACTTCAAGAATGGTAAATGCAAAATCATGAATAGAACTGGTTTGGAAATTGCAACCAGTAATCAGACTAGAGGTAATATCTTTCATTTGAATAACAATGAGAAGACATGCTTGATTGCACATATTGATAAAAGTTGGTTATGGCATAAGAGACTGTCATGTAAATTATGATTGCATTGTGAAAATTAGTACAACTAAGGCAGTAAAGGATTACCTAAGATTGTTAAACCTCACAATCTGGTATGTAAGGAATGTCAATTTGGAAAGCAAGTTAGAGCAACTTTTAAGAGTATTCCAGAAAAATCCAATAATGTTCTTGACTTAATTCATACTAATTTATGTGGTCTAGCAAGAACTAGAAGTTTACAAGGAGATAGATATTTTATGCTAATAATATGATTATTCTAGAATGTGTTGGGTTACTTTTCTCAAGGAGAAATCAGAAGCTTTTGGGAAATTTAAACTATTCAAAGTGATGGTAGAGAATGAAACCGGTAAGAAAATCAAATGTGTTGAGATCGGATCAAGGAGGTGAATTCACATCTAAGGAATTTAATACATTCTGTGAAGTGAATGGAATCAGAAGACAATTATCAGCACCTTGGACACCTAAGCAAAATGGCGTTGTGGAAAGAAAGAACATAACTATTTTGGATGCAGCTAGAAGCATGATATTAGAAGCAAACCTACCTCATGTGTATTAGAGAGAAGCAGTCAATACAGTTGTTTATACATTCAACAGAGTTCACATCAAAGGTGAAACCAGTAAGACCCCTCATGAACTATAGTTTGGTAATACTCCTACTCTTAAATATTTCAAAATATTTGGAAGCAAATGTTATATTAGGAGAGATGGTTATATTGGCTTGCAAACTGGATCCTAGAAGTGATGAAGGAATATTTCTTGGTTATTCATCTAAGAACAAGGCATATAGATGTTTTAATAAGAGATTATAGAAAATCATTGAAAGTGCAAATCTGAAGATTGTTGAACAGTTTAGAAGGTCTATAGACTCTAAACTGGCAATTGAGATAATCACAAATGAACCTTCTATGAGTACACTGGTACAAAATGTTGATCCAGTCACACCGGCATCATCTGAGAATTCCACAATGACTGAAAAACGGCAACAAGTGAATACACCTAGGTATGTAAGATTGAATCACTCTGAAAGTCAGATAATTGAGAATAAGTATCAAGGTGTTATGACTAGAGGAAGATTGGCAAATGAAGAGGTATGTTTAATTTCTCAAATTGAACCAGCAACTATTAATGAGGCATGTGAAGATAAACATTGGATTAAGGCTATGGAAGATGAATTGGAACAAATTGAAAAGAATAACACATGGACATTGGTTCCCCGGCCTAAAAACAAAAATGTAATTGGAACTAAATGGATATTCAAAAATAAACTTAATGAAGATGGTAAGGTAATCAGAAACAAAGCAATATTAGTGTGTAAGGGATATTCACAAAAAGAAGGAATTGATTATGATGAAACCTGTGCACCGGTAGCTAGAATTGAGGCAGTCAGATTATTCTTAGCTTTTGCAGCACACAAGAACTATAAAGTATATCAAATTGATGTTAAATATGCATTTCTGAATGGTGATCTTGAAGAGGAAGTTTACATTGAACAACTTGATGGATTTTCTTTGACAGATGACAAAGATATGGTTTGCAGGTTAAGGAAAGCTTTATATGGGCTGAAGCAAGCTCCTAGAGCTTGGTATGCTAGATTGGACAATTAGCTTTTGAAGCTTTGTTACACTAAGGTAATGCTGACAGCAACTTATATTACAAAGTGACTAATGATGACATCTTGGTTATTGAAGTTTTTGTTTATGATATTATTTTTGGAGGAGAAGATGGTTTGTGTAAATACTTTTCTAATAAGATATAGGAAGAATTTGAAATGTCTATGATTGGGGAGATAAAATTATTTTTAGGATTGTAGATTTCACAAACTGATAAAGGTATATTCATAAATCAATCAAAGTACTTGAAAGAATTACTTAGGAAATTTGGCATGGAAAACTCTAATCCGGTAAGTACACCTATGACTACAACTGACAAACTATCATTGAAGGATGAATTAGCACCTATTAATCCAACAAGATACAAGTCTATGATAGAAGGTTTACTGTATTTGACACAAACAAGACCTGATATTATGAATGCAGTATGTATTGTTTCAAGATTTCAAAGTAATCCTAAGGAAAATCATGAATCAGCAGTGAAAAGGATTTTTTGGTACCTATAAGGCACAACAAATCTTGGCTTATGATATCCTAAAGATGTAAATTTTGATTTATGTGCATACACAGATGCAAATTGGGTAGGAGATGTAGATGACAGAAAAAGAACCACCGGTGGAGCATTTTTTCTTGGCAGTAGACTAATTTCATGGTTGAGCAACAAACAAAGTTGTACATCACTATCAATAGCAAATTCAGAATATGTTGTAGCAGCAACTAGTTGTACACAAGTATTATAGATTAAGCAAATGTTGAAGAACATAAAGGTAATATTCAAAGAACCTATAATCAGTTACTGTGATAATATGGCAGCAATTGATATATCAAAGAATCTGGTATTTCACTCTAAAACTAAACATGTTTCTATCAAATTCAATTTTTTGAAAGAGAATGTTGAAGCAAAAGAAGTGAAATTGGTTTATGTGAATACTAAAAAGCAGATTGCAGATATCTTTACTAAGCCTTTGCCTAAGGAAACTTTTGAATACCTAAGAGAACATCTTGGAGTTATACACTCACCGGTAGAAACTTAGATAGTTGGAGCATGGCATCAGACCGGCAGAATTAACAGAGAAACCTTTTTCCAGTTTTGATGATGGAGAGATACTTCTCAGGGGGAGTAGATTGAATAAATTTGGCCATAACAATTGGTATTTGTAACAAGTTCTATGAACTGATTGTATTTGGTTTTGTATTGCTTTGGCATTTGATGTCAAAGGGGGAGAGATATCTATGTAAAAACACATTATCTTTTGGGGAGAGATTATTCATTGGGGAGAGATTGTTACTCTCTGTATCTATATTTTAATGATCTCTTTGGGAGATTGTTAGTTTTTGGTTTTTGGCATTTCTACTTTGGCACTTACATGGTTTTTCCATCTTGTGTTGCCATCAATGCTAAAGGGGGAGATTGTTGGTATTATGGATGTGTTGCATTGGTTTTTTCATTTATGTCAACACTTATTCTTGTGGAGATCTTTGGTTATGTTCAACGGCATGTTCAGTGACTTATGCATAGTCATCGATATCTGGTTCACCGGCAAGTTATATTGTTCACTGACACTGAGGATGATCTGTTATCATCTGGAGATTACTTGGTTATGTCAAAGATATTGTTTGGACACTTGGCTTTGGTGATTTGATTATTGGTACAATCAAGTTTTTCATATTTGTTGTTACCGGCAAATAGGTCTAGGTTATGGACCGGCAAGCATTATCTATTCAAGATCAACATGGCACATTATGGAGATGATTTGTTACTATTGTAAATACATTGAGCCGATATCATGCATCGCATATTGATTCATTTGTAATTGATTTTATTTTAATATCTTAGTGAGTCAACCTACACATTTGGTCTTAGGTTCTAGTATATATGTAAGATCTCATTTGTGAGATTATATAGTAGAGTGTGAAAAAGGATTGTAATAAGGTATATGTGAATATAAGCAGAGCTATACATGCAGACATCATTTGAAGATTCGGGGAAGGTATGAGGAAGACAATCAGAGCTTAACCGGTACTGAATCCAGCATATGAAGATGCTATTTTGACCAGTACATTATCATTGGATTTAACCTTCCAATTGTAGTCAGTGTGACTCCCATGTTGTGATTAAGCAATGAGCTCTATGCAGTTGGCCTTTCTGCATGTGCAAACCCCATTTGTGCACACATACTATCTGCAGTAGTATAATCTGATTGTGGGTAAGGTTTCTCACCATGGTTTTCCCCCTTATAGGGTTTCCACATACAAATAATTGTGTTATGTGTTGTGTATGTTATTTGTCTTTTTGTTTAATGCATTAAACTTTACTAGTATTGTTATTAACTGCTAAACTGTCTACCGGCATTAAAGTTTGGTTTACTGGTATTATGCACTAAGTTTGGTTAATTTATATTTGGGTTCAAATTAATTGACAACTAATTCACCCCCCCCCTCTCAGGTGCCTGCGGGTCCTAACACCAACCCAAGGAGCACCAACCTCTAACTTGTTTATGGGATACAACCCAAAGGAGCTACAACCCCTATACCAAGCTACAACTCAGTGATCGCAAAGATAACTCTAAATACAAAATTAATACTTTTGTTACAAGTGAATCTTGTAACCATCTCATTTACCTCTCTCTGCTGGTGTGACATTTTCTCAGCTATTCTGGCTCATTCTTCTACTACTTCACTGCTAGTAAACTCTACTGATTCACCTCTACTCTCCTTCTGCTTTGATGGATCTCCTCCTCACTGCTCTTCTCTTTACCGATACTATACTTTGCAGGTTCTATGTTTGCCTTCTCTGCAGCTTGCTTCACTTTTGCTCTATCGGTATGGACAATGTCAGTTCTGCTTAGCTACCAATTGAACACTTCATCCAGGTTTACCCTCACTCTCAGTCTCTCTTCTCAGGTATGGTTTAAGAACTTGACTAACTTTCTCTCATATGCAATAGCACTATATTTTTTTATTCAACAGCACTTAACAATGTCTTTTGCTTGCACATTTATCACCCAGACTTCCTGCCAAGAACCATTTCAAACTTGGTGCCTTAGGGTTTTCTCCACTAATCATGAGGCACATCAAATCCAATTAGATCTGATCAGATCACAACTTTGAGATGACTACTTGCACATTTCTGCCATTGTCGTGTCATCCAAAATACACCTTCCTTTTTCAACAACCTGTAATCAATCTGTTGACTTTGCTCAGTCAATCACCATAAATGGCCCAGCTGTTACCTTTGCCTACTCCGATCCACACAATCAATCTGTCCTGGATCTTGAGCCGCACAACTCTGCAACTCTACCTCGAGCTTTGCAGTCACCATTAATGTCAGACCAATCACAACTACCTCACTGACCTTACTTCACTGACCTTTGCATGTTTCATATGCCATTTCATCTTCATGTGGCATCACTGTCGGTATCCACCTCATCACATTGTTCTGTCGATTCATGCCTAGTCAACGAACACACAAATAATCAGTTTCATCTACCAATAAACAAGCCCTACCGGCATATAGCACCTTATCAGTAAACCTTCATGCCTACACCAGTTTAATCTTACTGGTGTAATACATCAACCGGGAAACAACCATCTCGGTCCATAGCAGCTATTAGGAGTAACACAACATGTGTAACTACATCAAATGAAGGTCTTCCACTCTTTCACCTTCACCGTCCCTGTCTAAGACTTGTTTCTTCCTTAGACCCTATCTGGGACCTAAAATTGGGTAGGACAAGGGCATGGTGCCCCTTTCCTCCCGAGGACAGGGGCGTGGCGCCCCTGTCCGCACCTCTTAGGGTGGCCCTATGTCGGGTGTGCTTCGTTTCCTATGCACAATTTGATCTCCGGGGTTTGCAATTCCTCTTTGTCGACCTTTGATGATTGAAAATTAATCCTCTAGGCATGTATAAATGGAGATTCAATTCCCTCATTTGACATAAGGATGATAGGCATAAGGATAAGATATGGGATTTCAAGGTCTTCATCAAGCATTCAAGCATTCAAGTCTTCTTCGTTCATCCATTGGAGCAACATTACAACATTCATTTGAAAGCATGTGTGTGTGTGTGTTAGGGTTTTGTCATGTTACATGCCATTTCATGCAACACTTGTGATTACATTCAAGAAGCAAAGCAACCATCATTAATGAATTGTAGAACTACAAGGTATACACTTCCATCATTTACATTCCAGCATTTGCAATTACTTTCTTTCAACATTGATTCTTGAACTGGGGTTTGACTGAGGAAAACCCCTATCCACAACCCTTATTACCTTCATTTCTATGTGTAGTTTGTAGGTGCACAGTTGTATTTTTCAGATTTGGACTCCATTTACATAGGCAGAAAAACCCTTTTCATTTCGCGGATTTTTCGGAGGATCATGTACATTTTCGCCATGGACCTGACAAATTTTCTCCAAATTTGCATGGTGGATCCGTATCAATATAATTAGCTCAAATCCGAAGTTACAATGAGATATCAAATCGGTAACTCCTTATTTCATTCAATTTCTCTCTCTTTTCCACATAGTCAACAAGTCAACTTTTTGAAAGACGGTAAATCACACTTTAGCCCTTGCAATCCATCTAGTTGTTTCAAGCCCCTCTTTTGAATGGAAAGTTCTCTCAAGTGAAAAATCATCCTAGTGACTTCCTTTCTCTCTTCTGGGTGGGGAGTCACTAGGGCTCAAATTTTCCACTTTACATTTTGGTGAACCCGACGTCCTACACATTAATTCTGATTTATCATTATTAGATCTGATTAATTGCAATTTGAATTTCAAATTGTCATTTCCAAGTTGGATCTATTTGCAAATTTTAGAGGTTAATTACATCAAAACCCTATTTTTTCATTTTGAGAAAATTAAGCTCGTGGAGTGCAAAAAATTTATTTCTTGTTTCAGATCTTATTTTTTATTTCAAACTTGCAATTCAAATTTGTCTCCTTAATCTGAAAATTAAGTGGTTAAATCATAAAACCCTAATTTTTAAGATTTTTCTATTTTCGGCCTTTGACTGCAAATTTGACCAATCTAGACATCTCCAAATCAGCCATTTTTTTGATTTCGTAATAATATCATAATATCTATTATGTCTGAAAATTTTGAAAAAAGTTGGTCGGACTGTGTGCACTTTCGCCACTGTCCTCATCTTTTTTTTCTGAAATTTTGAGAGACAGAATTGACTGTGTTTTTCTACTTAAATCCAAAAAATTGGAGTACTCTATCAATTTTAACACCCTCTAAGGTCAAACATAAATTCGAATTTCATGAAATTCAAATTAATTTTCATAAAAAGGTCTTAATTTTAGATCTTCTTTTTCAGATTTTAATTAAGAAACTTTCAATGGTAATTAATAAATTTGATTTTATTGCTCTTTCGCATATGATGTTATTGATTTTCATACATATTTACTATGATCATGTGTCAGATAAGAGTTTCTTTCATTTCATGTTGCTTCTTTTCATTCATAGCATTTGTTCATATTGTGTTGTTAGGATTTTCAAATTATTCCCTTTTCAATTTAAACTCAAACTTTCATGTATCACTTATGCTACATTATGGTGATGTTGCTAACAAAATGCATTTTATATGTTAATCACCTCAAAACTTTTGTAGATCCTAAACCTCCAGATCCTAACCTTTGTACCTCTCCTAGGGTATCTTGTGTGGATAAAATGAGATCTAAAGTTTTACCCAATGATCTTTCAAAGAGAGAGCAATCATTGGAAAGTAATATGGACCCATCTTCTCCTCATACACATACCCTTGAGCAAGGGGGGAAATATCAAAACATCAACATTCTTACATCTTTAGAGCCTCCTTATTCTCCTCAAACCTATCTTCAATATCAAAGTATATGTTGGGAAGTTGATGTCGTGCATTTTATTCATGATCTTTCCCCTCGCATAAAGATAACTAAAAAAGAGCTTTTAGATGATGAAGATATCCATCCCCAATCTCCTACAAAGGATACACTTGATAAAGGAAATAAGATTGTCATTTCAAAGGATATTCCTCCTTAATCTATAGATCCTTTTTTTCCTCCTTACACATCATATTTTAAAGAAATTAATGATCCTATTCCTCCATCTAGTCAATTGCAATATTCTTATAATCGTGGCTTTCATATAATAACAAAACAAGGTTTTAAAGGACAAGGAATTGGGAAATTTGAGCATGAAATTCATATCCCTATAAACCCTCCTACATAAATTACTACAAGAGGCCTAGGAAATGGTACTCCTCTTTCTATGGATGAACTTCTTAGGCTCAAAAACTTTAAAGACCATCTTCAAAGATAACAAATCAAAAAAGCTCGTAAGAATGCTTCTTCTTCAAAATGTCCTTTTTGTTCATTTCATCAAACCCATGTGACCATAATGTTGGTGATTGCCCTGATTTTCAAAAGTCTATTCAAGATGGCGTAGATAGTGGCAAAATTAGAATTGTCTATAATGAATCTTCTTCTTCTAACAATCCTTCTCCTTCATGTCAAGAAGATATTTACCATCCTAAAAGATTAGCTACAAGAATCTATTGGAGAGTGAAATGTGATAAGAACATTTCCTTTCCTCCTCGAAATAAAAAAAAAATCCTAAGCAGGAGAAGGGCATTGAATATTGCATTTTTCATGATTTATATTCACATTCTCTTGGAAAATGTTATGCATTTAGGAAATTTTTTCAGATGCAATATGAACTTGCACAAATTTCTCTCACAGAAGATCTAGCTTTATTTCTTACTAAAAGCATAGTGCCTTAGCACTTCTTTTCCCTTCATGTTGCTCTTCACCCTATGACATAATAAGCCAACTTAACTGGGGGCTCTTTATCATTTGTGGTTGTATTATTTCAATTTCATATACTTTGGGGCAGCAACATGAAGTCCACTTTCCCTCTTCTTTCTATACATTTATCTTTATCTTTGTACATATTATTTGTTATTTGATCTTCTTTCTGTCATTGGGGTATTTTGATGTGAGCATGTAATTGTCCTTTGGTTTTCCACTTTGCTTGGAGAGGAGTTTCTTTAATAACGAATGCACTTCTTCTCTTTCTTCCATTTTCTTAAGAGTATCTCTTCTATGGTTGTGATTATTTTCAAGCATGATATGCCTCCTTGCATGGAATGATCTCTTGAGAAGTACATATTCCTTCCTTTGAAGAAATTATTCCATTAGGAAGGCATATCACTTGAAAATAAACACCATTGGATGATGTGTACCCCTTTTTCCCCTTGTCCTTCTTACTTGGGGGGCAAGGATTTTCACTCCTATTCCTTTCTATCTATCTCATGTATCACTATTTCCTTTAGGGGCTGCATTTTTCATATATTATTATCATTTCTAAAAGCTTAATCCCCCTTAGGTAACATGTGATGATTTTTCCTTCTTTCAAAGATTACCACTTCTTGAGATGTTTATTTTACATATACTAATGTCTTTTCTCGCATGCATTCATGAAACTACAATATGCATTTGCTTATGTTTAATCTATCTCTAGAAGATTGTGTAACCTCTTCTCATTGTCCCTACACTTGGGGGGAAATGATCCCTCTCTCTCTCTTTCTCTAGGAATCCACTTTTCCCTATTGAGTGGATGGTGTGAGTTTTATTACTTGATGTCATTCCTTGTGCGAAATTGTTGGTGGTTGGCTCAAGGATTCTCTCTTATACAAGAGGTGTAAGTCCTTCCCTACAACCTCTTTCACACTTGGTAATGTACATCTATGATAAATTCACCCATCCCTCTTGGGGCTAAAAGTGTGTCATTCCTCATCAAGAATCTCTTTCACCTAGGAATTGGAGGAAGGATTGCATTCTTGTTCTCTCCTTTTCTTTGTTCTAGAAGATGTTATATTTGTCTAAGACAACTCTATGTGGAAGAAGATGTCTTTTTGAACAAATATCTCTTCTCTTCCAAGGATCTCCTTTACACTTACGGCAAGATATCTCTTTTCAACTATATCTAATCCTTGCTTAAGAGTGTTCCCTATCTTGCTTGGGTTTATTACATTGTTCAATAGTGGATATCTTTTTTGTGATAAAGGTAGGTATCCTTGTTCTACTCTCCTTAAGATATCAACATCAACCTATGTTGACATCTTAAGGGGGGGGGGCACCCACACTGCTCCTTTGTATTATACTTTTCTTATGTATTCTACATTGGGACATTCTTGGAACCATAGGGTAACCTCTTAGAGTGAGATGTCATCACTTTTCTTGTATAGTGGGAGATTCTTGGAACCAGAGGGTAACCTCTTAGAGTAAGATGTCATCACTTTTCTTTTGTCAAGTGGGTCATTCTTGGAACCAGAGCACAAACTCTCAGAGCGAGATGGAGATTCTTTTCTCTTGTATAGTGGGTCATTCTCAGAACCAAGACACAGACCCTTAGAGAGAGATGATGCCACTTTTCTCTTATGTTGGGTGATTATTCTCGGAACCATTACATAGAATCTTAGAGTGGGATGTCACACCTTTCTATATAGGTTGTATTGTACTAGGGCATAGAGTCCTATGAGGCTCTTCAAACCTCACTTGCACACACACGCATGAGCTTGGGTGGAACTAACAATGTTCTCACTCTCTTCCTTTACATGGGTCACCTAGACAGGCTCTAGGGGTGATATTTTCCATGTCCTTCTCTCCATGGATAACCTAGTTTTAGGGGTGAGATGTCCATGGTTCCTTTCTTCTTCGCCTTTCTTCTCATGGATCACAAAAGTGTGTATTCATGTCCTCTCTCTTCTTCCTCTCATGAACCCATAGTTTTGATATTGATAGTTCATGGACAATGTCGTCTTTTCTCTTTTATGTGATCACTAGTGTATATGTGATGGCATGCGTCCTTGTGTTTCAATTGGTTGTTGAGGCATTTGTATCAAGGTCTCTCCAGCTACTTGGTTTATTGTCTTGTGTCTTGTTTTTCATCTATCTTTGGTGTTTTGTGTGTTTTGTTCCTTTTTTGCTCCTCAATATTATTGATGTCTTATACTCCTTGTGGTATTGCTCTGTGTCGCTCATCCTCATCTCTTCCTTTCTTCTACTTTACCTGTAGTATTGGCACAAGCCATACTCCCTCTAAAGTGGGGGCTAAATGTAGTTTCATAAAATTGCAACCCTGACAATTTTTACCACATTTGAAGTCTTCACTTTGGCGATGACACCCTCCTTTCTAGCCAAGACCCCTTTCTGCACCTTCACCCTCCCAGTCTACACCCTATTTCTTCCTTAGACGCAATCCACACCCTAAACTAGGGTAGGACAGGGGCACAGTACCCCTGTCCTAGAGGACAGGGGTGTGACGCCCCTGTCTCCCTAGCCACACCCGTGTCCCCACCTCTTAGGGTGGCCCTATGTCGAGTTTGCCTAGTTTCCTATGCACAATTTGATCTTTGAGGTTTGCAATTCCTCTTTGTCGGACTTTGGTGATTGAAAATTAGTCCTCTAGGCATGCATAAAAGGATATTCAATTCCCTCGTTTGACATGAGGATGATAGGCATAAGGATAAGATACTGGATTTCAAGGTCTTCATCAAGCATTCAATCATTCAAGTCTTCTTCATTCATCCATTGGAGCAACATTACAACATTCATTTGCAAGAATGTGTGTGTGTTAGGGTTTTGTCATGTTACATGTCATTTCATGCAACACTTGTGATTATATTCAAGAAGCAAAGCAACAATCATCAACAAATTGTAGATCTACAAGGTATACACTTCCATCATTTACATTTCAGCATTTGCAATTACTTTCTTTCAAGGTTGATTCCTTAACCAGGGTTTGACTGAGGATAACCCCTATCCATAACCCTTCTTCCCTTCTTTTTTGTGTGTAGTTTTCTGGTGCACAACTTTATTTTCATATTTGGACTCCATTTGCAGAGGCAGGTTTCACTAATTTTTGGAGGACCATGTACATTTTCACTATGGTCCCCATGACTTTTCTCCAAATTTGTAGGGCATATCTGTATCAATCTAAGTAGCTCAAATCCAAAGTTAGAGCTCTGGAACCGATAACTCCTTATTTCATTCATTTTCTCTCTCTTTTCCACATAGTCAACAAGTCAACTTTCCAAAAAAGGGTAAATCACACTTCAACCCTTGTAATCCACCAGGAATTCACATCCTTGTCTCTTCTAGATTCTGGATCTAGTGGATTCAAGCCCCCTCTTTTTAATGTAAAGTTCTCCCAAGTGAAAAATCATCCTAGTGACTTCCTTTCTCTCTCTTGGGTGGGGAGTCACTAGGGCTCAGTTTTTCCACTTTACAATACCAAATATCAAAAAACTTATTATTTTAACAACCAATACCAATTAATTGCATTCCATAGTCCTTGTTAATGTTGGCATAGTACATAGAAATGGATAGATGCATACAGAAGATGATTTCTCAAAAAGAGATGACAATAAAAAGAATTAAAAATACCAAGCCCTACTTGTGATGTTCATGTATAGAGCCCTACTTGTGGTGTTCATGTATGCTACATTGTGTATAATTTTACGATGGATAGAACATGCCCCTTATAAATGGATACCTATTAAACTCCCAATTGGAAATTAGGATGTCACAATTGTTTCTCTACCATATCACCAACATATTAGACTTTATTAGGCTGGCTCTTACAAAAAATGTCTTACCCAAAGAATTACGATTTCACTATTTTAGACGGATTAGTACTGTTAACATCATGAAATTATACATTGTGTATAATTTTATAGTATTCCATATGCTTAAAAATGAATATAACTAGAACTTATGAGTTGATCCTCTATCTCCAATCTTAAGACACAATGTACTCTAAATGATGCTTCTGCAATTGCGTGTGATGGCACTTTGTGATAAAATGTATATATGACTTTAAGATGTACAATAATCCAAAGTGGATCAAGTTGAAAAAAAACAATTAAAAATGGAAGAGGAAAACAAAATATCCATTCAAACAAATGGCTAAAGAATTTTTGTAGCAGCAATAGAATTTTTAGCTCAATAATTATGTTGTCATCAATGTACTATATGATCTATCTATCAAAAGATAGATCTGAAATAAGAAAGTAAAGAAAGATCTTATTTCAAATTGATAAGATTGCAAATGTATTACAAAATCTTAGCAATAGAATTTTTAGCTCAATAATTATGTTGTCATCAATGTACTATATGATCTATCTATCAAAAGATAGATATGGAATAAGACAGTCAAGAAAGATCTTATTTCAAATTGCTAAGATTGCAAATATATTACAAAATCTTATTTAGATATCATATAGAATTTTTTTAAATGTCATTCAAAATTCAACCTAAAATGAGCAACAACATTTAGCTGAATCATTTTTCATTAGAAAATGCTTCAAAAATATTCAACATTGCTTGACCAATAGAATTAAGGGCAGAAACCAAGTTCATTTGGACATTCACTTTTTGCTCCTCCAATTTGATCATCTTATCATCAATTTGTTCTTCCTTACTTAATCGCATTTCCATTAGACCATAGTCTTTTTTATGGCATTCATACGGCCTCTTCTTTAGCCAGCTGCAATGTGGAAACAACTAACTTGTTTTCTAGAATCGTGTCTTTCACACTAGTGGTTTTCAATGTTCACTTCCTATTTTTACCTGTGTAGCCTTTTTCTGTTTCATTGTCACTGTGTATTGATCCTTGACATGCTGCATTTACTATATCGAATTCATCCATTGGAACATTTTCATTTGGAGCGTTGTTGTCAGAAGTATCAATAGTTATATTTCTAGGATTGATAGCTCTATCAAACTCAAAATTGATCTCCATTGCATCCATCATCTCTTTTGGAAAATTTGGAGGAAGCCTTTTTCTACTCTCTCTACTTGTTATATTCCAATAACTATCATGCCCAGATGGAATATGTGTCTCATAGTCTCTTATTCTTTTTAAATCTGGCAAAACACACTCCCATCGATCTCGGCATTGATTTGTTGTGCGGAAGACACGATGATGAGAACAATACTCTTGCACAATTTTTCATTTTTCAATAGATGATGTAGCTTTCTTCATCGGCCCACCATTGGAAAGTGTGTCTTTCTCATTGTGTTTTTCCTCTATGAGGATTATTGTGTCTAAAATGCTCCACC
The DNA here is from genome assembly GCF_030272615.1 of Cryptomeria japonica. NCBI lineage: Eukaryota > Viridiplantae > Streptophyta > Pinopsida > Cupressales > Cupressaceae > Cryptomeria > Cryptomeria japonica. Next base: position 501,094,260 of record NC_081412.1, read on the forward strand.
GTGTCCTTCCTTTTCATGCAGGAGGAATAGTGGGTGTTTTATCTTGAACATTTGATTGTTTTTCAGATGGAGTATAACTGAATACTTCTTCATTTTCCCTTTCTGAAATTGGAGAACAATCAAAGATGTTTGTTTCATTCATTGTTTGGGTACTTGACACAAAATCCAAGAATTCATCTATCATGGAATATATATCATCATCTTGTATGTCGTTTTGTGAGAGCATGGCCATGTACCTTCTAAAACCACTCTTTGTAGGAATTGGGCGGTGTAAATTTTTCTGGATGATTATTTAAGCAAGGATATGTTGCTGCACACTGCAAATAAACATTCAAAAAAATATAATTTTTGTAAGAAGATTGTGTTGATAGACATATGTTGCACAAGAAATAATTAATAAGAACTATATATAGGTTGTTCCTATTGTGTCTTCCTATGTATCTATTATCAAAAAGAAAATCTTACGTTAAAGCTAACAGCCTATTGTTGAATGAATGTGTTGACTACAATAAATCAAAGGAATTTAGATTGGCATCCATCTTTTAAGAATTACAATTGCTTTCAAACATATTAATGCCTATGGGGATTAGGAGAAACCAGCACTCTTTACTTATCCAAACATTGCCTTGAATTGTGAGTATTTGTAAGTTTTTTTATTCAATGTTGTGTGAAACCCAGAGTCTAATTATTTATGCATCAAAGACAAGGGAAATGTTTGCCCTTTATTGTTAGCTAAGAAGAATATCATCTGCCTTTATACTATTGTTGTTAATTTGCTTATATCCATGACAATGATACAATATTAACTGGGTACAATTAGAAGTAGTATAACTGAAAATTTACTACTATCCCCCATTGTTTAAATTTATCTTCACTTATTCCAATCCATCTTATCCTTGTCACAAATTTAACTCTTTGTTGGTTGTATCATATGTAAGGATTTCCATAAAAGAGGCTATATTTTTTATTTTCTCATGAATTTGATTACTGTTGATTCATTCGTTATGGGACTGTGTACACATCGATTATAATGTGCCAGTACAAATTTTTATTACTGTGGATTCGAAGTTGTTAGATATAATGAAAAGACATCAGAAATCAATCCACCAATTTATGACATGGATAGCTTCAGTGAGAGCTGGAACATCTAAAGTTTTTGTAATTAAAACACTTTCTATTGGAAATGCCTATTATTTTTTTTGGGTCATGTGATGGTCTGTGCTCTCTATGATCAATTATTCTCACTCTCAGTTTGGGCTAACCTGCATTTTGTAACCTTCTTTTATTAAAAAATATGTAATCTATTAAAACAAACAACAATGGGTATTAAAGCAATGACTTAGAATAAAACAAAGCACATTGCAAGGCCAATATAAAATTGGGCCAACCTGATGAGTTAAAAACAAATGCGCATTCTATAAAAGCATCATCCAATAGTGAAGCTTACAAATTATGAGCATAGAGGGAAATCCTACTGCATGAACTTGTCATAGTAAGAAACATTTGGACTACAAAGAGAGTACAATGAAAACAAGATTTATGTTGTCTACGCACAGAAGATTTATTACAATTACATATGATGATCCAACAACAAAATGTAATGTGATTTGTCGTAAAGCTGTGAAATACTCCAACTTCATCATCTTCAATTCACCCCAAGAAGAGAATGTTAAAAACATATCAAGGAAAGACAGACACAGATTGTTCAACTGAAAAAGAAATCAAAACATGTGATGTTTGTAAGTGAATGGATTTTACTTCTTTTCCATCTTTGCAGATTTTTCACATCCTACTTAAATAGCTGGCAGTGTTGGAAATGAGGCCTCTGAATTTTTGAAAAAAAAGTTGAACAAGTCATGATTGTGGTCTACTAAATGATCATGAATGTTGTATGTAGAGATTAGTTATCTCAAAGTGACGCCCTTTCTTTCCCATGACTCTATTCCCATTGCACTAGGTACCCCAGTTGCCCTTTCTTTCCTGCACTACACACTCGTCCAAATTTTACCATTCAAACCCAACACAGAAAAGTAGAGCAATTGTGCAGGAGGGAGGGAAGATTTTGCCTTTACAGTGGAAACTTACACCCAAAATGGAAGAGTTGTAAGTTTTATCTCGCTGTCTTCAACCACAAAAAAATGAATTAAAAAACAGTGGGACTTCATGAATGTTCTGTGTAAAGAAAAATTGAATAAGTCTAATTTACGTGCTTCCCAAGCATAGGAGGATCCTAGTCCACCCATTTGACATGAAGGCAATAAATTGGATGCCCACATGGACATGCTTACAACTCCGTGTTCATCATGTTGCCTCCATTGTCGATTTTGTCATTGTTTGAAAACCAACAACCAGAGACCTAATAGCATAACCCAGGGGCCCATTTTACTCAAGCTGTAATGCTAATCTGAAAGCCTAATGGATTGCATGTGAATTCTTCCCTAAGTAATCGTCATTTTTTTTTCGTGGTTAGATAAAAAGAAAGCGCTAAACAAAAAAAAATTGTTTTTCTTAATGGTGGTATTGGTTTTTGGGTTCGTTTACTATTACCCCACTACCGACTATGGACAGGGGTGGGCGAATTCAAAGATCCTTCCCTGATTCCGCTTCCCCAAGACCTTGACTCCTTGGTTCTAGATTGAAAACGAGGGAACCTAATTTCTATTGCATACGAGCAATAAAATAATGAAACAATGAGAAATTTTATATGTCAACAGTAAAACAAAGAAATTTATATGCAAACTGTTAAACAAAAAAAGATACAAAAAATTTATTCAAAATTTTATAATTCAGAAATACAAAAATGTATGGTCTTCTTCTACTGTGCATGGGTTGCAGAGCTTAGATAAAATTATAAACATAAATTTGGATTTTCCCTCTAAATTTTTTCTTGGAGGGATTCATTAGTTTTTTTGGGTGAGAATCAAATTTTGATTGATAAATGGCATAAAATATTCCTAAGCTGGTGGGGCAAATTCTAGTCCTGCCCCATTTTTACTTGCTCAAATTAGAAGTCCTAAAAAATAGGGGCTTCTATTTTTTAGGAGCAGATTCCAATTAATCATGTAGCAGAAAAAAAAAAATCATGGGACTGCCTTTTCCTTAAAAGTAGAGCTTAAGCCCCCTGCATGGGACCCCTGCATTAGATTGAATATACATAATAATATAGTCCTTAATGAATCTATAGCCATTTTCTCCTTTCCACTTATTTATATTTATTAATTAAAAAAAGTAATATTCTCATAAAATTAGTATGTTCGTATTCTCAATATTATATTTCAAAAGCTAGGGGAGAGGACTCAGTAGTTGAACACATTTCAATTGTTGTGATAGTTGTTGATTTAATACCCATATTTGTTGATTTAATATCCATACTTGTTGAGTTAATGTCCAATGTTTTTGACAACACTGTACCAATAGTTGTGACTTTAAACTTGTTGTTGCTATGATGCCTACCCATAATTGAATAAAATGTACCCTTAGTTGTAAAAAATAACCAATCATGTGATGCCACATTAGCTGCACAAATATGGGGGCCTCTTTTGCATGACTATTAGTTTCACCTTCTTTCTGGACTGTTTTAGACACCTTGGCAAAAAGCATGCCAATGTGGCATCATATTTAATGATGTGGTGTTGAAACCTTAGTTATAAGCAGGGGACTTGCCAAGTAAGCTACCGTAAAAAATTGGGAGTGATTGGAAATTTCCACGTAGGATTTTGAGAAATGTGAAGTTAGGGTGCACAACTACTGGGTCCTGTCCCCTAAATGGATTTTAAAGTAACTATATTCACGTTTTCTTTTTTCTTCTATGGGGAAAAGGTCAAAGTCTATATATATATATATAGAGAGAGAGAGAGAGTGAGTTAGTTACAAAGACACAACATTGTAGTGAAAGAGAGGGGAAGACATCAACCCTCATACAGTAGATTATTCACAGCAAATACAATTTACCCAAGGAAAACCAAAACAGAATGCATATAGCATATCGTCTGGAATAAACCCTTTGAAGAAAAATAAACTACAAATCCTGCACCCAAAATAGAAGGAAAACAAAATATGACAACAACTAAGGAAATGGGAATTAAGACCCATTAGAGGATTCTTTAGATGAAGCTAATGTTGGCAAAAACAATGCAAGAAAACTGAGAGGGGGGGATGAATCAATTTTCACCAAACTTAAACAAATTAACCTCAACTTTAGATTTGATCAAGAACAACAATAGAAAAAATAAATACATCAACAACACACATAACACACAAATTTTTGACGTGGAAAACCTAGTTAAGGGAAAAACTACAGTGGGAACCTACCCACAATATGATGATACTCTACAGTACTATGTGTAAATATTACAATGGGGAATGCACATACATTCAAGCACACTGCCCAGAGCTCACTGCTCAAAACAACAAAGGGCTCCAACCCTAGAAAGGTCACTACCTTAAAAAAATTGGACAACAATCAGGATTACATGAACTAAAAGAATAGCATCTCCAAATGCCTGATCACAGTTTCGGTTAAGCACACTTTGTACCCAACAACACTTCTTTGCACTTCTTCACTACTAAAGGATAAATTCACTTGTTCACACATACAATATCCTCATAGATCGTATACACAACCAAAAACACTCATAGACACTCATCTTACATGATTACTGTATGCGGGAAAAGTGGGGCGATGAAACGGAAAATGTGTTTTCAAACTAGTCCACACACCAATGGGACTCTTGGTGCAAGTTATGGAGTTATATTCAATAACTCAACTTCCCAAAGAATGTTCCATTGTTCTCTATCTCACAAGACCCCTCAAGCCAATGTCTTTTCTCTCAGATCACTGAGAAAAGTGACTTAGGGATGACAACCATGAAAACGAGGGATATTGATCAATCTAGCATGGATGCATTCCTAGTTATGCATGATACTAAGTCTAACATGATTTAAAGTAGCATGGATATGATAATAAGATGAAAAGATTAGTAACAAAACTATCCTAGCATGCTATACTAGTCTACCATGATTTATTATGTGATAATGCAAATGCCTATTTAAGATTCTATGAAGATTATTTCTATCAAAGAGAGGCTAAATGCTTGATTAAAACTGATTTAGATTAGATGGTTAGTAAAATATCTATAATTTTCATACTAAAGACTTGGATATGAAAATGGAGGAATGAGATCTCTAATTATAGGAAAAACAGGGCAATGAATGGTCAAGATTGGATGATCTTATCAATGGCCAAGATTGAAAGTTATCAATCCATGTTTACAATTCTCACCAATGAAATGGTGACAATTGTCAACATAAGACTGCTTGAGAGGAGATAGAAGCATTAAATGCTTGAGAAGACCTCATGGTTCCCTTAGGAGGTAAGGGTTAAGGTTAGGTTAAGGTTATCCATTGGATAAAGCTTTTACCTAAAGGATAAACTATTGTGAAAGGGTAAAAGAAATAGCCATGGTCAAAGCAATGAATTCTTGATAAGACCCTTGGGTTATACGAGGGTTGAGAAAGTCTCTAATCATGCAAGAGGGATAAGTTAACCATTAATGGTTTGGAAGACTTTCAAGGTTAACTTGTTGACGACATAAAGCCTTTAATGATTTTCAAAGACTTTGAAGGCTTGAAAAGTGACTTCCCTTTGCTTAGGGATGTGACAATATTTAGGGGATGGGTTAGGCTAATTTAGAAGTTGATGCTCTGCAAAAAGGGAAGGTTAGTCTATGATAAAAAAACACAAACAAGAAGAAAAGTCCAATTGTTAGTGTCAGAAATCATAAACAAAATACTTTCCTACACAAGCATATCAAAAGAGATACCAAAAGCATGACAGAATATCTAACCAGGAAGGTAAATATGATGAGGCATCTCCAAATGCCTCCTAACATGCTCTTGGATTCTTCTCCCTTGTTCCTCTCCTCTCCAAATTCTAAAATAGTGTCTCTCAGCAGCTTTTTGCACTATGGATGCTTATGGAGGTTTGAGATTGAGGTATTTGCTCTAAATGTGAATAGAAAGCTAATGCTATGCTATTGATACTAAATTGATTTTTTTAAACCAAAATGACAAGATATTAGTTGATTATGCTAAAATGCTCTCTTAAAATGCCTATAGCTTAAATTCATACAAGTTTTCAGGATCTGGATTATGAAGAAATGGGCTCTATTTATAGGAAAAATGGAGCAATGGATGGTTGAGATTGAGCAATCTCAACAAGGGTCAGGATTGAATGATTTGAGATCCATGTGAGGGCTTTCAACCCAATCCTAGGATGACAAGTGTCAATGTGAGATAGGTTGAGAGGAGAGGGAATAAGCATTAAATGCTTGACATGACCTTGGGAGTTAAGGTCAAGGTTAGTTGAATGAATAAACTCTTTATTCAAAGAATAAAGCTTTTATCCAATGGATAAACTCTTGTACAAAGGCAAAAGGGATAAACATGGTCAAAGCAATAAATGCTTGAGGAGACATATGAGTGCAAGTTGAAATAACCATAAATGGTTATGTAAGAGCCATTAATGGTCATGTAAGAGCCATTAGTGGTTTTGGAAGACTTTGGAGGTTAAATTGTTGAACACAAAAAACATTAAATACTTTTCAAAGACTTTGAAGTCTTTGAGAAGTGACTCCAAGTTGCTTAGGAATGTGACAATAATTAGGGAATGGATTAGGCTAATTAGGAAGGGATTAGAAGAATCTAGAAGGGGATTAGATTTGCAAGTGGGTTTGGTGGGTGAGGGAAAATAGGATTTTATTAAAATAAAATTCATTTATTTCAATAAATGTGTGCAAGTTGCATTTGTAGGAAAATGCAAGTGGGGGGATAAATGATTTAAATAAATGTTTGATTTAATTTATTTAAAAGAGGAATAGGGGATTTAAATGAAATAAATACGATTTATTCATTTAATTTGATTGTGAATTTGGTTTAAGGAATTAATTAAAATAAATTGAATAATTTATTTAATTAATAGAAGAATGTTTGAAGAAGAATTAATTAAATATTAATTTAATTAACAGATGGCTAGTGGATTTTTAATCAAATAAATAGAAAATATTCATTTAATTAAACTGGACAGATTTATGTGACTACATTTGCCCCTCTTTGAGACTGTGCGGTTTATCGTGTCGTTTAAGAAAAAGAAAATAGGTGTGAAGAAATACCCCATAAAATGTTAATTTAATGGGTGGTATGCCCCCTCGAGAGATGGGCCGAAAATTTTTGAAAAATCAGGCGATCTCTCGAAAAAGTATGAAAATTGGCAGGGTGATAGTAGAGAAGAAGTTAGTAACGTAGGCGAAAAATAGAAGAAATTGGAGAGAAAATGGAGAAATGGGGGGCTCGGGAAGTGCATGGGGACCACGACGGTGAGCGGGGGAAAGTTACGGTGACGGCGAAGGGTTTAAATGGGGAGAAAGAGGTGAAAACAGGATCATTTGTTACCGCGACCAGTGTGAAACCATAGCTCTGAGATTGACTTTTGAGAGGAGCGAGCAGCAGTCAGGATGTCGGTACCAGTAGCAGAGCACCGTTTTGAGAGAGTCCGTCGGTTCCATCGGCCAGACGACTACGGACCAGCGGTACGTAAATTTGAGATTTTAATTTTTATGCATTTTTGTCATGTTTTCTGTTGAGCCGAAGTTGAGTCAGGACAATAGCGCTGAAACTACATTTTGGTGCTATTGTCCAATTAACTAGTGCTATTGTGCCGCAATGGCGCTATTGAGGTGTTGTTTGAGCGCTTTTGTAGGCTTGTTTAGGCGCTATTGTTTGATGAGCGCTATTGAGGGGTCTATTGAGCACGTTTGTGTTTAAGCAGCACTATTGTATAGTTGTTGTAGCGCGTTTGTAGTTTTAGTGCTTTTGCATAGCTGATTAAGCACTTTTGTTAGGGGTTTAGTGCTTTTGTTTGCAAAATAGCACTTTTGTTTGCAAGATAATAGATGCCCAAGTTTGTGTGAAAAAATCTCCCGATGCCAATGATGGATGGATTGGGATGTGAAGTGGGAGTTGTTTTGAAAAATAGCTGCCTGATGAGACTTAGGTCACTTAAGATAAATGCTTGTTGAAGTCTAGGTGTGCCATGATTGCTTACCTATTAAGACCCGAAGATACTTGATCAAAGTATCTGTTGATAGTCTAGGTTTAAACCTAAGAAAGTTTGAAAACAAAACAACTGATGATAACTGATTGATGCCCGTGTGCAGGAGGATCTACGTGTGTTGCAGTTACGTGAGAGACATCCAGCTGACAGAGGCTAAGATTGACTGACAGAGGCCCAGATCGACTGTATTGCAGCTACTGGTTTATACGATGTGATGCACATGCCCGTGATTCGGATGAATCACGGATTGATTACCCCTTTAGCAGAGCGCTAGCATAATGAGACGTGCACATTTCACCTTGCGTAGGGGGAGATGACAATGACCCTGGAGGATGTGTGGTGCATCCTGCATATTCCGATTCAGGGGGAGCTGGTTACATACGATAGATCATGGGGGACTCTAGCAGTACAGAGGTTCTTTGATGAGGATGTATTCATTGATGATGGCTCCATTGCCTGGGAGGATATCGCTACTTTATACGAGCCTTTACTAGTAGTTTTGTTAGGCATTGTGGGAAGATTACTATGTCCTGATAGGCGCTCGCATGGTCTGGTCGTCGAATGGGGACAGGTGATAGAGCAGATAATTACAGAGGGGATCCGATTTGCCTGGGGACCGTACGTGTTGGCACACCTATATCAGGAGCTGCATGAGGTGGTATACCATGGGAGGGGCTCACTAGCAATGGGAGTGACGCTACTACATATTTGGGCATGGGAGCACTTACCAGTGACTCAACCAGTGAGTCTCAGATTCTGAGCAGTGGATCAGCCGTATATGTTTATGTATAGCGGTATAATGAGTCAGTCCCACCTGGGGAAGTTAGAGTAGTGGCGACAGGCATTGGATGATCTTGATGCAGTGATATGGAGACCCTATTTGGAGTGTGAGCCCTCGGATGATGATGCGGAGGCACTGCCATATGTATTTATGACCCAATTCCTCATTGGGAGGACCTTGTATCATGTAGAGAGATAGGTGCTCAGTAGAGTGTTGAGATAGTTTGGGCGGCGATAGGTGTTACCTAGTGGTTTGGGAGAGTATCCACGGGTGGTCCGAGAGAGATATGCATGGGGGCCAGTACTTCCGTATGACCAGGCACTGGCAGAGTTTTAGATGTTGCAGGTGAGACCTTGGGATATACGACTGAGGGTGGTGGATGTAGGGGTATCGAATGAGTACATGCAGTACATGGCGGCTCATCTGATTCTTCGGATATCAGATCCGACAGAGCCGATGCCCGATTTTGAGGATGAAAGGGGACGGAGATGGAGGAGGAGAGGGGGGCGAGGACCTATGGTTGCTGGATGAGGGAGAGGAGATGGTGAGGGTGGAGGAGGAAGGGGAGATGGGGGAGGGGGTGGAGGAGGTGGAGGAGGTGGTGGGTTGGGCAGTCGGATCCAGTGGAGAGGGAGAGGTGGATTGCCACTGCGGATATCGCAAGGACCGTTGATGCAGGGATGAGTTAGATTGGGTGGGAGAGGTATGGAGAGGGAGATACTGATGGATAGAGGGGAGAGAGCCACTGGAGAGGGATATACTGGTGAGGCAGCTATGGAGCCAGGAGAGGGATCGGGTGGAGATATGCGGGAGCAACTGATAGTGCATTTGTAGTCTCGACTTGAGGCATCTGAGACACGAGTGGAGGATTTGGAGGCGGAGGTTGCAGCTAGAGATGTGCAGCTATTTGCATGAGAGTCAGAGCTAACTGTAGTGTTGTAGGAGAGAGATTAGGCCATTGACAGGGTGATCTAGTTGTAGGAGAGAGTGAGGGTTTTGGAGGGAGTACAGGGACAGGGGCCATCTATGGAGGCATTGGCAAGGGAGGTACGGAGAGCAGGTGGAGAGGTTGATTATTGGCAGGGCCTATATGAGCAGGTGGTACCATCCAGTCAGCGAGCACTGAGCTATTCGTAGATGCGACAGGCCAGATCAGAGTGATCCCAGAGGATGCAGAGCAGTGGGGGTGTGATGGGTCCTCTACGGAGAGACGGGTCAGGGGGGCAGGAGCTAGTGGGGGATTTATGGGGCGTCCATGGAGAGATAGATCAAGTGGCACGGGGACTAGTGGGGGAGCAGCGGGAGATGGTGGTGCAGCATCTGGTCAGAGTGGCATCTGAGAGAACATTTTGCATATATGTATTTTATTGTTGGACTGTATCTTGGATGGCTCTTGGTAGTCGATTTTGTAGACTTCATTGTACTCGGATACATGAGATGTGATATATATGAGGAGATCCCATTTTTGGATTTATATGCATATTGTGATGTATGGATGCTATGCAGGATGGTGTTTTTATGAGTGTATTGCTTAGATGGATATGTGTATATGTATGCATTTATGAGATGATTCCTATATGCATGGTTTTATGATGATTTATGATGTTGGATACTGACATGTGAATGCAGGTTTATACATGTGTGTGTGTTTTGTTTCATGTAATGCTTTATGTATGTAATGTTACGATGGTGATGTATGCTCATGATGATTTATATATGTAATGCCATGATGGTTGATGAACAGGATTTTGGTACTTTCATATAATAATGACATAATGATATGCAATGATGTTAATGCAAAGAATGAATGATTTATGTATGGATATGTATCTAGATGTTTTAGGTGAATGTAATATGGATAAACAAATGTAAAGTACAAATGTTTATATGATGATGTCTAAATGAATGCATATGCATAATGGATATATAAAATGGTATGAACCAATGTTTGGAGACAAATGGTTTTATGATTTTAAATGCCTAAATATGATTTAAGTAAAAAACAAAAAATGATAATGTGATGATAATGCAACTTATGGTTTAATAAGTGCACCTTAATGCAATTAAAAAGGATAATGTAAATGCAATGTAAATGAAAAATGAGCCTAATAATATACTTAATAATGGATGAAGGAATGCACCTTTTAACTAATGAATAGATAAATGAATGCATGCAATGATAAAGGATGATAATGATGATAAAACGATAATGGATAACTGACACTAAATGAATGCATAGTAAATAGTTAATACCATCAAGGACAATTTGATCATATGAATCTAATCATCCTGATTTATGCAATGATGCAAATGATTTAATGAAGACTAATGTTGATAAACTAAATGAACTATATGCAATTTAATTAAAAATGACATGAATGTACTTAATGCAAAATGCAACTAAATGTAATGATGATATGACCATGATGAATGCAACGTTTTTGAGACTTTGCATGATGTATTGATGATGTATCAGAGTACTCAATCGCAATTGTATCCAAGACCAGCTCAATTCTTACATAACTGTTCATACTAACCTTTCTCATATTTGCATACAAATCATACATATGAATGAGTGAATGGATGGGTGATATGCAACAGAATGCAGCATATAAACAAATGAGATGAAATGACGATCCACAGTGCTCTATTTTCATCATTGAGCTTTAAAATATTGTAAGAAAATACAAGCAACTTGACATAATGATTCAAGATGACCTAAGTAGTTCTTACATGGATTTTGATATAGCAAGTTAACACAAACGACTTGATATAATGGGTCAAGTCGACTAGAGTATTGTTTGTAGAACAGACAAGGATTATCTCCATTTATGCATGACTTGGATTGTCCTCCTTGATCTTGGGATGATCATATCCTGAGACAAGGGCATACTGTAATAAGAGACAAAAACCTTTATCCGAATTGGATGAGGTAGGAGGAACCAAAGAAGGAGCATTGTTCTTGTAAGAAAACAATATATACATAAAGAATAAAGAATATGGAACCTTGGGAATGGTTCATGCTCATATGGTCAAGGTATACGCTGTAGTCAGCAAGCCATAGTGATCTATGACTGCATTTTGCATAAGATCACATAGCTTAGTGAACTTTCCACATAGACACCAATAGTATATGCCCTAGAACTTCATCGGAACAATGCACAGATGATACACAAACAATGTTGTAGGAACTTGATACATATAAACGAATGAATTACTTCACAAATCAACCAAGTATTTGATAGCTTAACACAATTTTCTTGTCAAAGAAAAATGTTGTCTTGTCTTTGTTTTGGTAAGGAAGGATGCATCCTTTTTGAAGACAGTTTGATTGTTGATGTTGATTGTTTTGGTCAATTCGAGAAGTGGTCATCGTGTGAGTATTTTGCAATGCTTGTTTAGTATCTTCTTTGAAGAATATATGTACAGGGTGTTGCCATGTTTTTGATTGATTTTTGATGTTTTCTGATGTTTTTGGATTTTGATGATTGTTTTGAATGTTTTTGGATTTTGATGATTGTTTTGGATGTTTTTGGTGTTTTGATGAGATAGTTTTGAATGAAGAACTTAATGAATCACAAGACAATGCATAATCCACTTCCATCAATAAGTTAAGGGCATTGCCCCCAGTTTAGACACGACCATGAAAAAGTGGGATGCAAGATGCATGCAATACTTTCTTGATTGCAGATTTATAACAAGCCATGGTTTTGGATGGATGGATATGGATGTAATGAATGTGATCGCAACAAGTCTGAAAGACAATGGAGCCATAGCCTTTACAAGTGGTGCCTGTTTGCTAGGTTTTCACCATCGTACTTACCCAAGGTGCCACCTTAGTGGTTGTTCACCGTTTGGATGCATGATTTTTCTTTACTCTTTTTGGTATTTTTGTATTTTCTTCAAGTCATTTATCTAGATGTTTTTGGTGTTTTTGCTAGTATATATGGGAGCCTGTTGCTCTGTACAGCTTTTTAGGTGTAAAACCATTTGAGGTGCATGTTGTTGATCGGATCTGCTAGTGGTTCTCCTTCTGACGTAGCCAACTAATATGCCCCAGACCCAAATACAGCAGTGGCAACATATGGACCCAGCCAATTTGATTCAAACTTTCCTTGATGTTCTCGGTTGGGTTGGTTACGAGGATTTTCTCGAAGAACAAGATCACCTTCCTTGAATGTACGAGGCTTAACTTGATGATTGTAGCTTCTGCTCATGTGCTGCTGATAGGCTTTGAGGTGATTATATGCAGCTTGTCGCTTTTCATCAAATAGCTCTAAGTGTAGACATATAAAAATGACCATATTCCTAAATGAATATTTTATGTTTATTTCTCTATTTAATTAAATTATCCACATTCCTCTATTTTATTAAATAAATTACTCAATTTATTTAAATTAAATTCACTATACCATTTAATGAATAAATCATTTTATTCAATTAAATCCCCCCTATCCACTTTTAATTAAATTCAAAATTTAATTAAATAGTTATCCTAAATTGAATAAATCTAATTTATTTAATTTCCCCAAATAGCAACCAAATTGAATTAAATTATTTCAATTAAATTCAATTATCCCTCCATCCATTTGCAAAATCCTAAACCCCTTTCTAATTCCTTCTAGAATCTTCTAAACACTTCTAATTAACCTAACCCCTCCTCTAAACTTTGTCACATCCCTAAGCAAAGGGAAGTCACTTCTCAAAATCCTCAAAGTCTTTGATAACCATTAAAGGTTTTCAACCTTCAACCACCAAAACCCTTAAAGTCTTTGAAAACCATTGAAGGCTTCCAACCTTCAACCACTTAATCCCCAAAGTCTCCAATAACCATTAATGGTTAATTCAAACCATCCCACATGGTTAAAACATTTGTTTTGACTCAACCTCTATCCAACCCAAGGGTCTCATCAGGCCTTTAATGCTTTGACCATGATTATCTCTTAATCATTTGCACAAAGGTTTATCCTTGGATTAACTCCTAATCCATTGGGTAATCCTAACTTAGACTTGACCCTTAGCCTTTAGATAACCATGAGGTCTTCTCAGGCCTTTAATGCCTCCAACCTCTTCTCTCAACCCAATCCTATGTTGACACTTGTCACCATTTCATTGGTGCCAATTGTGCACATGGATCCCCAACTTTCAAACTTGACCCTTGATTAAACCTTTCAATCTTGACCATCCATTGCCCTGTTTGTGCTATAAACAGAGTTCTCATTCCTCCATTCAAAAACAATCATCCTTCAAATTTGTAGCATCACACTTATGCTCAAATATATTCAAGCTTTCATTTCATATATGCTCATCAATTAGCCTCTCTTTAAATCAGGAATTAGACTAAATATACATGTTAGAATACTTCTTTTATCATTTTAGCTCAATCATAGACTAAATATAGTATGCTAGGATAGTATTCATACTAATCTCGTCATCTTATCATCTAGTTTATTACATTTTTAATATCATACATAGCTTAATCTCCATTTCATACTAAAATCTATCAAAGCATCTCTCGTTCTCATATTTGCCATCCCTAAACCATTTTGCTCAGTGATCTGAGAGCAAAAACATTGGTTTGAGGGACATTGTGAGATAGAGAACCATGGGACCCTCCTTGGGAAGCTGAGTAACACTACTTTACTCCATAGCTTGCATCAAGAAGTCCTGTGTGTGTGTGTGGACTAGTATTTAACAATATTTTTGTATATTAAGTTTTATTCGCCCACTTTTCTCGCATACATTTCTGGCGCCCACCGTGGGGCTCGAACCCACGTAACAAATCGGTTTTTCAAATTAATAACTTTTGCAGGTCCACGGGAAACAGGAATCGGCGCGTCGGCAACATTCCATAGTGCATCTGCTCAGCAGTCTTGTGCATCCAGCTCACTGTTTAGCGTGTGGGCCCTATACTTTAGCGTGTGAAGGCATTTTCTTAGCGCATGACCAAACTAATAATTTCCTGTAGGTCTCGACGTGGGTAAAACTCAGAGTAGTGCATGCAGTAAATAGAATAGTGTATCCGATCCCTAGTTCAGCGCTTATAGTCCATCATCCAGCGCGTGAACCTCAGAAGTTAGCGCATCATATTTCAAATTTTCCTACAGAACTGAGCGCGAGAGAAAGACAAAACACAGAGCAGCGCTTCTAATTCACAGATTAGCGCATCCAAGAAATCGTATAGCGCAGAGGAGCATAATTTTAGCGCATCTGGCTTTCATTGTAGCGCGTATAGTCAATTCTGTAGCGCATCACAGACAAAAAAAAAAAAAAAAAAAATTGTAACCGAACTGAAATTTTAGACTTGTAGAAGTCCTCCAGATCACCTGACGTTTTATCTTTGTTGTTTGCTTGCAGGATGCTAACGGTTTCTTGCAGGTAGAGCGGGAGATTTTATGTTAAAAACGATTTCTTTTGTTGACCTACAAATCGGAAATTTTGCTTTGTTGACCATTTCCTTATTATAGATCAGACAATCTTTTCTTTTAAAAGTTAAAAAGAACATCATGCTTGTTGGAGCAACATCTCCAAATAGAAGTTAGAAAATCATTGTCTTGAAAGCTAAAAAAAACTTTGTTTGCTTTGTCTCGAAAGTGGAAGGTATATGCTCTCCCCTTAACTGGGTGATCAAAAATCTAGACCACTCTTACAGCTTTCAGTAATTCAAGCATTAAAACCTTTAGCAGGCCTGCCTTCCCGAGGAGTTGCAATCAACTCTTGAAACCATTTATGGCCGGTGTGAAGGGAACGACCTAAGTGGGGAACGGCTTTGACGCCAAGAATTCCAACCCACTATAATCAAATGTGGAAAGTGACGAAAGTCCTTTTCAACGGTTGCGCACAGTGATTAGCCTTCCCCCAGTATCCTTGAGATACAGAAAGCCTTTGTTCTAAAGGTTGGGAAGCCTCCTGAGGGAGTTTATCACTGACGGTCAAACAGGAAGCCTAATTAAGAACCATAGAATTAGAAACTTTGAATCGAGTCAATAACCAAATATTTGTAACATCATAGTGCAAGGGTGGGAAAGAATCCGCCCCCAAGATTACTCACCATATATCTCCCAAGATAACTACTCAACTGTGAAGCAATTCACTTTGAGTTAACTTCTAGCAAAAGGCAAAAAAATGGGCGCCCTCTAGTGGGTGACACGGCTGTTTGAGCTGACGGAGTATCGAGACTAGTGGGCTATGATGTTATTTATGACCCTTGAATAAAGAGTTTTTCTGAAGTGTATTACTTGTATCCAAACCTGTTAAAACATTGGGGATTTGAACACATCCTCACAGAACATACACTTTTTGTTAGATTAGGCAAAATGGTTGTACTTTTTGTGCCGTGCTTGCAGTTATTACTTCAGAAAATCATCCATCGCACTTGAAAATTTCTCAACAAAAATCAAAAACCTCAAGAAATCACACAAACAGAAAAATCAGGGCAGTCTAGCGCATAAGAACAACATCTTAGCGCGTGGAAGGCTTTTGTTAGCGCATCCAAACCTTACATTAGCGCGTGAAATTAAAACAGTAGCGTTTTATCCTCAGGCAAAAACAGTAATAATCCTTTAGCGCATCCACAACACAGTCTAGCGCGTCACAGCAACCTTTTAGCGCGTGGGAACCAAGAATTAGCACATAAAACAAAACAGTTAGCGCTTCACAGGCCTAGTGTAGCGCGTAACTTTTTCAAAAAAAAATTCAACAGCAAATTTCAACAGTCCTAACTTTAGCGCGTAGAAGAAACATCTTAGCGCTTAGTAACCACATTTTAGCGCATATACTCCAACATTTAGCGCTTGTAAAGCCCAGTATAGTGCGTAGATTTTTCACCAGTTAAACAAAAAATTTCCAAAATCCAAACTTTAGCGCGTATCTAGGGGCAGATTAGCGCGTGTGCTCATTCCTTTAGTGCATCAGGTAAATTCAGTAGCGCATGTAAACTCTGTTTTAGCGCATGATCCAAGGCTGAAAAACAGAGAGTCCAAAACTGAAAAAATTTGAAAATTTCAAAAACATTTTAGAAGAATTTTTCATCAAAAATCGTCTTTTATCAAACCAGAGTGACAAAAACAAACTATTAAAAACTTTTCTCAAGCTAGATTTGTGTTAAACAAAGTTGTCCAAATCCTAAACAAAATCGCACAATAGAGGATGTCTCTCCTATCATAATCCGGAAAATTTTCATCATCAGTGTCATCAAAATCCTTTACCATCTTACGGATTTCTATCTCAAAACACTTGTTTAAAATTCTCAAATTGTCAAATCCAGTTTCCAGATCGGGAAGCTTTTATCCATATCATTTGACACACTTTATCGTGAAGGGGCAGCCTTCACTCTGATAAAGTAAGATTTGAAATTTCCAAAACAAGAATCAACTTAATCCAAACCAATCAAAGGAAATCATTGATCACTCTTGCATGACTAATCCCCTTATTCTGAGAAGAAAGAACCTCTATCGTAACATCATGTTAAAGAAACGACAACCTAGTTTTTCCAAATTCATCAAGTGAAATAAGTTTTCATACATCAATCGTCAACTCTTCAAATCTCATCGGGTATTCCTTCATCACGTCAAACGTTATATCCAAAAAAAATCTAGCGAATTTGACAAAGAACCCTTGAAGACAAGAGCATACTGTCAAAAGTCTGCTTTTAATCAAACCATAAACCGCGGCAGAAAAATCAACCCAGCATTCTTGCCCGACGAGTGCATCACATATAACACATCTCAACCAGAACCACCAACGCCCGAAAAACACATCGAGGAGGCTTTTGTACCTTTCATCACTGAAAGCTTCTACTAAAATGCCTGTTAAACAAAGCGAGACACCCGCTGAGTCCAGTATGAATCGAAGATTATCAAATCCTTTTGAAGTTCCACCTATAGAAGAACCTGAAATTACTGAAGCCCTTCTTAGGGAATGTCAAGTAAATCCCGCCTTCCAAAAACTTGTCGAAAAGCTCATGGAAAATGACAAGGAAAAATATCTGTTGATGCTCACAAGCAAGGGCGTTAAACTTCTTGAAGATTTCGACCCAAACATTTTTCAAACCGAATCTCGGCAATATGCATATCAAGAACAAAACAAAGAAGAAGAAACTTGCATACCTGAACAATATAACTTTGAACAACACATTCCAGAACAACGCATACCGGAAATGCATATACCTGAGCTAGAAACACTAGAGCAACATATACCATTTACCACGCCTTTTCAGCTAAGAACCAATACAAGGCAAGAACTTTTTCCTCGGCAAGACAATGCACCTTTGATTGCTCTTACTCAACAAATGCAAATGTTGCAAAGGCAAATACAGGATATGCAACAAGGGACAATAGTGCGGTACTCTTTAAACAAAATCTGTCCTTATCCATTTGACAGAAGCTTGAACATGGTGCCTTTTCCTCCAAACTCGGACGTTCCCAAATTTGATAAATATGATGGGAAAAGTGATCCCAGAGATCATGTATGGGAATTTTGCACACTAAGCCTTGAATTCGCTCATGATGACACCTATTTGATGAGGTTATTCCCCAGAAGCTTGGGTGGGCAAACCATGGAATGGTTATCCAAAATTTCGCCACCTGTTAGATCATTTGATGAATTGGTTAACAAATTCATAACTCACTATTCCTACAACATCCAACATGCCATAACCATGCTAGATGTTTGCAACACCAAACAAAAGAACAATGAAACATTCATGGCGTTCCTTCAACGTTGGCGACGCATGGTCTCCAGATATCCTCGAGATATTCCTGAAAAAGAGAAAATGGAAATCTTCATTGATAACTTGAATGGCGAAATGAGTTACAGACTAAAACTTCAATGCATACCATCTTTCGCTAAATTGATTGAAAATGGCATTCAAGTAGAGGAAGCATGTGTCAAAAAGGGAACACTCAAATTCTACAAGGAAGGAACAAACTCATCAAACTACAATAACCAAAACAACACCAACTTTGACAAATCTTGATTTTGGACTCGAAACAAGAACGAAGGCAACAACGAATCACATGATCCCAAATCTAAACAACCAGTGCTTGCTTTATCTGGAAATCCTCAGAACACGAAAAAATCTTTAAAATGTTGCACCAAATGCTAACACATATGCACCAAACAATGATCAAGGACAACTTAACACGAATAACACCAATGATACTCAAAGCAAGAACATGAATCCAGGACCTAACAACAATTCACGCAACACAAACAATTTTCAAAAGCGTATTTTTACACCACTGGGACAATCATTAGAATCAGCATTCAGAGAACTTTTGGCAAACAAAATTCTTTCTTTGCCTCCAATCAACAATTATGAACCCCCAATCAAACCACCTTGGTGGAATGATTCACACTATTGTGATTTCCATCGCAACAAGGGTCATAGAACAAACGAATGCATGAGATTGAAACACATAGTCCAGGACATGATTGATCGAGGTGACTTAACGGTTGATGGTCTCAAAACAAATGGTGATCACGGAGCCTTTAAAAATCCTTTCCCAAATTACAACAAGGATGGAGCATCCACTTCAGAGGATACACGTGGAGCTCGTATTAATCACATCTACAATAACACTATCAACCATATATCAGCTGAAGATCATCAAATAAATGTCATCACCATCCGAGATCAGCGTGATCATGAATCTATCAATGTAACAACCCGCACTCAGAAATATGTCTTAAAAGGACATACTGCACCTACAACCGCCACACCAAAAATCCAATATGACTTGGTTAGCCAACTACGCAAGACTCCAGCTCAGATATCTATCCTGGAATTATTGAAACTATCACCCAAGCACAAAGACATATTGGAGCAAGCACTATTGGAAACAAATGTACCTCAAAATCTGGATACAGACAGATTTCAAGCCATGGTCACCCATATGACAGGACCTCATAACCTCACCTTCTCCGAGCATGATAATACTTCCTTGAGTCATCCACATAATACTCCTCTCCATATTGAAGTCATTGTTTGCAAACACCGAGTCAAAAGAGTCTTAATAGATGGAGGAGTCGGCCTTAATATATGTACTTTAAAGCTTATCCGTGCATTAGGCTTCTCAGAAGAATCTATTGATCCTTGCAAAAAGATTACCATAAAAGCATATGATGATGAAGAGCAGTCCTCTAAAGGCACAGTGATATTACCTATACAAGTAGGCCTAGTACAAAAGGATACTATATGTCAGGTCTTAGATATTGATCTCACCTACAATATCTTATTAGGACGACCCTGGATACATGAAATGCAAGCAGTACCTTCTACATATCACCAGTGTGTCAAGTTTCCTTATGATGGACAAGAAATCTCCATATCAGCTGATCACAATCCATTTCAACATTGCAATGCAATGGGGGCAGCCCAGGACAGTTTGGTTCCTCATAATAGAGAAAAGCAGCAATCTTCAACATCAGATCCACACACAGCAAAATCCAACTCCTTATGGGGAGACTTCAAGCAGAAAATGCAAATCAAAGACCAAGGCATGGGAGAATACACTTTGGAGCCTTTATGTTTGGCAAAATTGCCGACCTCACCTAGATCACATGGTTTGCCTACTACATCAACACAACTGGCTACTCAGCCCATCACTAAATTTGATGGTACCTTCATCCAATTGGGTACTCTAGCACATGAATCAGAAGACAAAGATATTCTTAGCTGGTTATACAAAGATGAGGAAGAAAATCATAGAGCAGCTGCTCTGGACATTGTTCTACCAACACACATGTATGGAAAAGGCTACTTAATCATGAAGCAAATGGGATATGGCAGTAAAGGACCTATTGGCAAACGCAAAGAAGGAGTCACTGAACCTATAGATCTTCCTTCACAACCTAGTAGGAACAAAGCAGGATTGGGTTCTAAACTCACATTCCTATTGAAACGGCCGCCTCACCTACCTATCAAACCTCAATGGAAAGTAAAGACACCGTACAAAGAAGAATCCTGGCAGGAAGCACTTTTTGAATCAGCAGAAACAATCCGCAAGGCACGGGAACGTCAAGATCAGAAGTTACATCAGGAAAAGCTTCTAAGTCACAAGAAGGCCCTATCTACAGCATTAGCTCATATTCAAACACCAATATCTCAAGAACAAATCAGGTCATCTCCAGATACCGTTATTCCTCCCCGAGAAAGTACAGTCTATGAACAAATCCAGCAAGTAGAAGACGGATCTGATACAGAATCTACAAAAACCATCAAAATGGTATCCATCATCAAAGATTTGTTTTCACCATACAACACACCTGTTTATAGCACAGATAGAATCTGGGATGATGCCCATGAGACAGATTCTAATGAATATGAATGGGGTACCTTCTCCAATGCTACTACTGATATCCTGGATGATACTGATTCTATATCCCTTTCTCAGGAAGAACATAACGCAGAAGATAGACCTCTTGAATTTGGACCACAAAATATCTATGACGCCTAGGAAAGTGAACAGAAACATTATGAACAAGTCTATGTGGAAGATTTTACCATCGAGGACCTCGACGAAATCTTAAATTTCTTTAAACCCAAGACCCATCACGATGAAAACTCTATCCTAACACTTACGGTAGCCGAACTTGATCCACCCAACGATTCCTTACCACTTGTCTTTCCTGACCTCATCGACTGGGACGAACCTGAAACAAATGATATACCAATTTTCCTAGATGATGCATCTATTGTCCATTACCTATGTACCGTAAATCCAGAAACAGACTCTACTAGTGAACAAAATAACGATATCTGTCAATCAGGGAGTGCCAAGTCTCTCAGTCGCAAAAATGAACCAAATAACGAATCTAATGCTCAAAACCAGTCAATGGCAGCTCTAGATCATAAAAAAGTAAAAATAAAGGACGCATCGGAGGGTGAAAACCTTTTTAAGGCACCTAACAATGGGAGACTTGACACTCTTCCCGAGCACTTTCATGAGCGATCGCCCATATTGATTGAGCCCACTCAATCAATCAACATTGGTACCACAGAAGCAGCCAGAAATATACACCTTGCAGAATCTCTGACAGAGGAAGAAAGATCGGCATTCATCATCTTCTTTAAAAAATAGCAAATCAACTTTGCTTGGTCATATGCTGATATGCCCGGAGTAGATCCACACTTAATTATGCATCATCTATCCATCTCTACAGGAGTTAAGCCAGTCAAACAAAAGCTACGAAAGATGAATCCACAGGTGGCACTCATGGTCAAAACTGAACTAAAGAAATTATTAGACGTCAGATTCATCCGACCCATTGACTATGCAGAGTTGATATCCAATATCGTTCCAGTATCAAAACCGGATGGTAGTATCAGAATATGCACTGACTTCAGAGACGTCAACAAATCTTGTCCAAAAGATGACTTTCCTCTGCCAAGTATCGACATAATTGTAGATCTCACAGCAGGCCATGCAATGCTCTCACTAATGGATGGTTTCTCAGGCTATAACCAAATCAAGATAGCTCCTGAAGATCAAGATAAAATAGCATTCACCTGTCCTTGGGGGACGTACTGTTGGAATGTTATGCCTTTCGGCTTAAAGAATGCAGGGTCCACTTATCAAAGAGCAATGACCACAATATTCCATGACATGATGCACACATTTATGGAAGACTATGTGGATGACTTACTAGCTAAATCCTTCACTAGATCAGAACATCTTCGCATCCTAACAAAGATTTTTGATCGATTGGAGAAATTCCAAGTTAGGCTTAACCCTAAGAAGTGTGTCTTCGGTGTTACATCAGGCAAGTTACTAGGCTACATAGTCACAGCTAAGGGTATTGAAGTTGATCCAGCAAAGGTACAAGCCATTATGGAAATGCCACCACCACAGAATATCAGTCAACTCAGATCTCTACAGGGACGACTTCAATCAATCAGGCGATTCATCGCTCAGCTAGCAGATAAAAGTCTACCATTTAACCATTTGCTACACAAAAATGTACCATTCAAATGGGAGGCTAAGTGTGCAGAATCTTTTTATCAAATCAAACAGTACCTGATGAATCCACCAGTTCTATTACCACCAGTCGCCGGAAAGCCACTTATTCTATATATCTCAACAACAGATATTTCACTGGGGGCATTATTGGCTCAAGAAGATCAACAAGGAAAGGAACGCGCCATATACTACATCAGTAGAACATTGAATGGTTATGAGCTCAACTATACATTTATTGAAAAGGCTTGTCTAACAGTGGTCTTTGCATCTCAATTTTCCGACATTACATGCTAGCACACACCATCAAGCTAGTTGCAAAAATTGATCCTCTCAAATATCTACTCAGCAAGGCAGCTCTTACAGGTCGATTGGCTAAATGGGTCATGATTCTCAGTGAATTCGACATCCAATACATAGAAAGATGAGCCATCAAAGGACAAGCAATTGCAGATCAGTTGGCTGAAGCACCGCTACCAGGCAAACAAACCATGGAGATCGAATTTCCAGACAGGGACGTTCTTGCTCTTTCTACTAAACAATGGACCCTATACTTTGACGGATCCTACACTCAACATGGTTCAGGGGCCGGCATTCTGTTCATCACTCCTGAAGGACACACTATGCCAAAATCATACAGACTTATGTTTCCATGCACAAATAATGTGGCTAAATATGAAGCACTGGTCATAGGCATCAAAATGGTCGTAGAATGGAAAATCACAGAGTTAAAAGTCTATGGAGACTCACAACTGGTCATTAATCAAATCAATAACAACTATCAGACAAAGGACGACAAGCTACTACCCTACAAACGAATGGTGGATGACTTCAAACAGTATTTTGTGCACATCACTTTCGAGCAAATACCAAAGTTGAACAACAAAGCAGCCGATGCAATGGCTACAATTGCTTCGCTACTACAAATTCCTGAGCAACAGAGTCGTTATGAGTTCTTGGTAGAGCAACTGTTCTCCCCCGCCTATGACCACTCTGAATCCCATGTTATCTATGCCTTGACTGGTTCAGATTCTCCATTATATGGACCAATATATGACTACCTTAAGCATACTATCTTACCCATTGACCAATCCCATAACCAAAGACGTAACTTTATCTGACAAGCTGCCCGTTATACCCTTACCGCTGATACTTTATATCATCGAGGTCTCGATGGTACTCTTCTTTGTTTTCTTGATCGTAATGATTCCGATTTGGCTTTACACGAGCTTCATGAAGGTATTTGTGGCACACATTCAAGTGGCACTACTCTTGCTAAAAAACTTCTAAGGATGGGATACTACTAGCCTACAATGGAGAAAGATTCATATCACTTTGCCAAGAAATGTCCTAAATGCCAAATCCATGGAAATCTAATACATGCACCAGCACAGGAACTGCAGCCCTTTACAACATCATGGCCCTTTTGCCAGTGGGGACTGGACCTAGTTGGCAAAATTCATCTGTCATCTTCAAATGGACACAAGTTCATTATAACAGCAACAGAATACTTTACCAAATGGATAGAAGTAGTTCCCATGACCACAGTAACCGGGAAACAAATTGCCTCTTTTATCCTAAATTATCTGATCTGCAGATAAGGTATTCCAAGTTCAATCATCACAGATAATGGACGGCCCTTCAAAAATCAAGATGTCCACGAACTATGTGAAAAATTCAAAATCCAACATAGATTCTCTACACCATATTACCCACAGGGAAATGGACAAGCGGAAGCATCTAACAAGACAATACTGAAAATCCTCAAGAAAACGGTGAATGATGCAGGCAAAGATTGGCATGTACAACTCAATCCAGCACTTTGGGCATACAGGACCAGCATCCGCACACCTACAGGAGCGACACCATACTCATTGGTTTATGGATCAAAGGCTATTTTACCCCTGGAGGTAGAGATCCCATCTCTCAGAGTCTCTTTGAAAGGCTTAATCCCAGATGAAGAGTATCGAGTTAATCGTCTACAAGAACTTGAGCTATTAGATGAAAGACGCCAACATGCTTATACTCATCTCAAAGCATATCAGCAACGCATGTGCAGGAGCTACAATCACAAGGTCATTCCCCGCAACTTCAAGGTTGGTGACCTAGTCCTTAAAGAAAATCCAAGAAATCAGCAAGATTGAGAAAAGAAAGGGAAATTTGAACCTAACTGGTTGGGTCCCTATGTTATCATATCCGTTTATGGATCAGGTGCTTATCAACTAACAAATTTTGAAGGAGATGTGCTCGATGAACCAACTAACAGCATCCATCTGAAAAGGTACTATACTTAAAGTAGCCTAGTGCACGGAAAAAGCCCAAAAACAAACAAAAAAATCAAAAAAATCAAGAAAAAGCAAAAAAAGCAAAGTACAATAAAAACAAATGGTGAAAACCTGGTAAACAGGCGCCCTTGTGAAAGAACGGCTCCTCTATCTATTTCCATACCATGTTATCCATACAAACACTATCGGCCATCGCCCGACACTTAGCAAATATCCATTCAGAACATACTTAGCATAGTCACTATCCTGATTTGTCTATATATATCCTCCTACCACTAATCCACCATGGCTTGGTAATCACTGTACATGATCATATCGAAGGGCACACTCTGTTAGCGGCATGTCAATAGTATTGCAAACACTCAAAGACATCAAGACTAGATGCAAAACTCAACAACATGACATCCAACAAACAACACTACGCTTCATCGCAAAAACCAAAACAAAGACAATTCACACAAATATCAAGGATGGATGATTTTCTGAAGTACTGAATGTTGCACTATAGCATAAAATCTTAACTAGTTTTGCATGTTGAACTTTTTGCATTATTGGATTCTCTTCCTTATGCTTCACAGTTGGAGGTCAGGAGGAATTTCCAATATTTTCTTAGTCTTCTGTCTGGGAGGCGATCACTTGTACTGTGTGAATACATGCCTCGAGACGTGATACGTCCAATATCACTGAAGGCTTGATTCCACTTCATGCATACAAATGATCAAATCTTGTCTATTTCCACAATACGCACTCAGGTCGTCCTGGTTCAATTATACCTTGACGCTTGTGCTATCTTGCAAAATCAAATATCATGTAAATTTTTCTCAAGTCATTATGGTTCAATTATACCATTATGCTTGTATAAATTTTCAACATATCCTAAACAAATCAATGCTCAGTGATGATATTTACAAAGAAAGCAAAAATATGGTTATATCGGATGGCAAATACAGAATGAGGGATGCTCCAAAAACAATTAGTTGCATATCATTTTACAATTAGTTGCACATCATTTTACAATTAGTTGCATACACATCATTCCATATCATTTAACTTCATTTACATATCATGATACATTTAGCAGCATAAATAAAACATACATCTCATTTTCAAGATACATCTCACAGCATATAAAAGCATACATCCTGCATCATACATCTTACATCATATATTTAAGCATTACATCATCACATAAAATAAATGCATCCATATCAACACATCACATGATCAAAAATGGTGTCGTATATATATATATATATATATATATATATATATATATATATATATCTCAAAACTGATCAAAATGTACAAAATGGGTCCAAACACTGTGTCCAGTACAACAAATAACAAACTGCTCAAAAATACAACAGAGACCCTGTCTCTCAAGTATGACTATCGCTTGACATAGATGGTCTCGCTCTAGATGCACCCACCCCTGGATCTCCAGGAGGGTCCTATCTACTCATCTCCTCCTCACCCCCCATGCAGCTAGCACCTCTGTCACTCTCCCCTCTCCTGGCTCTGATAGCCAATCCTCCTCTCCCCCTCTCAATCCTCCCCTGTCGTACCGCTCTCTCCACACCTTTACCTCCCCACCTCCCTCTGGCTCCTCTCCCTCCTCCATCCTCCCCATCATCTCCATCATCTCCCCCATCTCCCTCCTCCCCATCCGAGTCAAACGCTGGCCTCATCTCCTCTGGATCTGAGATCCTAGCCACTGCCCGCGCAGCAAACAAACGGGCGAACTCATCTGTCATACCTGCGTCCTGAATCTCTAGGGCATAGTCCCAGATCTGCCTAGCCAACCCCACAAACTCCTCAATCGCCACCGCACTATCAACAGTCGGCCCCCAATCGGCCACATCCTGTTGCCTCCATGCATACAAGCATGCTCCCTGAGGAATCCCCTGCTGGCGCCCGAACTGTCGCAAAACTCGGGTCACCACAAATCGCTCAATGACGAACGGGGTCCTCCCAATAAGATATCGCGTCATAAATACAAAGGGCATCTCCAGCCCATCCTCCGCCCATACCTCGCAACCTGTATACGGCCTCCAGGTGACCGTATCTATATCATCAAAAACCCTCCTCCAATGCTCTAGTTTGCCCAGCTTACGCTGGACAACTAGGCCTCTATATCCGTAGGCATATGCTGCACCTACGGGCCTCTCTCTATCTGCCAGTGGCCTAGCTGCTGGAATGTGCTCCCAGCACCATACCTGTAATAGGGTCACTCCCGCTGACAAGCTACCATAATCGAGGTATACTACCTCATGTAAACTCCTGTATAAGTGAGCCAGCATCGCTGACCCCCATGCAAACCTCCTGCCCTGTGTAACCATCTCCTCCAAAACCAGTCCCCATCCCACCGAGAATCCCTTTGACCTGCGATCAGGACAAAGGAATCCCCCAATGAATCCTGCCAGTACAGATGGCAGCGGTGCATAACCCAAATCCAAAAACTCCTGCCAGGGGATCTCGTAGCCACAAACTGTCTCATCCTAGAAAATCCAGCGCAGTGCCTCTGTGCCACCCTCCTCTGACTGCTCATAGGGAAGTAGTGTCCCTACTACAGGAATCCGCAAAATCCAGTAGCAATCCTCCGGTGTCACTGTCATCTCTCCAGTGGCAAAATGAAAGGTGTTCGTATCGCTATGCCACCTCTCTGCCAACGCTATCAAAAGCCCCCGGTTCACAGTAAACCGAGGCATATCCAAAAGAGAGGTCAATCCACATCTCTCTATAATGTCCAAATCTGCCTGTGATAATCGTGGTATCAACATCCACGGTCTTGGGAATCTCTCCCTCGACTGTACAACACCCAATCGCTCTAGTCAACAAACACAACATATCCAATATCAGTTTCCACATCAACACAAAGATATCAAAATCAAACTTACATCAACAACATGAAACAATTTGCTCATCTACAATCAAAGTTCAAAATCCTATCATTTCATATCAACTTGTAAAACAACTCAAGTTCTCAAAAACCATATCAAAACTTGTAACACAACTCAAGTACCAAAATCACATAAACTTGTAAAACAACTCAAGTTTCCCACCCATATCAGCTTGTAAAACAACTCAAGTTTCCAACCCATATCGGCTTGTAATACAACTCAAGCTTTCACATACATTGAACTTGAAACAGAACACGCAACTACATCATTTTTTATCAAAACAATAGATTGATATCTATATATAACTTGAAAAATCGCAAATCAAAACAAGTTATACAAACACTCATATTGGGTAAATTCATCAAAACACGACAGGCAGACAAAACAAATTTTCAACTCGGGCAAAACTGCAAAATTTTTCAGATGCGCTAAAACATATCTTCAATGCGCTAAATCTCCCCCATGCGCTAGGTTGTCTCTCCTAGGTGCTAATCTACTTGTTCTATGTGCTAGACTCTGTCTACGCGCTAAACTTTTCACCCAATGCGCTACCTAACCCACCCCATGCACTAGGCTCTGCTTATGCGCTAATCTACCCTTCCTAAGTGCTACCCTTTTAGCCCTATGCGCTAGGTTAGTCCTACGCGCTAAACCCCCTTCCCTATGCGACCCTCTGCGGCCCCTATGTGCTAGGTCACACCTACGCGCTAACCTGTTGACGCGACGCGCTACCCAATACTTTACATGTGCTATTTTCCATGCACGCGCTAACCTAAAAGTTTTATGCGCTAACCTATAGTTTTCGGATGCGACCCCTAAATTTAAACTTGATGCACTACTTCACACTTCGTATGCACTACTGTTGACCCTAGACGCCCTAAAACGAAACACCCGAACTTTGAAATTCAAAAAATGACTAAAAATGACAAAACGAAAAATCAAAAAGGGGTCAAAAACGTTGACTTACTGGTGGTCCACGCGCTACAGGTCTCCGGTACCTCCGAACACGCTCAAAACGGTGTCTGTGATAGGGAATAGGCATTTTCTCTCCAGAGCAAATTCTCTTTCTCCAAAGTCAATAAAGCACAAATGAACCTAAATCAAGCCCTTTTCCCCTTTTATAGGAGGAAAATGAAATTAGGGTTAGCCGACTGGACCTGTAATATGGTCGCGGTCTCCCCTATACCAAAACAGTTGTAACTTATCGGGAGATGAATCAATCTGCACACTTTTTACATGCACGAAATCATACACATCATATGAACTTCATCAAATTAAATCAAAAAATTTCAAAATTGATTCATCTCCCGAGGGGGCATCACACATCAAATCTGGGGCATCACATCAAAACTGGGGCACAACTGACAAATCAAAAAAGCGACACAAAAATTGCATTAGATCATAAATAATGATAAAGCATCATTTTCTTTGAAATAACATGTGCACACACGTCACTTCAAAGAGGGGCAAAATGTAGACGTATAAAAATGACCATATTCCTAAATGAATATTTTATGTTCATTTCTCTATTTAATTAAATCCAATTTAATTAAATTATCCACATTCCTCTATTTTATTAAATAAATTACTCAATTTATTTAAATTAAATTCACTATACCATTTAATGAATAAATCATTTTATTCAATTAAATCCCCCCTATCCACTTTTAATTAAATTCAAAATTTAATTAAATAGTTATCCTAAATTGAATAAATCTAATTTATTTAATTTCCCCAAATAGCAGCCAAATTGAATTAAATTATTTCAATTAAATTCAATTATCCCTCCATCCACTTGCAAAATCCTAAACCCCTTTCTAATCCCTTCTAGAATCTTCTAAACACTTCTAATTAACCTAACCCCTCCTCTAAACTTTGTCACATCCCTAAGCAAAGGGAAGTCACTTCTCAAAATCCTCAAAGTCTTTGATAACCATTAAAGGTTTTCAACCTTCAACCACCAAAACCCTTAAAGTCTTTGAAAACCATTGAAGGCTTCCAACCTTCAACCACTTAATCCCCAAAGTCTCCGATAACCATTAATGGTTAATTCAAACCCTCCCACATGGTTAAAACATTTGTTTTGACTCAACCTCTATCCAACCCAAGGGTCTCATCAGGCCTTTAATGCTTTGACCATGATTATCTCTTAATCATTTGCACAAAGGTTTATCCTTGGATTAACTCCTAATCCATTGGGTAATCCTAACTTAGACTTGACCCTTAGCCTTTAGATAACCATGAGGTCTTCTTAGGCCTTTAATGCATCCAACCTCTTCTCTCAACCCAATCCTATGTTGACACTTGTCACCATTTCATTGGTGCCAATTGTGCACATGGATCCCCAACTTTCAAACTTGGCCCTTGATTAAACTTTTCAATCTTGACCATCCATTGCCCTGTTTGTGTTATAAATAGAGCTCTCATTCCTCCATTCAAAAACAATCATCCTTCAAATTTGTAGCATCACACTTATGCTCAAATATATTCAAGCTTTCATTTCATATATGCTCATCATTTAGCCTCTCTTTAAATCAGGAATTAGACTAAATATACATGTTAGAATACTTCTTTTATCATTTTAGCTCAATCATAGACTAAATATAGTATGCTAGGATAGTATTCATACTAACCTCGTCATCTTATCATCTAGTTTATTGCATTTTTAATATCATACATAGCTTAATCTCCATTTCATACTAAAATCTATCAAAGCATCTCTCGTTCTCATATTTGCCATCCCTAAACCATTTTGCTCAGTGATCTGAGAGCAAAAACATTGGTTTGAGGGACATTGTGAGATAGAGAACCATGGGACCCTCCTTGGGAAGTTGAGTAACACTACGTTACTCCATATCTTGCATCAAGAAGTCCTGTGTTTGTGTGGACTAGTATTTAACAATATTTTCGTATATTAAGTTTTATTCGCCCACTTTTCCCACATACACTAAGTCCTGAAGATGGGATACTCTATATGCTTCATCATCGATGAGATTGTGTAAGAAAACCCGTAGTGATGGTATCTCAACTTCAATAGGTAAAATAGCTTCTGCATCATAGACCAATGAGTAGGGAGTTGTGCCTGTAGGGGTTCGAATGCTAGTTCAAAATGCCCATAGTGCTGGATTCAATTGAACATGCCAATCATGGTCGGCATCATTGACTGTCTTCTTAAGGATTCTCAATATGTTTTGATTGGATACTTCAGCCTGACCATTGCCTTGTGGGTAATAGGGGGTGGAAAAGCGATGTTGGATATGAAATTTCTCACAGAGTTCACGGACATCTTGATTCTTGAAAGGAAGACCGCTATCTGTGATGATGGACATGGGTACACCATACCGGCAGATGATGTAATTGAGGATGAATGAGGCGATCTGCTTGCCGGTAACTTGGGTAAGTGGAACAGCTTTGATCCACTTTATGAAATATTCGGTGGTGGTAATAATGAATTTATGGCCATTGGATGAAGATGGATGGATTTTACACACAAGGTCAAGGCCCCATTGAGAAAAAGGCCATGGTGTTTTGATTGGTTGCAATTCTTGTGCCGGTGCATGTATTAGGTCTCCATGAATTTGGCATTTCTTGCACTTCCTGACAAAGTAGTAGGAGTCTTTTTCCATGGATGGCCAATAGCATCCATTGCGTAGGAGTTTCTTGGCTAGTGACGAACCGCTTGCATGAGTTCCACAAATTCCTTCATGTACCTCTTCCAAGGCCTTTGTTATCTCATCTTGTTCCAGACATCGAAGGAGAGTACCATCAAGACTGTGTCGATATAGGGTTTCAGCAATAATGGTATACCGAGTAGTTTGGCGAATGAAGGTTTTACGTTGGTTATTCTATTGGTTAGGAGGAAGGGTGTGATCATAGAGATAGGTGTAGAACTCACTGTACCATTGGGATTCAGAATCGACAAGGTGACATATCATCTTGGATTCGAGGATATCATAAGCAGGAATCCAAAGCTATTCTACCAAGAACTCATAGCATGTTGAATTTTGTGGAAGATCTAGGAGAGATGCGATGGTAGCCATAGCGTCAGGAGCTCGATTCTAATCTCTGGGTATTTTCTCAAAGGTAATTGTAGTAAATGATGCCTTTAGATTTTCCACCATTTTCTTGTATGGCATGAGTTTATCATCCTTGGTCTGATATTCATCTATTGCTTGTCGAATGACCAGTTGGGAGTCGCCATATACTTGTAGTTCTTGTAATTTCCATTGTACGGCTAGCCTGAGTCCTGTGATCAAGGCCTCATACTCTGCTATGTTGTTTGTGCATGGAAATGTGAGCCTGTAAGACTTTGGGATGTTGTCACCTTGAGGTGTGATAAATAGAATGCCTGCCCCCGAGCCATGCCTAGTGTACGAACCATCAAAGTATAGTTTCCATGGTTGTGCTATTGTGATCATGAATATCTCTTCATCAGGAAAATTGGAAATGAGAGGATGATCACCTATGAGTGGAGCATCGGCTAACTGATCTGCAATAACTTGTCCTTTGATAGCTTTACGGTCCACATACTCGATGTCAAATTCGCTTAGAATCATCACCCATTTGGCCAAGCGGCCTATTAATGCTACTTTGCTGAGTAAGTACTTGAGTGGATCAATCTTTCCAATGAGTTGTACCTTGTGTGTTAACAGATAGTGCCTTAGTTTAGTGGCTACCAAGATTACTGCTAGGCAAGCTCGCTCAATAGGTGTGTAATTGAGTTCATAGCCCACCAATGTACGAGAGATGTAGTAAACAGCGCACTCTTTCCCTTCTGCATTATGTTGTGCCAATAGTACACCCAATGTTGTACTTGTTTCTGATATATAGAGTAACAAAGGCCTACTTGGATTTGGTGGGATCAGCAATGGTGTATTCATGAGATAATCTTTAAGCATCTGGAATGCTTGTTGGCATCGTGCATCCCATTGAAAGCAGATGTTCTTGTGTAACAGGTGTGTAAAAGGATGACACTTATCTACCAGTTGTGCAATGAATCTTCAAATGGATTGTAGTCGTCCTTTTAATGTCCTTAGTTGACTGATGTTCTTTGGAGGTGGCATGTCCATGATTTCTTTTACCTTTGCTGGATCGACCTCAATACCTTTGCTTGAGACAATGTATCCTAGGAGCTTCCCTGAGGTTACTCCAAAGACACATTTCTTTGGGTTGAGTCGAACATGATATTGTTCTAGTCTATCAAAGATTTTATCTAGTATGTCGAGATGACCTTCTCTGGTGAGTGATTTTGCTAGTAAGTCATCAACATAATCTTCCATCATAGTATGCATCATGTCATGGAAGATGGTGTCATTGCTCATTGATAGGTTGCTCCTGCATTCTTTAGATCGAAAGGCATTACATTCCAGCAGTATGTGCCCCATGGACATGTGAAGATTGTCTTATGTTGATCCTCTGGTGCGATCTTTATCTTATTGTATCCTAAAAAGCCATCCATGAGTGAAAGCATGGCATGTCCTACTGTTAGGTCCACTATGATGTCGATGTTTGGTAGGGCAAAGTCATCCTTAGGACATGCCTTATTTAAATCTCTGAAGTCAGTACAAATGCGGATGTCCCCTTTTGGTTTGCCGATAGGAACAATGTTGGAGATTCAGTCTGCATAATCAATTGGTCTAATGAAACCAACATCTAGGAGTTTCTTGAGTTTTGTTTCAAGACTAGTACTACAATCTGAGGATGCATCTTACAAACTCTCTGCTTGACAGGCTTGGCTCCTTCTGCTACGGTGAGGTGATGCATGACTAAATCAGGATCAAGCCTAGGCATGTCTACATATGACCATGCGAAGTTAATCTGGTGCTTCTGAAAGAACTCTATGAATTTAGGTTGTTCCTCTGGAGTTAAAAGAGATGCCAAATCTATGAGGTGAGGATTTTTAGGAGTCCCCACATTGTATTCTTTGGTTTCCTTGATGAGAATCGTTGATCGTTCCCATTGTGTGCTACAGGGAAGGATGTCAAACCTTTCATCCGCCGGTGCCTCAGAGAGGTTTTCTCCATTAGATACGCTCTTTCTTTTTACTTTTGTTGAATCAAATAGTGCCACGGTGTGGTTTTCACTGCAAGATCCATGTTTTACTATTATATTTTTGTAGCTAAAAGGTTTGGTATCTGCCCCAAAGTATGCTATGCTATTAATTTCTATGGTGAATCCAGCTTTGTGATCCCTGCTTGGTAGGTTATCCCTTAATTCCAAAAAGTCAATGATTTCCTCATCATTTTGGAAGAGGTCAAGACATGGTGGATTTGGTTGGTTCCATTCGATGAGTTCAGGATGGATAATGGGCATTACTTCATCGATTAGGTTAAGTTCATTAGATGTATCAGTGAGGGTTAAGACGTTATGGCAAAGGTCATTGATGGTACTCTCCCTATCAGAATCAAGCGTAGGATGTGATGTAGGGTCTGAGGAAGAATTTTCCAGCTCAAGAACCCAAGAGGTCATTATCTGTGCTTCTCTGTAAACAAGGATGTCTTTGTGGGGTGGAGGTGGTGATGTGTCTTCCTCATCTGAAGTATTAAGCTAGATGGAATCAAATTCCCATTCATGTGAGTCAGTCTCTGAATCACTTTCTAGCATCTGATTACTATACCATACTGGGATGTCCTTTGTGTTAGATACTGCAGGTGTGATCGGTTGATGTACCTTTGTAGATGAAATGATCAGTGTTGTAGGAAGGATGATGGGGATCAATGAATCTGATATGGGGAGTATTGGTAGTGTTGGCTCAATTTCTTATGCTAGAACTACTGGTGTTGTAGATGCTGTTGTGGGTTCTGATACAGTTGCTGCTGCTAATGGTGTTATTGATGTTATTGATGTTGCTAATGGGTTTACTGGTTTGTTTGGTGGGATGATTGGTTGTGTTAGGATTTTGAGCCTCAGTGGGGCAGTTGCGATGCTGTTTGATGCTGCTTTGATAATGAAAGGTGTCTTCTTTGCAATAGGCTGATATAGTGGTTTGATGGGTTTTCCTTTGAATCTGAGCTTAGGAAATATCTCCTTTTCAAAGTCTAGGCCTGTATTACCTTTGGGCTTTAATTCTGGCAACAATGGTTCATGTCTTCCTTGTTTGCAAGATCCCAAAGCACTCTGACCATCATAACCCATTCTTTGCATAATGAGGAGGCCTTTGCCATACTGATCTGTGGGAAGTGTAGCTTGCGGCATATCAGTGGTGATAGAATCTTTATAGATCCATTTTGCTAACTCCTCATCTTGGTTTCTTCTTCTTGACTCTTCCCAAGGATGAAAGGTGTCAAAGCACATGCTGGCATGATCAGTGGTTGCTGAAGTAACTATTGTGGTTTACCATGTGTTCTAGGAGAACTGGGCATTTGTCCCACACAAAAGAGTTGACTTAAGTTGTATTCCCCGGGACCTTCCTTTGCTATTTTCATCTTAAGCTTTTCTTGCTTGGGTATAGGGGTGTTTGAACTAGTAAGAGAGGTTGGAATTATATATGATGTGGAGGAAATGGCTTCTCTATTGTTAGGAATGATAATCTCTAGTTGATGACTGATATTATGACAATATGCAAAGGGATTTGCATCGCCCAGAATTGTGATCTCTACACCATTATGTGGGAACTTGATACATTGATGATAGGTAGATGGAATGGCTTGCATGGCATGTATCCAAGGTCTTCCTTAAAATAGATTGTATGGTAGAGGAAGGTCCAGAACCTAACAGATGATGTCTTTTACCACAAGGCCCACTCGGATTGTTAGTACCACAACTCCTTTGGATGAGTGCTCTGCATCATCATAGGCTTTGATTGTGATCTTCTTATGGGGATCCACTGATTCTATCACATATCCCAAAGTGGTGACCAACTGTAGTGTACAAATGTTTAAGCCTACTCCATTATCAGTCAAGACTCGCTTGATCCTATGTTGGTTAATAAAGCCTTCAATGTGTAGCAAAGCATTATGAGGTTGCTGGAAGGAAGAGTTGTCACTTTCGAAAAAAGTGAGACAAGGTGATGACTTTAGACTTCCAACCATAGCTTGAAATTGGTCTGTATTCAGGTTTGCAGGGACTGACGCCTCTTGGAGAACTTGATCCAAGATTGTTTTATGAGATGGAGATAGATGCAAGAGATCTAAAATGGATATAAGCGCAAGCGTTTTGTCTAATTGTTCCACAAGATTGTACTGCTTTGGTATGGAGGTGGTGCCTTATGGAGCTGCCTTTATGGTAACCTTGTCACGACGTGTAACAACATTGCAATTGGAGCTGGGATTTTTGATGGTTATAGTTGCAATTTGTTCACAGGCATCATACAGGTGATTTACAGTATAATTATACATAGCCTGTGTATAATCAGTGGTATCAGTGCCTCTCCTGGAAGTGGAAGGACCCCTTTAATCATGTGATGGAAGTGGATTTTTAAACATCAGATGATCATTGTTTGTTGTTTTTGGGTCATGCCCTTTGATTTCAATTTCACCTCGATGAATAAGATCCTGAATAAGATCTTTCAATCTATGACAATTACTTGTCTTGTGTCCTCTCCCTTGATGGAAATCACAATGTTTAGTATCCCTCCACCATGCAGGTTTGACCTGAGGTTCATAGTTTGATGTTTTAGGTAGAGTTACCAAATTCTGAGAAACCAGTTGTTGCAACACTGTTTCGATGGGTTCCCCTAAGGGAGTGTATGTTCATTTTTGTTTTTGTTGACGAGGTCTGGGTTCGTCATGAGATGTGATGCGACCTTGATTTGAAGGAACAATTGTGTTAGTCTGAGGTGGGGGATTCTATCCTGCAAATCAAACCACAAGTTGTGCACTTTTGATAGTTTTGGCATCCACAACCCCACCATTGACGATATTCTTATTTTTGTTCCAGAAGCTTGGTTTGTCACTATTGAAGCATGGGCGAGGATCATCCTTTGGTTCATTATAGATTTTGATAAGTCCTTTCTTGATGAGATCCCACTCACATTTCAATCCTTTGGTGATCATGTCATTGAAAGAATCTGTGTCTTTGACATCTAGGTGAAACTCTATTTCTCTGTTTAAGTTGGAAATGAATATTTCCACTAGTTCTCATTCATGTAACTGAAGAGAACGTCTGCTAGACATTTGGTGCCATCATTGCAGGAATACTGAGAATAGTTCACCTGGTTTTTGTTTAGTGTTGCACAAATCAGCCATGGTGATGTCACATTCAATATTATGAGAGTAATGTGCCAAGAACTTCTAAATTAGCTCTTCAAAGGTCCTAATGCCACCTGGTAGTCGGGAAAACCATGATGTGGTTGTTCCTCCCAAGCTTTGGGGAAAATGTTGCATTAGGTATGTGTCCTCATATGCCACTTCAAGGCAAGCTGAATGAAATTCTCTGACATGATCGCGAGGATCTCCCTTTCCTCTATATTTTTTGAATTTGGGTGTTTCGAATCCCCATGGAAAGGGTGGCATATAAAGATTTTGATCAAAGGGATAAGGATAGATGTCATTGAGTGAGAATTGGTTAGTCTTTACACCACTATGAAGTTGTTGGGTGAGATTTTCAACTTGTTACCGCAAAATCTCCATTTGATTTGGAGGAGGTGGTGGGTTACCTCGAGGAATGTTATATCTGATGGGATCTCTACCTCTTTCTTCTTCATGGTGACTTTGTCATTCTAATGCTTGTCTTAATTGGGCAAGATCAAAGTCAGAGGGGAGTTTGGCTCCTTCTTGAGCAAGCTTTAAAAAGTGAGCATCTGCATTGCTCCTGAGTATTTCGTCAAAAAGTTTGTTAAAAAGAGGGTTATGATGGGCCCTTTCTATTGTTGTAGGAGTAGGAGTACTTGGGTTTTCATCATTTGCATTTCCTCCAAGTGCTTCTTGAAATTCATTGATATTTTCCTCCTCTTCTTCTTCAATTTCTACTTCTTGTTGCCTTGATTGTGATCGGGTGTGAGCCATTTTGTTTACAAGTTTTTGTTGAAGTTGAGAAAAAATGATGATGAGTTGTTGATGAAATGAGAGATTAATGGTTGGTGAATTGTGTGGCATGTGGATCTCTATCACTTTAAAGGTATATGTAACCGAAATTCCTTCTTTGAATTGCTTGTTTATTTGATAAGGTTTGATGTGATAAGGTGTAGAAAAATCTGAGATGTGTTACAGATTTAACTATCTAGTAATGAGAAGATTCACTCATGAACTAGTTTTAACCTACGTAGATGTGTCTCTTAGGATGAGCGTATCCTAGATGTAGAATCAATCTAAAAGTGATGGGATGTGTTTGATTCAAGCAATATCTAAAAGAGAACTTAGGACAAGAACCTCTTAATTTTTTGAGAGTTGGAATGGATTTGATGATGAAGTGATGATGTATGAGTGAGATAATGGATGAAATGTTTTAACTTCAATAAAAGCTTTGTGTCACAAATGGAACAAATTCTACCTCTTCCCTTTTGGGTGTTGGTGGCATTTCTCAAGTTACGTTGAATGTGATACAAACGTTTGGGAAGAAGTTGGGATTAATCTTGCCTCCTTGGTTTTTGTGATAACTCAAAGCTCTATATTGCATAAAAGCTCTACAGTTTAATGATTCTGAATCAAATTCATTTGTTTTGCCTTGAAGGTAGAGATGCATGTGACGTAGAAAAACTCTATGAGAGACAAAGATTTGTCTATTGAGATAGAAGAATGTCCTCCTTTTGATCAAAGCTTTTGAGCTCAATGTTCTTCTTTTCAAGTTGATGTTTTGATGAAGATTCTTCTTTCTTAAGATGTGAAGAATGGTCATAAAATTTGATTCTTTTCTTTGTTTTTGATCTTTTGGTTGCTTTTTGAAAAATGTTTGGTTGGATGAATATTTGTTTTGATTTTTGGATTTTTCTTTGACAAGAAAACAAAGCAAGCACACAAACACAAGAATGTTGCCTTAAAAGGCACAAATGAGTATGGGTCTAGATCAACCCAATCCTTGGACTTTTTATGACCCTTTCCTTTAAGTGTATTTTAGGTGTTCTTCTTTCCAAAGCCTGAAGTCGGCTCAATTTGTACTTGGTCTTGACTAACACGAAGACACTTCAAACACTTTATATCCCTAAATGGCCAGTTGTGATAAATTCAGCCCACATCTTGATATTTCTTTGACTTTGGTACTACATACCTTATGAATCCCGCCGTGGCAGGTAAGGATGTGATATACTAAGTCTTGCGCGAGTATAACAAATAGATGATCCCTATGATGGGGGAGTCACCACTTTTATCAAGCCACAAGTGACTTTTCAAAAAGCTATGTTTCTACTCAAGGAAATATGTATGGTGAGTATCTTAGGAGCAAAACCATCTATGCTCTTGCACTAAATTGTATCTCAAATATTCTCAATCAATAGAATGGGTGGGCTACTACTTAAAGGTGTTTAGTCATTTTTGATATCTTTGGACATAAGTTCATTCTGTAGTGACTCACTTAAGAGCCTTGTAACTTGTGGTGGGGCCCATTTGTCCTTTCGGCAAGTTACACTGTAGGAACAGCTATACCCAAGGCTACAGCTTTTGCTCTCACCTGATTTCTATAGCGGCTCGAAGGATTTACCACGCGAGGTCATTCCCAAGAGTGATGTGTCTCTTGGTAGGCCTCTCTTAAAAAGATAAAAAATTTGAGTATTACTAACACTTTTCTCTTGCACCTAGGACCATGAAATCCAAGGGAGAGGATAGTGTGTGTTAGAAGTAGGACCACTCGACCAACTTTTTGCACAAGTGTGCCAAACACGAAACACACTTGTTCTTTTTAACTTGCCATCGCAATGTGTTCTAACTATTTAGAGATGTTGCTCCAACAATCATGGTGTTCTTTTTAACCTCAAATGCAAAATTTTAAGTAAACTAGAACTTTGAAAATCCTGGTCAACTTAATTTGAAGCACGTATGAAGGAAAAATCGCTTTGCAAAAAATTTTGAAGCAATTTGATTGTGAGTTTTATTTGCACCAAAAATTGAAGTGTGGATTGTAAATTTTTGCTTAAGTTTGATGCTAGAAATGAATTTGTTGATTTTAAGCACCAAATAAAAAGTTAAGCCTAAACTTGCAATAAACAAAGTTATTTTGTTCAATTTTAGAGCACCAAATACAAATTTTGATCCTAAGCTTGCAAGAGAGCAAATTTTGTGTTGTTCAATTTTAAAACACCAAAATAAGTTTTTGATTTTTAAGGAGGTTGGTTTTAGACCTGCACAAGAGACAAATAGTTAGTAAAAACCGAACCCATGGGGGACTTCTACAAGCCTAAGAATTTTCCTTTTTTTCAGTTACAGGGTCATTTTTACAACGTTCTGTTACAATAGCGCTACTCTTTGTTCAAACAAAAGCGCTATTTAACACAAACACGCTAAAAGAAGAAAAATGACAGTGATGGCAAAAGCACTAAAACATTCTCAATAGTGCCAAAGAAATTTCAAATGCGCTGAAACAAGGTCAATAGCACTAAACTTGATACAATAGAGCTAATGTAAGAACCATAGCGCTAGAACAACAAGTTACAATAGCGCTACAACGTAATCAAAAGCGCTAAAGTGCACCCTATGTGTCAAGTTCAACATTCAAACATGTTATTGGTCAAAAAAAATTGTTTTTTTAGATGTTTGGATTCACGTCAGGTTCACCAAATGATGCTCTGCAAAAAGGGAAGGTTAGTCTATGATAACAAAACACAAACAAGAAGAAAAGCCCAATTGTTAGTGTCAGAAATCATAAACAAAATACTTTCCTACACAAGCATATCAAAAGAGATACCAAAAGCATGACAAAATATCTAACTAGGAAGGTAAATATGATGAGGCATCTCCAAATGCCTTCTAACATGCTCTTGGCTTCTTCTCCCTTGTTCCTCTCCTCTCCAAGTTCCAAAATAGTGTAGCTCTCAGCAGCTTTTTGCAATATGGA
The DNA here is from genome assembly GCF_030272615.1 of Cryptomeria japonica. NCBI lineage: Eukaryota > Viridiplantae > Streptophyta > Pinopsida > Cupressales > Cupressaceae > Cryptomeria > Cryptomeria japonica. The sequence goes on from NC_081412.1 coordinate 501,135,215, forward strand.
TGCTTATGGAGGTTTGAGATTGAGATATTTGCTCTAAATGTGAATAGAAAGCTAATACTATGCTATTGATACTAAAATGACTTATTTTAACCAAAATGATAAGATATTAGTTGATTATGCTAAAATACTCTCTTAAAATGCCTATAGCTTAAATTCATACAAGTTTTCAGGATCTGGATTATGAAGAAATGGGCTCTATTTATAGGAAAAATGGAGCAATGGATGGTTGAGATTGAGCAATCTCAACAAGGGTCAGGATTGAATGATTTGAGATCCATGTGAGGGCTTTCAACCCAATCCCAGGATGACAAGTGTCAATGTGAGATAGGTTAAGAGGAGAGGGAATAAGCATTAAATGCTTGACATGACCTTGGGAGTTAAGGTCAAGGTTAGTTGAATGAATAAACTCTTTATTCAAAGAATAAAGCTTTTATCCAATGGATAAACTCTTGTGCAAAGGCAAAAAGGATAAACATGGTCAAAGCAATAAATGCTTGAGGAGACATATGAGTGCAAGTTGAAATAACCATAAATGGTTATGTAAGAGCCATTAGTGGTCATGTAAGAGCCATTAGTGGTTTTGGAAGACTTTGGAGGTTAAATTGTTGAACACACAAAGCATTAAATGCTTTTCAAAGACTTTGAAGTCTTTGAGAAGTGACTCCAAGTTGCTTAGGAATGTGACAATAATAAGGGAATGGATTAGGCTAATTAGGAAGGGATTAGAAGAATCTAGAAGGGGATTAGATTTGCAAGTGGTTTTGGTGGGTGAGGGAAAATAGGATTTTATTAAAATAAAATTCATTTATTTCAATAAATGTGTGCAAGTTGCATTTGTAGGAAAATGCAAGTGGGGGGATAAATGATTTAAATAAATGTTTGATTTAATTTATTTAAAAGAGGAATAGGGGATTTAAATGAAATAAATATGATTTATTCATTTAATTTGATTGTGAGTTTGGTTCAATGAATTTATTAAAATAAATTGAATAATTTATTTAATTAATAGGAGAATGTTTGAAGAAGAATTAATTAAATATTAATTTAATTAACTAATGGCTAGTAGATTTTTAATCAAATAAATAGCAAATATTAATTTAACTAAACTGGACAGATTTATGTGACTACAGAAGTGATTAGAAGAATCTAGAAGGGGGTTCAGGGGGGCAAGTGGGAGATGTAGGAGAATGCAAGTGGATGGGAGGGTAATTTTAATTAAATTAAATTACTTTATTTCAACTAAAATAGATGCAACTTGCATAAATACAAGTGGGGGATTTAAATAAATAAATTAGATTTATTTATTTGCAATGAACAATTTAATTAAATGTAAATTTAATTAAAAGGGGAGAAAAGGGAATTAATTAAATAAAATGTTTTATTTAATTAAAGGCTATGAGAGACTTAGGCCAATTTAATTAAATAAATTGAATAACTTATTTAATCAAATAGATGGATGTGAATAATTTAAATAGAGGAATGAGATTAAAAATGAACATTAAATATTCACTTAAGAAAGTGGTCATTTTTATACGTCTACATTTTGCCCTTCTTTGAAGTGGCGTGTGTGCACATGTTGATTCAAAGAAATTTTGTCGGATATGATGTTTGTGTCGAGATGTCGATATGATGATGTCGTGCCCCAGATTTGATGAATGATATTGATGATGCCCCCTCGGAAGATGAATCAAGTATGGTGAAAAATTTGTGAATTTGATAAGCGTTTTTTAATTGATTTCATTTTTAAATGTTGATTGTGTTGAATGCAGAGTTTATTGATTCATCTCCCAAAAAAATGATGTTTGATAGGGTTAAAAGTGAGAAAATTAGTAAAATACATGCCCCACCTACTAACCCTAGTTGACTTTCACCCTATAAAAGGTAAAAAGTGATTTCATTTGGTTTATTTGTACCTTTTGACTTCTTGCGAGAGTGACACGTGGAGAGTGACAAATGTTGATTCCTTATGCTTCTCACCATTTCGAGCATGTTTGCCGATACCTGAGGCCCGCCACGTATGGTCCACTTGTAAGTCATCTTAGTTTTTCCCTATTTGCTTTTTGTTTTGTTGATTTTAGTCACGTTTTTATTTTTTTGCTTCCAATTTTTGCGGTTTAGCGCATAGGGTTTCTTTCCTAGCGCATATGATACAAACTTTAGCGCATAAGGTTGTTTAGCTAGGGTAGCGTCTAGAAGTCATCCTGTAGCATGTCATAGGTTTAAGGTAGCACATACAGAGATCTAGCACATAGGACTAACAAGTTTGTGCATGCAGTGCATAGGGTTAACCTTGCGCATAGGGTTCTTAGATTAGCGTGGTGGAAGATTCTGGTAGCACATAGAGATAGTTTAACGCATAGGATAAAGGTATTAGCGTGTAGCTCAGTTTAGCTAGCGCATGGGTGGCAACTTAGCACATGGGAGAGATACCTTGGCACGTGAGGAAGAAAAATGGCAAGAGGGGATTGGGAAGATTGTGTTGTGGGGGAAAAATAGATGACGGAGATATTTAGGGGTTCGTGCCTGCTAAGTTGTTTCAAGGTCGTGCCTCTTGTCTTAATGTCATATTTTGCCACTTTGAATTTTGTGTTTGATATGGATTGCCAGATTGAGTGTTTGTTTTTTATGAGGATCCTGATTTTCTTTTGATATGGATCTTTAATTTTGCCTTGCAATTTAATTTGATGTCTGATACAAGTTTTGATTCGTGATTTTCGATATGGTTCCTGATATGATTTTTTTGAGTTGCTTGCGTTATGGGTCTTTGATTTGATTTCTCGATATGGTGCTTGTGATATGGGTCATTGATTTGATTTCTCAATATGGTGCTTGAGTTATGGGTCTTTGATTTGATTTCTCGATATGGTGCTTGATTGATTTTGATATGGGATTTGATTTTCAATATGGAATTTTGATTGATTTTGATATGGAACTTGATTTAATGCTTCATTGTTTCAAGTTAATTTTGTTTTGTTTTGATATATTAGATAGATATGGGAATTGATGTTCGACATTTGTTGTTCTGTAGGCACAACTTGACATACTCCAGTCGTGAGAGCGATTTCTGAGACCATGGTCCTTGATTCCGCGTTTGACACAGCCGGATAGAGATGTTATTGAGAGGTGTGGTTTATCCTCTTTGTTGGACATGGCTCGGTATATCATTAACTGGGGTTTGCTGATAGCTTTGGCAAAGAGGTGGCACAGTGACACAAACACCTTTCATTTGGCTACTGGCGAGGTAACAGTCACTCTAGAGGACTGTTATCAAATTTTGCGGATTCCAATGATTGGGGCATTATTGTCATATGAGAAAATGGAGGAGGATGGGACAAAGGCTCTTTGCCAGATATTCCATGATGATCAGATTTGTGTATATGAGATCCCTTTGTAGGAGTTTATAGATTTTGATTATGCCCCACTACCCTCTGTACTAGTAGGTTTTGTAGGTGGATTCTTATGTCCCAATCATAGGTTGAAGGGACTGGCAGTGGGCTGTGGATTGGTGTTGGAGGACATGGTTACACAAGGACGTGGGTTTGCTTGGGGATCCTGTATGTTAGCACACCTATACAAGGAGCTGCACCAGATAGTGTATCTAGGATACACGATTTTATCACCTGGGGTCACATTATTACAGGTGTGGGCTTGGGAGCACATTCCTGCAATGAGGCCACTTGTAGATAGGGATGGGTCAATTGGTTGAGCCTATGCATATGGGTATACAGGTATAGTTGTCCAATGTAAGCTGGGCAAACTAGAGCATTGGAGGAGGGTGTTGGATGATATTGATACGGTCATCTAGAGACCGTATATGGACTGCGAGGTATGGGCTAAGGATGGGCTAGAGGTGCCCTATGTTTATATGTCGAGATACCTGATTGGGTAGACACATTTTTATTATTGAGAGGTTCTTGCATAGCTGTGTTCAGTGGTAGTATGGTCGACAGTAGGGTATACCACAGGGGGCATGCTTATATGCTCGTCGGAGATAGGATGTGCTAGAGTGGGGTCTGACTGTTGATAGTGCAGCGTTTGTGGAGGAGTATATGCATTTGGCCGAACAGATTTGGGATCACGGGTGTATACACCTAAAAATGGTCTGAAGATAATTAATTAAATAAGCAATTATTCAATTAATCCTCCTTCCCAATTTAATTGAATTCCCTAAGCAATTTGATTAAATTTCCCCTCTTCATCTACTTATTAATAAATCTAAGGATTTATTTAATAGGTTCATTCCATCCCCTTTAATTAATTAATTCAAATTAATTAATTCGCTCCATCCAAAATCATTTCTTCTAAATCCCTAATTAATTAAAACAAATCAAATTCATGAGTTGTGGAGATTAATTAGCCTTTTCCTATTATTTGAATTTTTAAATTCAAATTCTCCTAACTTCTACCATTCCTAAACCTAACCCATTCTACCTACCCACCATGTCCCCTTTCATCCAACATCTTCTAGAATCTTTGTGACACTTGTCACTAAGTGTTCCCTTTCATCTAACCTCTTCTAGAAGCCTCTTGACACTTGTCACCATAGAGATGATAGATGTTCTCATTAATCCAACCCCTTTGCTAACCTGAAAGCCTAATGGATTGCATGTGAATAAAGCTTTTACCTAAAGGATAAACTCTTGTGAAAGGGTAAATAAAATAGCCATGGTCAAAGCAATGAATTCTTGATGAGACCCTTGGGTTAAATGAGGGTTGAGTTGGAGAGAAAGTCTCTAATCATGCAAGAGGGCTAAGTTAACCATTAATGGTTTGGAAGACTTTCAAGGTTAACTTGTTGATGACATAAAGCCTTTAATGGTTTTCAAGACTTTCAAGGTTTGAGAAGTGACTTCCCTTTGCTTAGGGATGTGACAATATTTAGGGGATGGGTTAGGCTAATTTAGAAGTGATTAGAAGAATCTAGAAGGGGGTTTAGGGAGGCAAGTGGGAAATGTAGGAGAATGCAAGTGGATGGGAGGGTAATTTTAATTAAAATAAATTACTTTATTTCAACTAAAATAGATACAACTTGCATAAATACAAGTGGGGGATTTAAATAAATAAATTAGATTTATTTATTTGCAATGAACAATTTAATTAAATGTAAATTTAATTAAAAGGGGAGAAAAGGGAATTAATTAAATAAAATGTTTTATTTAATTAAAGGCTATGAGAGACTTAGGTGAATTTAATTAAATAAATTGAATAACTTATTTAATCAAATAGATGGATGTGAATAATTTAAATAGAGGAATGAGATTAAAAATGAACATTAAATATTCACTTAAGAAAGTGGTCATTTTTATACATCTACATTTTGCCCTTCTTTGAAATGAAGTGTGTGCACATGTTGATTCAAAGAAATTTTGTCGGATATGATGTTTGTGTCGAGATGTCATGCCCCAAATTTGATGAATGATATTGATGATGCCCCCTTGGAAGATGAATCAAGTATGGTGAAAAATTTGTGAATTTGATAAGCATTTTTTTATTGATTTCATTTTTAAATGTTGATTACAGTGTTGAATGCAGAGTTTATTGATTCATCTCCCAAAAAATGATGTTTGATAGGGTTAAAAGTGAGAAAATTAGCAAAATACATGTCCCACCTACTAACCCTAGTTGACTTTTACCCTATAAAAGGTTAAAGGTGATTTCATTTGGATTATTTGCACCTTTTGACTTCTTTCAAGAGTGACACGTGGAGAGTGACAAAATGTCGATTCCTTATGCTTCTCACCATTTTGAGCATGTTTGCCAATACCAGAGGCCTGCCGCATATGGTCCACTTGTAAGTCATCTTAATTTTTCCCTGTTTGCTTTTTGTTTTGTCAATTTTAGTCACGTTTTTAATTTTTTGCTTCCAATTTTCGCGGTTTAGCGCATAGGGTTTCTTTCCTAGTGCATACGATACAAACTTTAGTGCATAAGGTTGTTTAGCTAGGGTAGCATCTGGAAGTCGTCCTGTAGCACGTCATAGGTTTAGGGTAACGCATAGAGAGATCTAGCACAGAGGACTAACAGGTTTGTGCATGTAGTGCATAGGGTAGCACATAGGGTTAACCTTGTGCATAGGGTTCTTAGGTTAGTGCGGTGGAAGATTCTGGTAGTGCATAGAGATAGTTTAATGCATAGGATAAAGGTATTAGCGCATAGCCAAGTTTAGCTAGCGCATGGGTGGTAACTTAGCACGTGGGAGGGGTACCTTGGCATGTGAGGAGGAAAAATAGCTAGAGGGGATTGGGAAGATTGTGTTGCAGGGGAAAAATAGATGAGGGAGATGATTTAGGGGTTCATGCCTTCTAAGCTGTTTCAATGTCGTGCCTCCTGTCTTAATGTCATATTTTGCCACTTTGAATTTTTTGTTTGATATGGATTGCCAGATTGAGTGTTTGTTTTTTATGAGGATCCTAATTTTCTTTTGATATGGATCTTTAATTTTTGCCTTGTAATTGAATTTGATGTCCGAGTCTTGGTATGATGATTTGAGAGTCTGTTAGAATTACTTTCGTTTATGAAGTATCAAGTTGGTTGATTGTTTGAATGAGGATCTTGATTTGCTTTTGATATGGATCTTTAATTTTGCCTTGCAATTGAATTTGATGTCTGATACGAGTTTTGATTCATGATTTCCGATATGGTTCCTGATATGATTTTTTTGAGTTGCTTGCATTATGGGTCTTTGATTTGATTTCTCGATATGGTGCTTGTGATATGGGTCATTGATTTGATTTCTAGATATGGTGCTTGAGTTATGGGTCTTTGATTTGATTTCTCGATATGGTGCTTGATTGATTTTGATATGGGATTTGATCTTCGATATAGAATTTTGATTGATTTTGATATGGAACTTGATTTAATGCTTCATTGTTTCAAGTTAATTTTGTTTTATTTTGATATATTAGATAGATATGGGAACTGATGTTCGACATTTGTTGTTTTGCAGGCAAAACATGGCGTACTCTAGTCGCGAGAGCAATTTTTGAGACCATGGTCCTTGATTCTGCATTTGACAAAGGCAGATAGAGATGTTATTGAGAGGTGTGGTTTATCCTCTTTTTTGGACATGCCTCGGTATATTATTAACCAGGGTTTGCTGACAGCTTTGGCAGAGATGTGACACAGTGACACAAACACCTTTCATTTGGCTATTGGTGAGGTAATACTCACTCTAGAGGACTATTATCAAATTTTGCGGATTCCAGTGATTGGGGCATTATTGTCATATGAGCAGATGGAGGAGGATGGGATAGAGGCTCTTCACCGGATATTCCATGATGATCAGATTTGCGGATATGAGATCCCTTGGCAGGATTTTGATAGATTTTAATAATGCCCCACTACCCTCTGTACTGGCAGGTTTTGTAGGTGGATTCTTGTGTCCCAACCGTAGGTTGAAGGGACTGGTAGTGGGCTGGGGATTGGTGTTGGAGGACATGGTTACACAAGGATGCGGGTTTGCTTGGGGATCCTATATATTAGCACACCTATATAGGGAGCTGCACCATGTAGTGTATCTGGGATACATAATTTTATCACCCGGGGTCACATTATTACAGGTATGGGCTTGCGAGCACATTCCTGCAGCGAGGCCACTTGCAGATAGGGATGGGTCGATTGGTTGAGCCTATGCATATGGGTATATAGGTATAGTTGTCCAGTGTAAGCTAGGCAAACTAGAGCATTGGAGGAGGGTGTTGGATGATATTGATACGGTCATCTGGAGACTGTATATGGACTATGAGGTATGGGCTAAGGACGGGCTAGAGATGCCTTATGTTTATATGTCGAGATACATGATTGGGTGGACACATTTTTATTATTGAGAGGTTCTTGCATAGTCGTGTTCAACGGCAATATGGTCGAGAACAAGATATACCATAGGGAGCATGCTTAAATGCTCATTGGAGAGAGGATGTGCCAAAGTGGGGTTCGACTATTGATAGTGCAGCGTTTGTGGAGGAGTATATGCATTTGGCCAAACATATTTGGGATTATGGGTGTATACACCTAAAAATGGTCTGAAGATAATTAATTAAATAAGCAATTATTTAATTAATCCTCCTTCCCAATTTAATTGAATTCACTAAGCAATTTGATTAAATTTCCCCTCTTCATCTACTTATTAATAAATCTAAGGATTTATTTAATAGGTTCATTTCATCCCCTTTAATTAATTAATTCAAATTAATTAATTCACTCCATCCAAAATCATTTCTTCTAAATCCCTAATTAATTAAAACAAATCAAATTCATGAGTTGTGGAGATTAATTAGCCTTTTCCTATTATTTGAATTTTTAAATTCAAATTCTCCTAACTTCTACAATTCCTAAACCTAACCCATTCTACCTACCCACCATGTCCCCTTTCATCCAACATCTTCTAGAATCTTTATGACACTTGTCACTAAGTGTTCCCTTTCATCTAATCTCTTCTAGAAGCCTCTTGACACCATAGAGATGACAGATGTTCCCTTTAATCCGACCCCTTTGCTAACTTCCTCCAATTTAACCATTGATATCTTCAGATCAGTCTTGACCGTTGATTCTTGCCCCCTCACCCCTAGCCTTGCAAAATCCTATAAATAGACCTCATTTTGAGCAATATGGATCCCATCTCATTCTCATTTTATGCATTGTTACTATAGGCATCTAGTTTATAGCTTATCATTCTTTAGCAATGTTATCATGCTCAATTTTAGCTTAATTGCATCTTAATCTTAGTTCATCTTCTAGATCATTCATGAACTCATGTAGCTTAATCATTCTATTCTTGCTAGATAATGCATTGTTGACATTCAAATCCTCCATCTAAGTGTATTCAAGTCACTGGAATATGCATAATCAGATCTGAGAGCATTTTTCATACTCGCATTTACTAGGAGGCAATAAGTCGATTAGCTATGGTTTTGTCTTTCTTTGATTTAAATCTTTTAACCATGCTTGTAATGATTTATTGAGTGCATTGTGTTTGCAGGTACAGGTACACTTCACAGAGCAGGTATACACAATCAGAATGATGACTCATCTCTCTCATGATATTATCGATCTAGCCCAAGTCTTATGCTATCTCCCTCAACAGAATCAACATCAGCATATCCAAAAATCTCTGCAACTTGATATTAAGAAACTATCAGTTCTTTATCTAATCAACCTTATCAAATCAAATCAATCAATCAAACCTAATCGATTATGATCATGTCTTATACAGGAGGAATCCTTCCTGAAACCAGACAATCTAATTCTGATTCATGTCTTATACAGGATGTATCCTTCCTGAAACCAGACATTCTGATCATGTCTTATACAGGATGAATCCTTCCTAAAACCAGATGCTTTGATCATCATTGTCTTATACAGGATGTATCCTTCTTGAAACCAGATTGAATCTCGATCTTATCAATCTAATCAATCAAGATTTATCAATCTTACCAATCTAAGCAATCAAGCTAATCAAAGAACTCGCATTTTCATCAAACCACAGTTGCAAAAATCAAATCAAATCTATCGGGATATCAATCTCACAAAAAATTCAAAGATCAATTATCTCAATTGATCTCCCGAGGGGGAATCATCGTACTGGAATTTAGCAATGAAGAGATGGGGAATCATATCAAATCAATATCATCATCAAAATAAGATTATTCTTTGAATCAACGCATCATCACACCTCACTTCAAAGAGGGGAAAAACATATACACCCAAAAATGGTCTGAAGATAATTAATTAAATAAGCAATTATTTAATTAATCCTCTTTCCCAATTTAATTGAATTCACTAAGCAATTTTATTAAATTTCCCCTCTTCATCTACTTATTAATAAATCTAAGGATTTATTTAATAGGTTCATTTCATCCCCTTTAATTAATTAATTACCTCCACCCAAAATCATTTCTTCTAAATCCCTAATTAACTAAAACAAATCAAATTCATGAGTTGTTGAGATTAATTAGCCTTTTCCTATTATTTGAATTTTTAAATTCAAATTCTCCTAACTTCTACCATTCATAAACTTAACCCATTCTACCTACCCACCATGTCCCCTTTCATCCAACATCTTCTAGAACCTTTGTGAAACTTGTCACTAAGTGTTCCCTTTCATCTAACCTCTTCTAGAAGCCTCTTGGCACTTGTCACAATAGAGATGATAGATGTTCCCTTTAATCCAACCCCTTTGCTAACTTCCTCCAATTTAACCATTGATATCTTTAGATCAATCTTGACCATTGATTCTTTCCACCTCACCCCTAGCCTTGAAAAATACTATAAATAGACCTTATTTTGAGTAATATGGATCCCATCTCATTCTCATCTTATGCATTGTTGCTATAGGAATCTCATTTATATCTTATCATTCTTTAGCAATGTTATCATGCTCAATTTTAGCTTAATTACATCTTAATCTTAGTTCATTTTCTAGATCAATCATGAACTCATGTAGCTTAATCATACTATTATTTCTAGATCATGCATTTTCATCATTCAAATCCTCCATCTAAGTGTAGTCAAGTCACTGGAATATGCATAATCAGATCTGAGAGCATTTTTCATACTCGCATTTACTAGGAGGCAATAAGTTGATTAGCTATGGTTTTGTCTTTCTTTGATTTAAATCTTCTAACCATGCTTGTAATGATTTATTGAGTGCATTGTGTTTGCAGGTACAGGTACACTTTGCAGAGCATGACAAATATCATCTTCTTGCAAAAAATAATCCTCATGAGGGGAGTATTCTTTAAGAGGGAGATGAACATATTTCTCCAAATATTCATGCTTAGGAAGGAGATCTTTGAAAGAAGTGCTCACAACCTCTTGTTGCACTAACATGCCCCCACTTGTAAGACAAAATTTAGGAGAAGATAAGTCAATGTCCATCAATACATTTTCACTTAGAGAGGCATCATGTAAAGAAGGTAAAGTAACATTAAGAAAGGTGTTTATGATATCATCCTCTTCGTCTAAGATAGCTAGATGGGAAGGGCACATTTTAGGAGAATTGTCAAGATCACTCTTAAAATATTCATCCTTGGAGCATGGGAGAGTTTTGAAGGGGTTGGTAACAACTCTTTTAGGCACTAAAATGTTGTCATAGATAGGAGGAGACTCTTTAAGAGAGAAAAATTAAAGCAAGGGAAGCTAACCCATTGTCATATTTATGAAATGAATGCATCATGACAAAAAAATTCCTCTTTCAAATGATAGCATATGCAAAATAGAAGGAAATGTTCAACTTTAACCAATGCAAGAACTCTAAATGTTGATTTAGAAACTGATATTTATCAATTAAATGTGTTCCTAAATCAGATCTGAAATTAATGATCCAAATTAAGCTATCCACAAGTTCAATTTTGAATTCAAAAAAATTAGGGTTTTAACAAAATTAACGTCTAAATTTTTTAAATTTTCAAGGAATTGAAACTTGTAAATGTAAATTTAAATTTTAAATAGAAAAAACACTCAAATCTGATAACAAAAATCAGAATTAAAGAAGAATGGATTCACGTCGGGTTCACCAAAATGTGGAGGTAGAAAAAGCGAGACTGGGTGACTAGGTCCTAATCCCACTTTAGCCAACACATTGAGAATATGAAAGAGCCTGGGGAGATAGCTCACTTTGGCTACTTCTTGTGAGAAAGAGAGAGAAAAGGGTTATCCCTTAGGGTTTCTATTCTTGTTGTATGTGATGAGAAAAATTAGGGTTTGATTGATCAACTAGACTAGGTGATAAAGAATGAAGCACATATGAACTAAAATTGAACAAACTTGAAAATCTAAAACTGAGATACTGAAAGAAGACAAGGGGGAGAAATTTTAATATGTACCTGATGCTAAAAACTGAGCCAAACTGACCAGAACCATAGTTTTAGGCTCTTGTCCTTGAGAACATGACAGGAAGCTGCAACTGAGAGGATGCAATTCTGAGACCATGAGCTTGTACCATGTCAAAAATTACTGATTTGAGGGGGATCATGGCACCATGCCCCTGTCTTGGGAAGATTAGGGCAAATCTGAGGGTTTTGAGTTGTACTTGTGCCTTTTGCTGATCCGGGAAGCCTTCTGGGTACCTATTTTTGTAGCTGCAATTGAAAAGAGAGGGTTGTGGTGGCTATATAGGGTTTTACCTCATTCAAACCCCTATTTTGGTGATTTCCACCTCCATAAATAGTCGATAATGTACTGAAAATGTGTGTGCTAGAACCTTGTGTGTATGCAAGATCCTAAAATGAAAGCAAACAATCTGGAGCAACCCTAAAGAGTAAAGCCTAATTGCTTATAATTGAGAAAGTAAATGCTCTAAATCAATGATGCAAATTTATCTAAAGTGTGAATTTAAATATGCAAGTTGATGTAGTGAAGCTTATGCAAAGACATGAAAATAACATGAAACCATACCCAACCCCTAAGGGAGGGGTACAAGCCAATCGTGAGTCGGTGATCTCCTATTATTCTTCAATGTCTTCAAGGCTCTTATTTGATGATGAATTCTTGATGAAATATTGTTGAATGTTGTTGAATGTTGTTGAAAACTTCACATAGGCTTCTCTTTCAATACATAGAAGGCTCCTCGTGCTCCAAAAACCTTCTTTTAGATTCTTAGATCCCCTTCAAATGAAGAAAGAGAGTTCTTATGTATGTAACCCTAGATCTTAATTTCAACTTAATTTTGTCTTTAGGCCGACCTAGGAATTGAATTTCCCACCAATATTTTGGGGTTAAGCATTATTATATCATAAGATTATGCTCTAGAAATTTTGAGAAAAATTTTGAGGATCATGTTCACTTTGCACATTGTCCGACCAACTTTTCACCAAAATTTCCAAGTTGTTAGATATGATGATATTTGAGTGAATCCCAAAGTTACAGCTGATTTTGAGGTGTTTTGATATGTGAAATCGGGCCTTAAAGGTCAAAATGGGACATAATTAGGGTTTATGATTTAATGATTTATTGGAGGAATAAAATAAAAAGGGGCACACTTAGAGTAAAGGGACCAATTTTATAATGTACATGAAATGATGAAATATGAATTTAGATTTCATTAAATTAATTAATTAAATTCTTAAAGGGAAATTACAATGTAATATGAAAACACACTAAGGCGGGTGCTAAACTAAGTGTGGAATTGTACCACGCTAGCAAGGGTGTACAATTTATGACACTACAATTATATATTATTGTTCTACACTTCATTATTTATACTTTTAATAAAATAAAATTGAATTTTTTATTGTTTTGGTGGAAGTCATGTGACGCGCATGAACAACTACCTAATGTTCATGATGTGTCCACTTTGAAAAATCATCAAAAAACTAATACTCAACAAAAAATTACAAAAAAATACACAACTTCTAGTGCCCACTCTAAAATATCTTTCTACTAAAGGGTTTTTCAAAATACTAAATATAACTATGTTTTTTGATGCGTACGCTAGACACTATGTTATGTTTTGCTGAAAAAAATAGGAACACTTTTATGTGTACAAAATATTTGACCCTCTTAATATTATCCAATTTTGAAAAACTTTAGTGATTTGAAAACTAGATTCAAAGTACTACCATCATTTTTGTTTGGGTATCATCATATTTTGAGTGGATGAGTCTCAAATTTCTCCTCCAAGTTTGGGTTTAGCTGACATCAGAAAAAAGGTGTCCACTTATACCGCCCTTTTTGTTCACTATCTTGGTGCACTTACCCCTTGAAGGATAACTCTCGTTTTAGGCATCTAGTGTTAAGGAATCCCTTGAATTACATCTCTCCCATTTTGGCTTGGAAAAGTTGGAAGGAAAGAAATAATATAATCTTAAGAGAGGAGGCTAAAAACAATGAGAAGGTTTTCCAAATTTTAAATAATACAAAAAAGGAAAATGTTAATTTCATGAAAGATGAATGTGCAGATCAAAGTGCTACTCGTGTTGAATTATATGTCATAAGAGGGTGGGGAGTGGTTTTTAGAATGGAAAAAATCAAAGCAAGAAAGAAAATTATAAGAAAACATTTGCAATGGAGAAAACCAAGGAAAAATTGGGTCAATTTAAATTTTTATGTGTGTAGTAAGAGAAACCTTGGTGTGGCTATGACAACTAGAATTATAAGGGATTCTACAAAAATTTATAGAAGGATATGATACATGTGTTTCCCGGATAAAATTAATAATGAATTAGAGGCTATAAACCTTTGGTGGGGCCTTAAGATAAATTGGATCCATGGGTTTAACAATGTCCTAATTGAGGGTGATTAGGAATTTGTAATAAAAGATCTTAGGTTGAAGCTTTCCTCACCATGAAAATAAAAATACATGAAATATATTAAGCATATTATTAAGTTGTTTCCTATATGGGACACCACACATACCTTAGAGATGGCAATTAACTTGTGGATGCCTTTGGTAACGATGGATTAAAGTTCATATATTACAAATATTGGAAAAGTGAGACAAAGGTTCTCCATCACATGAAATATATTTTAAGCAACGATAGATATGAAGGATTTATTAATCATGCAGAGGAAGGAAATTTGAAAATTTGTGCTTTATGTTATTCTTATGTAGAATCTTGGTAGTTATTAAGTGTAGAGTTGCAAAAGAAAGGATGTGGTGGTCGAGCAAGGCCATGATAGTTTAAAATTTTAGGTAGAGAGTTGGGCAATGATTGCTAACTTGATATTAAAATTTTAGGAAAAAGATCTTTATTCGTAGCCTCTAGACTTTTACTCAACCATTTTCCAAGATTTACTAAAAGACCATTTTTCCTTGTTTTAGATCTTGGAACTGACGAGTGCTCTATTTTTAGGTGCAAATTACAATCATGGGGGGCAAGATGTTGTGATTTGGGCCCACTTCATGTGCATCCCTTAGGAAAAATCCCAAGTATGGGATATTTTTTAATAGGGGGAAGTACTCCATTCTTTAAAATAATGAAGGATAGTGACAAAGACTTATCATCACAATTTATGAAAAGATATAATAACCATAACATGGTAGTAGGGGGTGTAATAATTGAGGTTTCAAGGGAAATTATTGCAAAATTCATTGGATTTAATTGTGATAGTGATAAATTTTCCTATTTAAGTGAAAAGCAAGCATGTGAGGACTATATTTTTCTATTCCTAGAGGAAAGAGAAAGGTTGAAAAGGAAATAGATTTAGTAAAGAAGATTTATCATCAATATGTGGAGCTGCTAGCTATTATTTGATTAAATATTCACCTTGGAGAGGAAATTTTGAATGGTCCATGGCCACCACTTCTCTCTCCTAAATTTCTTTAGGTAGCTCAAAACTATAAGTTATATGTTTCTTATTTTCTCTTCCACAAAAAAATATGTTATTCAGAGTGTATCATCCTAAGTTGTACTCGCTTATAATTTTCTCCTCACATAGGCCTCACTTTGGCATTCCATCCCTTAATACCTAATTCCAATACCGATTCTTCTCTCACCACTCTCTTACCTCACATTTTCACCAAATTTCCAAATTAGCCCTCAGTTTGGATGTGCTGATTTGCAAGGCCAGGACATACCAAACTTTGGTCCCAAATCATCACACCCTGGTCCTAAGTTAGGAAAAAGATATACCACACCCTTTTCCTAATCTAGGACCACAGCGTATATGCCCTAGACCTCCCAAATAGGCCCTACATTAGCCCCCCTCTAATGGTCACCTTTGATGAGCGATAAATATAGCCTTATGTTGACCTGTCATGGAAATTCAATCATATTTTCAATAAGCAAGTATAAAAGAAGGTCTACCCCTCTCATTTCTAACCTAATGAACTTCATTAAAGATCTCAATTACGCTCGAGCAAATTCAAGTGAGAAAGAAATCAGTCTTCTATCAAGTATAAGAGTAGAAGTGAAGTCAACATTTAAGCATTGGAGATGACATTCATGTTCTATGCTTTATGAAGACAACCTACATGAAACCCTAATTCATTTGTAGAGACAAATAAAAAATCATTAAGCTATATCATTAGTATTTCATTCATTTTTATAATTTTCCCTCAAAATGAAAGTATTTTTACTACAAGCTTTCATTTATATTTTCAATTCAATTTCATGGTTAATTCCAAAACTAAGGTTTAACCTAAGGAAAACCTCTATTTCCAACATATTTTCACTTTTTATTGTCCAGGAATAGGTATAGAGTTGTAATCAGGAGGATTGGCATAATTCATAGAGATAAACAAGTTCAACATTTGATGACAAGAAATTCAGAGGACCATGGAAAATTGATACTACTTGGTCTTGAAAAATTCAAGTCAATGGTTTGGGAATAGACCCAAAACATATTCTTCTACTCAGATCCAAGTCGGTGGCTCCATAAGACATTTGAAACTTACTATTTTTGTTAGATTGCTTCAATATCTCACTATCCTTCCCTAATCATCAACAATTCAATTCAATTCAATTATAGGAGGAGAGAGAACTATCTCAAGAGGTTGCAACCTAATCATAATCATAGTCTATCAAAGCTATATCTACTAGATTCATCTCCTCCCTAATGTGATAGTTAATTAGTTCATCTATTGGTTTTATTATCTTAATTTAACCCTAACCCTAATTTTCAACATCACATTTTGGTTAACCCAACTTCTTGCACCTTAATTCCTTATTTATATTCTCAAATCTGATTGTTTATGCATTTTCAAATTCAAATGTTCATTCATAAGTTTTATTTTCAATTTAATTACATAAATTCATAGGTTAAATTGACAAAACCCCTAATTTATAATTCTAAAATTAACATGTGAGTTGCATATTTTTTAAAACATATTTTAAAATCTGATTTTTATGACATGTTATACTATGATTTAGAGGAATTCATCTTTCAAATGCACAATTCAAATTGATCAATTAATTTGTTAATCAATCACTATTACCAAAATTTACATTGATTAAATCTTCAATTTGTGCATTCAAATTTCCCTCATTTGTGCATGATTTTTGTTACCATTAGTCCTAACTACAATATTCCTATGAGAATAAGTTGTAAAGTTAACGCTTCCCAACGTTTAATTACTAAGGATATGGAGCCTAATTTGGATAACTTATTTCATGAGAATGTTAGTGCTCCCTCAAACCCAACAAATGATTGCATTTATCCTCACTCTCTTCATAATTATCATGATGTGGATGAATCACTAACTAGGTTTACCAATGATCAATTGGAGGATATTGACAATGAATTTGTAAATCTTCAGCAATTGATGAGTCAACAATACTTGAAAAGTGAGGCAATCCCATTGATTGAAGGATTAAAAAGAATAGTACAAAGTGATTAAATTGGTGTTGATTTGTTGCGTGGCATTGGTCATATTGTTGACAATAATGTCATGCCAATCAAATTGTTTGCCAAAGTCTTAGGTTATTCTCAACTCACTAGTTAATTCAATCATTCCATTCATATGCCTACATCCTTGCCTAGTGTGGCTAAATTTACATCCTCTATCATTACTACTTCTGCACAAAATATTAATTCTACACTTGTTACTCATTGCGGTAATCCCATTAATCAATACTCTTACATACCTTCTTATGTGATACTTCCATTTGTATCCCAATCATCTCCTATACCCACATATCATAGTGTTCCGCCTCCTTAGTCTCAACCTCCACCTACATACAACAATATTACTCCTCCATCACAATCCAATATGTCTAATTTTAATCCATCCACCAAAAAAACCATTAACAACCCTACCCAAAATTTTATATCCCTACAACAACAATTGTCTTGCATTGCCCAATCCAAGTTTAATGCTCTCACATTTGATGTAGAGAGCCCATAATATAATGACATTGTCCATGTTGTCCCTCCTAAACATATGGAAGTCCTTCAATTGGATTTTTACAATGGAAAAGGTGACCCCTTAAATCATGTGAAAATATTTCAAACTTTGTGTAATGATTTTTCTCATGAGCAAAGACTTAAGGCTAAATTATTTACTCGAACCTTTAGAGATAAATCTTTCCAATGGTATTGTTATTTGTCTCAATATTATATTACATCATTTCAATAGTTATCTAATTATCTCATTCAACAATTCCACAATAACATTAGTCTTAAAATTACTTTAACTGATTTGATTCATTGTAAGCAAGAAGTTAAAGAGAAAGTGATTGATTTTATTGGTAGATATAAACATTTGTATTCTCAAATTCCTTATCCTATGCTTGATCATAATGTTAAAATAACTAATTTCTAATTTATAAAAATACATTAGGGATAACCTTCTATTTTCTTATTAGACAATTGTGTGCAGTGCTTCCTAATTATCAGATTCAAGTGAGTCAATTTGAAGCATCTCTTTCAATGGCTCCAGTTGATAAAAATGTGAGTGCTCAGCAATATTTTGTGAAGTTTAAACTGAACAAAGGATATATTGAGATAAATGACAACATCAATACCCAAATGGAAACCACAACATGAGGTGTGGACCCTTTATCAGAACACTTTAGAAAAGAATTTACTCCTCTTTCTAAGCCTTTGCTTAGTATAATGTCAAGATTGATAAATACTAATATGTTGAAACTTCCTCCCATTAAGTCAATTGATACCTCAAAACCTTTTCCCTCTTATCTTAATCCCAAAGCCTTTTACCAATATCATTATCAATCTGGTGATGATGCTAAGAAGTGATATACTTGAAGGAGTAAGATTGAAGATTTCATTGATAATAATACCATATCTGTAGCTAGTGTAAATGACAAATGAAATAGCAATGTAGCTTCTCCTAATCAAAATCTCCAAATATTCACTAATCCTTTGCATTCCCACTCTACTAATGCTGTTGAGTTTGAGTCTCTTGCCTTTTTCTCCCAATGACCTTGGTATTGAATCTAATAATATTGTGAATATTGTTGACAAACCTACACCTCCTAAGGACTTATGAAATACCTTTAATCCTAGTGAGACTATTGTAGCAATTGATGGCCCATTATATATCACTACAAAGATCAAAGACAAAATCTCACGAGGAGTTCTCATTGATCCAATGTATATGGTGAATTCCAATACTAAAGAATACCTTTATATTTTATAATTAAATTAACCTATGATAAATCTAATGTTATGGTCAAGGTGTATGATTGTTTCTCTTTCCGTACTATTGGCTCTATTACTCTCCCCATTAAGGTTGGTACTAAGTTCTTAGATGTGACATTTTCTATCATTCCTACATAGGATCAATTTTGTGTGAAGTTGGGACATCCTTGGCTCTCTTCCATGAAATATATCCCTTCTACTATGCATAAATGTTTAAAGTTACATCATAATGGCACTATCATAATAATTAATCACAGCCTTTACCAACACACATTGTAGCGTGACAATTTCACCCTTAATTACTTTTGGCCTAAACAACTTTAACCTATTTCTCCTGCTCATGATGGACCTAGTATCCTTCCTGCACTTTCTATTCCTCCCATACATGTCACAGTCCTGCTTCTTATATCTTTCAAAGGAAATTGCTTGGCATATTCTATGTCCCAGCCTAATGTGGCTTCTCTCATTCCTCCTCCTTAAAAGGAATAAAAGTAGTCTATGTTCATTGATCCTCAACCTTCACAACCTTTAGCTAACACTAGAAGGAATCTTTGTGCATGAGAACACCGATGAAGACATCATGATAAGGCTTGTGAACTTTCTTCTCAAACTATTTCTTCCCCAAAGACACCAAATATTGACCTAGTCCCATTTTTCCATCTTTCAGCTAACCCTAGGGAGGAAGTTTAACCTAAGTCACAAAGATTAAAATTGGTTAAGAAAAATGATGGTTCATGCTCTATTCATGTTACAGATCCTATTTCTATTAATCTAGATGATGAAATTCATGATGATGTTGTTCGTGCTAACAATGTTGATTCCAATAATTCTGATGATATGTATGAGCTTGTTGATGTTAATAATTATCTGTCTTCACATTTTTCAAAAGCATTAACCCTAGCTCTTAGTGACAAATAACATGACTCATCATTAGAGAATGGTCCTTGTTTGGAACTTGTAGTAGCTACATCTATCGTACTCGAAATGGCTCCTTGCATTTTGTCCACCTTCCAAAAGAAATGTTCAACAAGATTGGGGGGCAGATGATTTGCTTGATTAGTTTCATTTGCATCATAGATCCTCTCTTTCTTGTTCGTAATGTGTTTCCCTTGTGATGTGTCTTTGTGTTATGTTAGGTTCTCTTTAGATGATCCTTTTTATTTCATTGGTGAAAGGTAATAAAGAGGTCAAACCTGTTGTGACATTCTTATATTTGTATATCAATTCTTCTATACATTTTCCCTTGTGTTGTCTACTTGGGGAAAATGCAAAGTATTGATATCTCTTTTGGTCTGTTCCATGTTGACTGAAAAGACACATGTTTTCTTCTTTCATTGTGCTTGTGGTTTCACAACCTCTGGGGGATGACGTCAATTCAATGCTAATATTTATGATTATATTATTTATCATAATAGCATAGTCACCCCAGAGTTAGTGGACTCTTATGTGATTTTATATTTTGTGACCATTATACTTTGATTTGTCCTTTATGGGGGGCATCTAATTATGGTAATCTACTTGTCTTTTGGATGTATGCTACCTTAAAGAAATTGCTCTCAATAAGTTGTATGCAATTGCTTTAACATGGGGGTATACACTCCACTCAATGTTACACTTTATGCATACACCATGACATGTTTTTATACTCAAGTTACTTTGCAAACTAAGCATTTTGCTTTGTAATTTGGTATTTTTATTTTTCATGACTCATAGTATGAAAACCTTACTAGGCTAGCAAACATGTTCTCTCTCTCTCTTTCCTATTTCTTATGATGTCCCTTTCATATTTATATTGGAGTGGTAAAATCCTAAAGTTCTTGGGGGTTTGGTGCATCTTGTTTCTTCGATGTCTTGATGAAAGTTTTCAATGCAGACCTTTGTAGTTTACCGTGAGTATTCTTAGTCTCATAAACTTGCTAAAGTGGGGGATAAATGTGGCATCATAAATAATACTTGCCTATAATTTTATCCTCAATTAGGCCTCACTTTGGCATTTTATCCTCTAAAGCCTAGTTGGAAAATTGATTTTGCTCACACCACTCATTTACCTCATTTTTTTACCAAATTTCTAACTTAGCCCTCAATTTGGAAGTCTTGAATAGTAGGACCAGGATGTACCACACCCTAGTCCTAAATTAGGACCAAGGCGTCTATGTCTTGGGCATCTCAATTAGACCCCAAGGTGGCCCCCTCTAATGGTCAACTTTGATAAGTAGGAAATCTAGCCTCATGCCAATCTGTTGTGGAAATTCAATCAAATTGTCGACAAGCAAGTATAAAAGGAGGTCTAACCCTCTCATTTTGAACCTAATGAACTTCATTCAAGATCTCAATTACACTCTAGTGAATTCAAGAAATCGAGCAATCAATTTTCTATCAAGCATTGCAGCAGAAATGAAGTCAATATTTAAGCATTGGAGATGACATTCATGTTCTATGTTTTATGAACATAACCTACATGAAACCCTAATTCTTTTGTGGAGAAAAATCAAACTTAATTAAGGTATATCATTAGTGTTTCACTCACTTTTAGCCTTTCCCTCAAAAGGAAAGTATTTTTACTATATACTTCCATTTACATTTTTAATTCAATTTCTTTAATTTAATAGTTCACTATCTTGCACTAATCTTTAACAATTAAATTCAATTCAATTCAAGAATCAGAAATCCCTATCCCAAGAGGTTGGAATCTAATAAAAACATTTGTCTAACAAGGCTAGATCTATTAGATTCCTCTCCTCCCTAATGTGATAGTTAATTACGTCATTTAGTGGTTTTATTATTTTATTTTAAGCTTAACCCTAACTTCCACCATCATAGGGGGGTTTACCCTCCACTACACTAGGGTCTTGTTTATGTAATTTATAGATGTTGTTTCATTAATATGTTTTCTATTATCCCTACTCTGCCCCACATTTCTCCCACTAACTATGGTTAAAATCCTCCACCGCCATGTAGCTAAAAGAAAATGTTCCTTCAAAGTTGGTGTATCATCCTCCTCCAATGCTATTTCTCTATGCATAGGCTTTCTCTATTGTCCCAAGAAATAAAATACTAATCTTGGTTGTGACACATCCCTTTTGGTGATTGACATTGGTCAAAATGTTAACTTGGAAAAGGGTGAAAAACCTATTAGTAACCCTAGAAGCATTCTCCCTATGTCTATCAGTAGCAAAGGAAGAGATGTGTGTAAATCCCCAGAGGATAGCCCTATTATTTTCCCCTCTCCTGATATTTATATTTTAGATAGTGAAATAGCTAAGGATGTTAGAACTACTTCCTCTATGTAGTGTACATATACTAGGATTGATAAGTTATCTTTTACTATCAAAATTGTTGAGGAAATGGTGAATAACCCATGATGATAAATCTGAGGAACAATCAAAGCACTCAAATTTGAATGGGAGTGAGTTTGGGAGTAGGGAAGGAACCTAGGAAGAACCACTTAGTTTGATTCTAGAAGAATCACTCTCCTAGTCACCTTGGTGGAGGCTTAGTTCAACAAAGCCCTTGAAGGGATAAATAACCTAAAGGATTACAAGGATGATGAAGAATAAGAAACTGGTAACTTACGCATGAATGAATCCAATGACTACTAGGTGATGGCAATGGAAATTGAAGATTTTCATGTTAGGGTCAAGACCTTGGAAACCCCTCAAAATTGTCTGGGCTATGAAATAAATAAGGAGTAAATCGAATGCTTGGAAGGAGGCATTAGGAAACTAATCAACATTAACAAGAGTTTGATGCAAAAGCGTGTGATGGAGGGTGTGATAGTGGGAAAGAATAATGAGAAAAAGAGTAAAAGAAAATCTCTAGCAAAGGCCGAGGATGATCATACCAAAGGAAAACAAACAATACCTTACTACCATGGGAAGAGGAGTTGAATGACATATTGGATATATGCCCAACTATATTTCTTAATTTTTAACTGTTTGTTTTTTTTGTTTCTAGACTTTGCTATCATTAATTGGTTGTCTTAGAACTTCCATATTTATGTTTATATTTATACTTATGTGAAATATTTATAAATATGTTATTTCTTTTGATGGGATTGATGTCCAAGACCTAGTTTTTTGACAGTTGATTTTTTATTTGATTGTGTAAAGAGTTGGGCTCCTTCCCGATAGTGTAAATTATTATGATTTATTCTCACTTGATGTTTCATCAATCAAGGAAGAGTGGAATGACTCCAATATATCTCAAGAGGAAATCCTTGGTGAGAATTCATTCATACAACAAGAAGATTCAAATGAAGAGTTCCAAGTATTCCTAAGAGAAGAAATTGCAGGCATCCTTGAAAATGAACAAATGGAAATAAAGAATGGTGATGAAGATAAACTAATCAAAGAAACCCTTATTTATGAGGATGTGCTTATAGAGTTGCATAAAGATGCATGGTTTATGCAAAATGATGATCAAGTTGTCATAGCAAAAGCTAAATATTTAGAACAATTTGAATCAGTGCTAAGCCCATTTCCAAAGACATTTCAAGAAAAATGAATGGGTGAAAATTTGCATGTCATGCACATGAGAGGGATGATACATCATCAATCCTACCGCCATGAGTATTCACAAAGAGAAAGTGTCACTCTACCTATAAAGGTCAGTTGTCAAAGTTACACTCAAATAGCTACTACTACTTATTCAGTGCAAGGCAAATGTAGTCTATATGTCAACTTGTCAACTTAGGTAAAACCGTAATAGGCAATTATCTGCACCTATATATAGATATTTGCACCTTCACCTATCTCGTAACATTCACAAGAGCTTTTGACAGTCTAAAACACACCTGTTCCCATGACCCCAAACCTCATTTTTAGTGCATTCTCTTGCCTCGTAGAAAATACAAAGCTTCTAAGAATTTATAAACTCAAATTGAAGTCCAATCAAAGAATGCCAAAAAAAATATTCAATCAATATTCGCCTAAAATATGTGCAACTTGAGTGACACAACTAACAAACAAAGATTTGAGAGAGCTCTTATCTCCCTAGACTAGTTTAATATTTACTTATGCTCTTTATCTGCTCACATAAGGGCAGGATCGAACCACTATCCTATATCCTTTACGACAGAGGCTAATAAAAGAAGGAAACATTTCCCTTATAGATTTGAGAGAATGTGGACTAAACACTCGGATATGGAGAGCAAGATCAAGGAATGGTGGCACGTCAGTATTGAAGGGAATGCCATGTATAAAGTGGTCAAAAAGTTGAAGTTTGTTAAAGAAAGTGTCGAAAGATGGAATAAGGAATGCTTTGGGAATATCTTTGCCTCGAAAGCAACTACTATCTCAGAGCTAAAAAATATTCAGGATGAGATTCAGAATAATGGATATACCAATACTTCAAGAGATGTTGAAGATGTTATCCTTATGAAATATCATGACATTATAGAAAAGGAAGAAACCTTCTGGAAACAAAGGTCAAGAAATGTATGGTTGAAGGAAGGGGAAAGAAACACTAAATACTTCCATATGTCCACTCTAAGACATAAGGCCATCAATAGAATATCACAGACTAAAGTGAATGGTAGAAGAGTTGATGAGGAAGATTCTATGAGAAGGGTTGCTATGGAGTTCTTCTCCAATCTTATAGCTAAGGATCAGAATTTGGACAAGCAGGCCCAGAAGAACCTTTTGGATTGCATCCCTACAATCCTAGAGGCTGACCAGAATTCTCACCTAATAGCTATCCCTACCAATGATGAGATTTTGCAAGCTGTCAATTCCTTTGAAGGCAATAAGGTGCCAAGCCTGGATGGTTTCCCCATGTTCTTTTTTCAAATATGTTGGCATATTATTGGTGATGATGTGTCTAGAGCTGTGAAAGAGTTTTTTGGAGCTAGAAGAATCTTGAAAAAGATAAATGGAACTTTTATTGCTCTTATTCCCAAAAAGGTAGGAGCTGATTCCATGGACCATTTCAGACCTATAAGTCTTTGCAACTCTCTTTACAAGATCATCTCCAAGGTTCTTACCTCAAGAATTCTGAAGCTGCTCCCTTCTATCATTTCACCTCAGCAAAGTGGTTTTGTCCATGGAAGACAAATCTTGGATTCGATAATCTCAGTCCATGAAAACATTCATTCTTTATCTAATTCAAAAAAGGAAGGCTTTCTTCTGAAGCTAGACTTATCTAAAGCCTACTATAGAGTGGACTGGGATTTCATGATGGAAGTTCTGTCAGCTTTTGGCTTTTGTGTTAGAAGTATTAGTCTTATAAGGCAATTAGTGTCTTCGGCTTCTTTCTCTATTTGAATTAATGGATCTCCCTCCCCTTTCCTCAAGTCCTCAAGGGGACTCAGGCAGGGAGATCCTCTTTCTCCGGTTATTTTTATTATTACGGTGGAATGTCTAGGGAGAGGTATAGGGAAGTTGGTCGAGAAGGGGGAGTTTTGCGAGTTGAAGCCATCTTCAGTAGATCAGGTTTGTTCCCACCAGCAGTTTGTGGATGACTCTATAATTATGGGGAAGGATACAGTACAAGATTCTAGAAGTTTAAAGAAAGCTCTGGATAGTTATGGATCAGCTACTAGGCAAATTATTAATGGGTCTAAAAGATTTCTTTATTTTATCAACACTTCGAAGAGAAGAAAGATCAAAATAAGTAATATCTTGGGATGTCAATTGGGGAGTCTTCCTGCATCTTACTTGGGGCTTCCCTTAGGCCATGATCCTCTTGACACTTTTTGGGGAACTTTGGTGGATAAATTCCATAAGAAGCTAGCTGGCTAGAAGGGCTCTCTTCTTAGCCAAGCTGGTAAGGTTCAATTGTTGAAATCAACTCTTTAAAGTATCCCTCTTTATGCCATGAGCCTTTTTCAGAATTCTTGCCAAGTATGCGGAGGTTATTGAAAAGATCCAAAGAACTTTTTTGTGGACAGGGGTTGAGGAGAAAAAGAGAATGAATCTGATTGTGTGGGACAAGGTCTGTAAGCCAATAAGAAAGGGATGTCTGGGTCTTAGAAGAGTAAGAGACATGAATGAATACCTTATGGCCAAGCAGATCTGGAGAGGGTATAAAATCAAGGAGAATGGAAACATATTTGGTACAACAAGTATAAAAGGCAATGTCCCACACTTCAAAGTTTCCTCAAAGTAGAAGATATCCCAATTGGCTCCAATATCTGGAAAAATGTCACTAGAACAAGAGATTTAATTGTCAGAGGTGCAAAATGGAAGATGGGGAATGGGAATCTTATCAAATTCTGGGAAGATTCCTAGTTGCTCGAGTCCCCTTTGACTGAAATTCTAGAGTGGAGCAGATTCCAGAACCGGTGCAAGGAAAGATATGGATCAATGGTAGGTGATTATTGGCAAGATAGACAGTGGAAGGATTTATCTTAGGTGGATGAGACCTTGGGAAGTCTGAACAAAACTATGAACTCCATGGTTGTGGTGGAAGAGGAAGATCAATTAATTTTGAAACTCATAGCAAATGGTAAATTCATTGTGGCTTCTCTCTACTATCATAAGTATTCTAATATGGAGAGTCCTTGATGGGCTAAGGCTTGGGTGAAAGGTCTTACCCCTAGGATCAATATTTTTTTTTGGACTGCCCTTCAAGATAAAATTCTAACTATTGAGAACCTCAGAAAAAGAGGTATGTGTATGCCAAGTGTTTGTTTTCTTTGCTTGCTGAATGAGGAGACCATCAACCATTTTCTCTTTCACTACCCTTTTTTTGCTGAGGTCTGGGGAAGATGTCTGGATCAATTAAAAATTAGCTGGAGTTTCCTAGAGTCAGTTCAAGAGGTTTTTAATTCTTGGTACCATCCTTCAAAGAACAAATTTACTACTTTGTTGTGGAAATTAGCTCTACCCCATATGTGTTGTGGTATATGAAAAGAGAGAAATGAAAGAGTCTTCAAAGAGAAGGTGTCTAAGGCTCACATTGTGTTTGAGAAAATTAAAAGAAATATAGTGGAAAATATGAATATAATAGGTGGTATTGCAAAACCTCAAGACAAGGATGATCAATCTATTTTCAAGAAGTGGAGACTAAAAGTTTGTGAACACTTTCAGAATGACCCTAGAGAGGGAGTGATATGGGTAAGCCCACCCAATGAATGGATGAAAATAAAATTTGATGGTGCATCAAAGGGCAATCCTGGGATAGCAGGATGTGGGGTGGTCCTTAGGGACGAATGGGGAAGATGCAAAATTATAAAAAGTATACCCATTGGAAATCAGACAAATCATGTAGCTGAAGCTTTGGCTGCATACCATGGGATGGTCCTGGCTAAGGAAGCCAAATGCACTAGAGTCTAGTGCGAAGGAGATTCATTAAATATAATCAATTGTTTGAATAAGAAGTTCCCTCCTTCTTGGACAATAAGAAATGCTATCAAAGCAGCAAAGAAAATTAGTGAGGAATTTGAAATGTGTGTTTTTACACATGTGTATAGAGAAGCAAACTCATGTGCAGACTAGGCTGCCAACCTGGCTTGCCAAACAGAAGATATTATCACTAGTTATGGAGAGAGTGAGCTCGCATGTGATATTAAATCTCTGCTTGATCTAGACTGTATCCAGATGAGGCTACGTGGCACCATCAAATATAATTTCTAAATACCCCCTCCTCTTATTTTGAAGCAAGGTTATTACGAAGGTAATAAGTATTTATTCAAGTGTCTTTTCATTATTGTTTGGCATGGATTCTGGGATTTTTTTCAAGGCATCCACAGAAACCAAAGAAGAAAACTAGTAGCTGAGAGAAGGAAATTCAGAGACAGCGAAGGAAAAATGGGAGGAAATAAAAAAGGTTCGAACCTACTTCCTACTCAGATTGGAGGAAGAACAAAGAAGTGTGGGATATCCTTCAGGAGGGAGGTTTGAGTGTGTTTATGGAGAGGCTTAGTGGGAAAGATCCTGCGGTCACCAAATATTTTATCAAGAACTGGAAGAATGGTAAAATCTTGGTCGGGTCCCAGATGATGACTATAGATGAGGAGATAATTGTTGAAGCTACGGGGAAGATCATGGAGGGCATGAAATTTTATAGGGACCGTAGCATCTCTGATCAAGTTGCAGACAAATTCCCTGTTACGGATGATGAGAGGAAGAAAATGGTAAAAGTCGACAATTCCTATCATTCACCAAAATGGATATATAGGCCATGGAGGTTTGTTTTATTCACTACTATCACTTATATCACTTTGGATGGTAGGTTTACCAGAGCCTATGGTCACCATTTTGTTTTGCTCAACCATTTTTGCCATGGGGAAAAGGTGAGCTTGCCATATTACCTAGCCTGCTCCATGGACCACACTATCAAGGAGATTCAAAAAGATCCTAAAGGTGACCATGCCCTTCACCAGGGTCTTATGGCTCTTGTCTATAAAGTGCTTAAAGGGAAGAGTATTGAAAAACCTATAAAAGGCAAATATGCAAGAAATGAGGACACAGAGAGTGAAGCCAGTGGCTTCAACTTTGATTCGAAGACTGAGGGTGATTCAGCAGAGACTAGCAAAAAAGGTAGGAATAAGGCTAAGAGGAAAAGGATTGTGGTGGATTCAGATATTTCGAAGTTTGTGGCCGAATCCTTTGAAGGGAAATTTATTAAAAAAAAGAAAGGGAAAGTTACTGGAAAGCACATGCAGAGGAAGAAGACAACTAAGGAAAGCAATAAAGAAATCAGTCAAATCCTGATTGATTCTGAAGAAGAGGTAGAGGAGAATAAAAAGGATGAGGGACAGGATAAGGAGGGGGAGGAGAACCAGGTCACGGACAACATTGAGGGTTTGAATGCCCAAGATATGCATACAGAGGAGCAAGAAGACAAAAGTGGTAAGCTTAGTGACTGTGTTGGTGAGAATGCGACTATAAAGGGTTTCTGTGAGATTGTTGGTACGATGGTGAAGGATATTGATAGCTTGAAGAAAGATATGCTGACTATCAAAAGAGCTACGGTTGGAAAGAAACACCTGGCGGAAAATGTTAAAGAGTTGGCAGTTGCAATTAATAACGCGGAAGCCATTGAAAGCATGGTGGGCAAAATAATTGCCACTGAAAAAAAGGTTAAAGAGATGGAAGAGAATAAGAAGGGGAAAGGAATGGACACTGCTATGAATAATCTAGGTAGCAGAATTGATAAGATGGAACTCACTGTTAAGAAGATAGCAAAACAAAACTTCCAAATCCTCAAAGCTTCGGTGGATAACATGAACATCCTGATCAATAGATTTGAGAACAACGCTGAGAAGGATGTTGATAAGAAACAGCCGGACAAAAAAGGCCATGAGAAGAGAACCAGAGCCAATACTAGGATCAAGGGCAACATCAAAGGTCGTGAGCTGGAGGAGTTAAAGACTTCGGCAAAGAACATGAAGCTGATGGTTGTCCAAGCTGAGGATATCATGAAGAGTATATAGCTGTCTCTGTCTCTGTCTCTGTCTTGGCAGTTGTCTTGTTTTCTGTCTTTTTGTTGTCATTCTGCTTTCCGGATGCTGTCTTTTCTTGGTTTATTAATGTAATGTTATGTTTTATGGGTTGTGATCTCTTTTTGTTCGGTTGGAATCTGTTTTAGTTTTTGAAGTGATCAAACACGGTGTTTTCTAGATCTTTCTATATATCCTGCTTTGTAAAAGGTTCGGGTTCCTTTCAAAAACCTGCTTTTACTTAATCAAAACTAACAAACAAAAAACAAATATAAAAAAATTGGATTCCTTAAATATCGATTGATTGTTTGTTTGAACTCAGATTAATCACTAGTTATGTCAGAAGCCTCGAGTACAGTTCCATGGCAAGAACTATTAAGCTGTAATATATTAAAAAATTACAACATGGACAGCAAATTTAACTTCAGGAATTTTCATATCTTCAATACTGTTTTTCATATAGCAGACAATGTTTTTCATTTCTTCAATGTTGCTTGACACGTTAAACAGTAAAAGTTAATGTGTAAGATTTTTATATGATTCTCTTCTGCTGAACGGACAGCGTTCTAGTGAGCATGTGATCCCCAGCCCACGTTATGTAAACGTCCACCAACGCCATGACAAACATGCACTTACCATCCACCTGTTTTTTTGGTAAGGGACAAGACTTCCATTCCTGTCTTCATGGATATGGTCTGAACTTTTTTACGAAAGTAACATGTTTTCTGAGCTTAGCCGCACAAATAGCATAGAAGGAAGTGATTGAATGGACGCATAGCACACTGCTTTAGAAGATGCTTCCGTATAAAAAGAAATGGAATTGATTGAACAGCCTAAAGCTTTTGCAATGCGACAACTAATGTTATGGTATCTTATCCTGGTAGTCTTATCTTCCTGGAAATGGTCTGAACATTTTTAAGAAAGTGAAATGCATTCTGAGCTTAGCCGCACAAATATCTTAGAAGGAAGTGATTGACGGCAGGCATAGCGCAATGCTTTAGAAGTTACCGCCGTATGAAAAGAAATGTATGTGATTGAAGAGCCTATAGTTATGTGATTGAAGAGCCTATAGTTAGTGATTGAAGAGCCTATAGTTTTTGCAATACGACAATGTTATTGAGTTGTCCAACCCAATAGATTTACCGTTTTCACCACCCCATATTCTTGATAAAGCTGACTGAATTTGTGTTGAAGAGTTTGATTATTTCTTGTCGTTTTGAATCAGCTAGATTCCATGCCTTAGCAAACAAACTTCCGAATTCATGCATGCTTCCTCCTTTGACTACATCAGCTCTTATTTTATGGCAATATCAAATCAGTCACTAAGACAGGCTGTAAAATCAAGTTACACATTACTGGTTTCTTGACTAGTTTTGCCAGATTTATGTGAAAATCGTGAAAATCATCTCCAATCAATTTTCACATCATTTTCACACCCGTATCGGTCATTTGACTCGCCCCTATGACATTGTAAACCAAAGCTATTGTATCATTGCGGATGATCTGCAAGATTCTATGAAGGCGATTGTTTGAAATTACTCTACAAGTTGAGCCTGTCAAGCTTTCCCTCTACCATTCGCTCTCTAATTCGTTTGTAGAAAAGTACCGTACAACAAATAAAAAACCCTAAAGCCTGCGGGCCATTTATTGTAAAGCGCAATTCCATTGGGTTGATGTTTTAATGGTTAATAAAGTTCATATTTCTATTAGGTAAGTTTGTTTTGTGTCTTTATCGGATTACAATACAAACGAATTTCATTCTTATATTCATTGAGGATGAAGCACCTATTTTCACCAAAGAGAAAGGAACAACTAACCAAAAGAAATAATGATTTAAAATTTAAAATAAATAAATAAATAAATAATATGAAAGGAAGAAGATTTTAAAAGGTGTGATAAATTCATCGTAAGTTATATACAACAAGGTTTATCACTCCCTATCATGATTGCAAGGAATTAAATGCAAGTGATTTGTTTCATATTCTAATAGAATTAAATTAAATATGACTATTGTTTAAATGCTTTAATTACGATTAAAATTATATTAATTTGATTATTTATTATATTAATTAGTTACACATATTTGAGTTTAAATTATGCATCTTTCACTAATTAGTTACAAGTAATAATGTTTAATCGAAAACCTCTTTATCAAACTCTAGCACTCACGAGTGAGAGATAAGGAAGTATTTAAACTAGAATATTATCTTGATACTTTTCCACACTTCATTTCTATTTGAGAATACAAGAAGATTTTTTTTTCATACTATTAGTTTATCAAAACCTTAGAAAAAGACAAAGTCATTAGAAAATTTACAATGACAATAGAGTGGTGACATCCACGTTACTATAATAGAATATGGAATGGTGATAGCAAGCCATTATACCAAGACTAGTATACAATAGTAACAAGCATGCAACACTTGACCATAGCTTAAAATGGACTCTAAGAACTTCACTCCGTTATCTCTATAGTAGTGATAATCATTGTAATTTAAATGAATTATGTGTTGATTAGTGAAAAGTAAGTATTAATATATTTTTTTTTTTAAAAAAAAACGTATTAAGTCTTATCTTTTTGGGAATCTTATTTCCATTTTTGGAGAGTTGGAGATGGTTTAGTCATTTAGGAAATATAGGAGAGTAAAGCATGAATGGGATGCTTGTAGTTATGTAAGGGGAAAAAATAACCAAAAACAACTTTATATTACTAGGTATTTTACAAGGGTATTCTAGTTCCTTAATGTTTTCACTTCTTTTAATGCATATACATGTTCCATTTTTAGATTTTATCTTGCCCCATAACTCTATTTGAGTTTATAAGGGTAGTATACCCATTTCTTATACATAAAGCTTTATTTTTGGATAATGCATGGGTATAAAACCAACTCAATAACAATGAATAATAAGCTCTAGCTTCCTAGGTGTAGATCATGTCAATGTGTGTCTATATGGAGATGGAGGGTGGGACAACAAATTGATTGATAATTTCTAAGTACCCTTTCTCAATTGTTAGGATTTTGAGACAGATTGGAGCAATCAAATATCATTAATTATAATATAAATTTTAAAAATACATATAAAGAAAGTAAAAAATATAACAAAATAACTGATCAATACAAATAACTAAATTGTCATTCTTTAAATGTAGGCTTCATTGATAGATAAATAGATGTCCGAGTTATTCTATAATCAAAAAATATGAATTAGAATCCTTCATAGCATAAATCATTAATATGCACAATATTACAATACAATAACTACCTATAACTCTTCACCTTATTTATTTCATACAATTTTTTATATTCCACAACTACTTTGTTATAAAACATTTTCAGTGGTTTACAAAGTTGGTTATAATGTTGGTTAACAAACAACTCCTTTACTAATGTCTGTATTGAAGCAGTATGACAAAAGCTAGCTTTCCACCTTTCCTAGGCTATTTAGACATAGTAGGTGTCACTCTCCATCATGTAACAAATGGTGATAGCTAGGATGGATTTATCAATTTGCCTAACTTCGATGCTATCAATTGAAAGTATTTTATTTACCTTAAAATTATTTTATTTCACTTTTAATTATATTTACTAAATACAAAAATATTTAAATTATATTTTATCTACATTGTATTTTTTTCCCTCATATATTAATTGTAAGTATTTTATTTATCTTAAAATTATCATATTTCAATTTCAATTATAATTACTACATACATAAATATTCATTCCCTTTTTCCCTCATACAAGTTTTTTTATTGATGACATCTAGTTTTTATATTTAAATTTAAACTTCTTATTATTGTTCAAAAATCATGAAAAATAAAAATTTACAAACTATATTTTAAAAAATATATAATATGATTATGAAATGGCAGATTTTTTTTAAACATCTTTGTTTTTATTTATATTTACATATCTAGATATAAAACTTATAATTTTGATGAGGGCATTTTTTTTTTTATATGATCTTTATTTTAAAAATATTAAGTTTAAAATTAATATTAATATTTTGACATGTGAATGGTTGTCAAATTTAAGATAAAAGATAAAAGTTAACATTAACACGCTCACACCATTTCAATCCACCCCTTACTACCATTGTAGAATGTCCCTTAGCTTTAATTATAGATATTTGAATCCAGATTATGCATCTCTCACTAATTAGTTATAAGTGATAATGTTCAATCTAAGACCTCTTTATCAAACTCTAGGACTCATTTATGAGTCAAAGATAAGGAAGTATTTAAATTGGAATGTTATCTTGAAATTAACTTTTTATTTCTCATTTTTATTTGAGAATATAAGAAGATTTTAATTCATACTATTAATTTATCAAACCCTTACAGAACAGGAAAAGTCATTAGAAAATTTATAGTAGGAACACAGTGGTGTCATTGATGCTAATATAATAGAGCTGACATTGAGTGGTGATAGAAGCCTCACTATACCAAGACTAGTATGGAGTAGTGATGAGTATGCAACACTTTACCTTAGTCCAAAATGGACTCTAAGAAATTAACTCCCTTATCTCTATAGTAATGATAATCTTGAATGATGATTCCTATACTTTACATGAATTATGTGTTAATTAGGGAAAATTAAGTATTAAGATATTTAATAAGAAAAGGAGAATGTATTAATGCTTTTTGGGGGGGGAATCTTTATTTCCATTTTTAGTGAGTTGGAAATTGTTTAGACATCTAGAATATATAGGAGAGTAAACATGAATTGGATGCTTATGGTCATCTCAAGAGAAAAATGTAACCAAAAATAACTTTATGTTACTAGGTACTTACAAGGGTATTCAGATTCATTAACATAATATATTTATTTCTTTTAAAACACATGCATGTTGTAATGCCTCTCTTGTTTGCATTCTCTCATTATTACTTTTTTATCTAAGATTCACCCTGTATATGCTATATTCTAACTATCTATATATCATTATTTTATATTGTCACCCACATCGTGAATCTTGTTTATACTTATATTCTTTTGTTCGTATCATATCAATATTGATGTGGATACTAGGTTATACTTGTAGTTTTAGTGATGATCACATATGCATGACGACTCTACAATGATGTAACAAGGTATTATATGATGATGTCTAGATTATTATGAGGAGATTTTGATGGCACTAATTATGATGTGGCTACTTGATGACACTTTGATGATGATATATTATCCGGATGAGATGTGATGCTACTAACCATGATTGTTTTGTGACCCCAATTGGGGAAGGATTATTTATGCTTTTAGCTATATTATATTATATATGTATGCACAGCTATTTGTGTAGACACTTAAAAATGATTAATGTTTGCGGATACATTTTTTAACATGTCTTCTATATCGTGCATTTGGTTTTAATAATTCATCAAATATTGTGTCATTCTTCCATGAATTAAATGATTTTAATTATTTAATTAATTATTAATTTTGCCCTTTGATTTGACCATCTTTTGTTAGTTTGTCCTCGATCACTCTATCATTAGTTCGATTAAATAATTTTCTTAGTTATTTAATATTTGTACTCTTGTCGTACTTTGCCCTATGGGAATATATTTTAATTTAATTATTTTATCCCATTTATCCTAACATGTTCTTCTTACAATAAATAAAATTGTTATTTATTTAACTTTAATCCTTTTTGTCACAATTAAATAAATACTATGTAATTGCCTAATAGCTAATATGAGAGCAAATTAATAAAAAATATTTATCAATTCCACTCTATTTTCATCTCCATTTCTAAATCCACTTATCTAATTTCCTTCCATTTCATTTTTCACTTGTCACTCTCACTTGCTAATTTCCCTTACACGCAATTCCTCCTAAATATCATTTCCCTCTCCACTTCTAAATAGCACTTGCCCATTTGCCTCCACTTAATTGGCCCTCTCCTTCGATCTCATTCATATGTTGTGAATTGATCTGGTTCATCCAAGGAAATTTAATAAATATATAAATTGAGGTCACATTTCTCATTTTTTTGAACCATGCCTCTTTGATATTCTCATTATCATCATATCCATTCATACTTACTTTCACATTTGTGCATTTTAGTATACGAGGGCAGCATAATATTAGAGAAATTAAAAAAACAGTGAAGCACTTTAAAAGGGATTCTTGGAGTTTGAGTTTAATTTTATTTGTTTTACAATGCATTTTGTTTTGATAGATTTGTTGGTAAAATTAAGTTAGTTTTGTTATTAAAATAGCTCTCGTGGCTGGCTTTCTAGTTTTGTGCTATCTAATAGTGATTTTTTCTAATCTGCATATGGTGAGCCCAATGTGAAATACACAATGCTAATGAATTTTTAAGTTTTCTAATTGGAATATAGATGAGAAGTAGTCAATTCTATTTTCTATGCAACTGAGGCCTAGATCTATGCAATTGAGGCCCAAATTTATGTATTTGGGGCTACTACCTACATAATTGAGGCTAATTGTTGCATAATTGACCCCATTAACTATGCAATTGATTAAATTCCTATGAACTTGCAATATTGTCGCATATTTATTGATATTCTTTGATTTGATATGCAATATTTCTATTGTTAATATGTCGTTTATGCAAGGATTCCTATTTTAACATGCAAATCATAGTTTTCAATGGGTCAATTGGTCAAATCAATAGCATAACTAGGGGTTTAAAATGAATTGGAATTCTCATCTAGTTTAATTAGAGATTCAAATGAACAACAATATTGATTAGATTTCATTTAGTGGTTTTAAATGGACAACAATTCTAATCTAGTTTAATTAGGCGATTTGAAGGAACAATAACATAAATCTAGCCTAAATAGGGCGATAAATGGAGTACAAATTGTAGGTACCTAAAAATGTTGCGTTGATCATGTACTAATTATTCCTCTAATTGGTTAAAAAATTATTTAATTATTTAATTAATTGAATTAATCTTATTCTTCTAATTTCATATTTCCTCATAATATTACTAATTATTTTATTTTAATTATATCATCGTTTAATCATTTAAAGTATTTTCTAATGATTAATTAAATATTTATTATTTAATTAGTTGTGATTATTAATCCTTTAATTTAAATAATCTTTATTATTTAAATAAATTCATTTTTTATTTCTATCCTAATCATTTAATCATTAACTCTTTTGTAAATATTAATTAAATATTAATTATTTAATTAATTGTGATTTTAATCCTTTAATTTAAATAATCTTTATTATTGAATTAAATTAAATTTCTAAATAATTAAATAGTTTCTTTAAATTATTTAATTAGCTAATTATTTCTTCTAATTCAAATTCCAAATCCCCATATTCTAATTTCATATTCTTCTAATTTCATTTAATTTCGTATTCTTCTAATTTCAGTTATTTTCATATTTTTCTAATTTCATCTAATTTCGTTAAATCCTCAAATTCATATTCTTCCAATTTCAAATACATATGCATGATTTCAAAAATCAAATTGAATACCAAAATCAAGTTCTAAATATATTCAAATGACAAACTGAATTTAAAATAAATTGAATATTTGAATTAAATCTCATGCAAAGATTAAATTGAAAATCTAAGTCAAAGATCAAGCACGTGATAAATTAATTAATTCAATTAATTAATTAATTCAATTAATTAATTAATTCAATTAATTAATTAATTAAATCCATTATCTTTTCAATCTTTATTTCTATCTACCAGTTTTCTTTTTCCCAAAAAGCTTTCAATCAGTTAACTATTCCATCTAGTTTAATTGATTATTTCAATTAATTGATTAATTACATCATTCTTTGATTATCCTCCAATCATTGTTTTTATATCTTCCAATCAACTCTTTTCTCAATCAATTAACTCAATTGAAAAATCAATATATTCAGTTCCACCTCCAAATCAGCAGTTCAGCTATTAATCAGCATGTGAGCTCACCTGAGTTCCACCTCTTGATCAATCTGTTCCACCTCTCAATCAATCTCATCCAAAAATCTGTAAATTCAGCATTCAATCTCCATTTTCATCAATCACGAACTTCAAATCTTTGTGTCACTTGCAGGTTGCCAGCGCAATATCTGAGAGCCATCATACCACGAAGAAGAGAAGAACAATGGAAGCCAAATGTGGTCATGGGTTTGCATTATTTCACTGGTTTATATTAGAATTCTTTAATTAGATAGGGATTGATGATTTCCTTATTATTTCTAGTTAAGCAATGATAATTTTAAGCATACATTTTTTTTGGTGAGCCTAACGTGAACAATAGCTAATTAACCCTTTTTATTTTTTGTGTGATTTTGCAAGATCGTACGGATTTTCATATTTTTTGTAGGTTTTGTACATATTTCAAAGGTGGATTTAAACATCATGCAGTCGTATAGACAAATTTATGCATTTGTGCAGACATCGTCACGCATTCGTGCAGACAAGGTCACATATTTGCCTAGACATCATTACACATTTATTACTTATATTTAAGCATTTTGTTAATTGTGTTCTTTTATTTAAAATTCTTTGGTTTATCTAAATTTATAATTAAATTTTATAAATCTGAAGATGTTTTACCCTTATATGATGCCTATGTTGATATAATATCTCAAGGCACATACATAAGGTAAATTTTAAGATTTCATATGCTCGAAGAACAACAGAATAAAGGAGGCATGCCAGACATTACTAGTAAATCCTAAAGGCAGAAAAGAAGATACAAGACCTAGAGGACCAAAAAGCTATTGACAGATACAATAGCATTTTTCGATCATACATAGTTAAATTTGACTTGATTAATATAGAATGGCTAATGAGAGATCTGACTAGGGTTGGACATTCTTTTTTGCAGGTTTCTGGTGAAGTTTATGCTTTTGATAGAGTTTCTTAATTATCTGTTTATCTATCATGCATTCGTCCTATCAGTTTCATGCATTCACTCTGTCAGATTTACGTATTCATCTAGTCATCATCATGCAATCACCTAGACATGATTACGCATTCATTCAGATAGTATCACGCATTCGTTTGATAAGTAGTTTGGCTTGTTGTTTTATGGTTTTCCTGTGTGTTTTCTAGTTACTGATTCCCTATTTGCAACATGTGGCAAAGTTACAGAGAAGGCTTGATCATCCCAGATTATTTAGAAATTACTAACGATTTGATTGCAGGATCCTTTAGGGTTAACTCACTTTTGGATTTTGGGCTTAAAATTGGCATGCATTCTCTCACACTTCATATTGGTGGTTAAAATAGATCTAGATTAAAATTGACATGCATGTTCTCACACTTCATATTGGTGCTTAAAATAAATCTGGATTAAGGATGTGTGCAGGATCATGAGGGGCCAAAAAGTAACAATATTCTGACTAAAGTTTAGATTGATAGGCTGATTGAAAATATCTATAACTTTCAAATGGTATCACATTTTTTGAATCCAAAACATGTGTCACATTCTATGCTTCATATACTATAGGATTAAAAAAAGAAAAATTAAATTTCATAAATTTTTTACGAAGTTATGGTGGTAAGACATACGAGTTTTTTTAAAAGTTATAGTAAAAAAATCATAATTAATTATTTATTTCAGAAAAAATAAAAATAAAATATGTGTCACATCAAGACATGAGTCTCCTACTTTAACTAAAATCTTAGTAAAAAATATTATGATTTGATTGTGATTAGGGTTGTCAGACAGATGCACACTTCTTATCTTTTTCCTAAAATTTAAGTACTATTGCATTGAAATTTCAAATTTTAGTCAATTACATTTTTATTTTTTTTCAAAAAATAACTAGTAGCTTAGAAACTGATAGCTCTAAAAATTGATTGCATAAGAATTTTCAATTTTTGAGTTTCAACATTGATCTTTCTAGTTTTATTTGCATCCTCTGTCAAAGTTCAAGGTATAGGGTTTAGGGTTAATCAAAATTTCTCATGTCTTGTGAAGAAAACCCTAGCGATGATATAACTCGTCGTTACTTTTTCACACTTAAAGCCGAGGGTTGTAATCCATTGGCAGGGCCTTTCTATTCCTTAAGCACTAAGTCATGGTGGGCTGGTTTATGAAATGATTTTCCTAAGTCGTGTGCGAAAATTTCCCTATAGTTGGTCTCTTTTAGTATTTATGCCTGCGCCCGCATTTTCTCCTAAGTCTAAAATCCTAAGTATTTCAGCCGGTTGATAAAAGAAGAATAGATATGACGATCTGCACTTCCCCGTGGTTGAAAGTGCAATGGAGATAAAGACTGTTGCATCACGAGATGATGCCACAAGTCTTCGAAAGAAGAGGGGTAAGTTGGCGGTGTAACCTGTCAAAGCCTTATGTCACTAGTTCTCAAGCGGTAAAAATTAGTTTACTAATAGTCCTATCAATTGGCACATGTTCAAGATGAATGGCAATGTTATGTTCTGAGATAAAAGGTGCCCGACTTTTAATTCTGAAAGGGTTAATGGGCACTGTGCAAAGCAATAAAGCATGAGCAAATCTAACAGCCCCTATATTCCCGTGATGGAAGTTGAAAGGAGGTTACAAACCACGGCATCATGAGATAATGCCATGTGTCCTAGGTTGACCAGGAAGACCTACGGTGGGGCCGCTGACAGAGTCTACTCGAAAGATGATATGGCGATGATTAGTCATGACCTCATGGGTCCATGAATACAGATGGAAGGTCAAATGCCACATCGATAAATAATGATCGTTAGATTTGCCAAGTTGGGTAAGATTTGTGACTGACTTTCAAATTATGAAATTAGGAAGGATCATTAAAGACATTGGTCGTAGCCTATGCGGGAGAAATAGGATGAATAGGATGCAGACTTGTCGACTTAGGATTGATGGCAATGAGTTTGAAATTTTTGAATGTTGACTAACCCTAGAAGAAGCTTGTGTGAGGTCCTTGTTGGGTAAAGGACTAATTAGACAATTAAGGATGATATCTTAGAGATGTGAAAGGATCAAGATTACTTTCAGGTTTAGATATGATGGATCATGAGTTCTCTCATATATTCGAAGATTGCTTGTTGACAGGAATCCTGAAGCAGAAGACTATACACTGAGTAAGGAATAAGATTGGAACAAAATCATTCACACGAGGTCAACATATGTAGGTGGCAATGGAGTGATAGCTTAGAAATGACGGTGACCTGAGTTGTAAGCATGATTGTTGGAATCCATAGCTAGCAAGGTGAGCAGAAAATATTAGGATGATGATTCTTCACATGGATTAGCACGGTCACTTTGAATGGGATTCTGATTATAAATTTACTAATCTGATAATAAAATGGGTATAAACGGATAGAAACTTCTTCATTTTTCTGACTTTTGCAATACAAAAATTTGATTGAGTTGCCCACCCCAATAGACCTTCTGTTTTCACCACACACATATTCTTGATAAAGCTGACTAAATTTATGTTGAAGAGTTTGATTATTTCTTGTCGTTTTGAATCAGCTAGATTCCATGCCTTAAAGAAAACAAACTTCCGAATTCATGCATGCTTCCTCCTTTGACTACATCGGCTCTTATTTTATGGCAATATCGAATCAGTCACTAAGACAGGCTATAAAATCAAGTTACACATTACTGGTTTCTTGACTAGTTTTGCCAAATTTATGTGAAAATCGTGAAAATCATCTCCAATCAATTTTCACACCCATATCGGTCATTTCACTCGCCACTATGACATTGTTAACCAAAGCTATTGTATCATTGCAGATGATCTACAAGATTCTATGAAGGTGATTGTTTGAAATTACTCTACAAGTTGAGCCTGTCAAGCTTTCCATCTACCATTCGCTCTCTAATTTGTTTGTAGAAAAGTATTGTACAACAAATAAAAAACCCTAAATCCTGCGGGCCATTTATTAGTTCCTGCCCATGGCAGGAATACTTATGCATCCACCATGTTCTTAAATAGCTATTATTTATTGTCCTTGACAACCAATCAGTGTTTAAAATTTTTCAAACTAAAATAATTTTTTGTTTTTTCAAAAGTTGACATGCACAATTTTTAACAAAAATTATTTTAAAACATGATTTATTTTTCATTTGATTGGTCTACATTAATTTCAGTAGGCCTAAAATTTAATTTTTATCAAAAAAATAAATAAAATTTTCCTATAATTATTATTATTGACATCGCTTTTTATACTTCATTAAATTAAATATCAAAATCACATTTAAAGAATGAAGTACATAACTAAATATTTTAATATAAATTTGACATGCCATTAATTACTGAACTTCCAATGTAACATATTTTAATATTTTAAATGTATGTGATAAACCATGTGCATTGTTTAACGTGCATGGGGTCTAATTTTTTTATGGATGTTATTGCAAATTTGGCTGTTGAGTGGTAGGTCCCACGTGGAATTCTACAAAGTTAATTGATTTCCTTAAAAATGGTATCAATTATTTATTACATTTATTTGGAGGGGACAATATCAAGTCATCCATGGAGCATATTATTAAATTGTATAAGAAGGTTTATATTACTATTTTTTATAAGAGTTTAAAATTTTAATTTGTTGATTATGTGGCAATTTGTATTTAACGATAAGTTGGCATTTGGAGGTACAAGTTTCACTTCAAGTAAATTAATTTTATATTATAAATTATTATGAATAAGATTATTTAATAAACTATATATTGTCATTTATTTTTTATTGTTATATTAATTATACATACATTAATTTTTATTATTTTAAAATATTTTATGTTAATTATATTAGAAGTTTTAAATTTATTAGTTTTCTTATAAAAATAATAATATATAATTAAAAATATAAGTATATAATTATTTTAAAAATTGATTTATATTATATAAAAATAAAACTTACAAAATATGTTTTAATGTCTGTATATGGTTCATTCAAACAAAAAAAAATTGTGGATATGATATTAAGATTTTTATTAAGAATTCTATGAATCCAAATAATATTTTAAATAATATAACTTATATTTATTAAGAATTCTATGAATCCAAATAATATTTTAAATAATATAACTTATATTATTATATCATGTGTGAATTCATTTTAAAAAATATATTATGATTATATATTGCATTTAATAGTAAAAATTATTAGATATAAATATAATATAATATATAATTATTATTAGAGGGGTGAATATATATAATCTAGTAACACTCATTTTAAACAATTAAAATTAAATCTTTTCAACTACAAGAGTATTTTAATTAAAATTTTCTAATATTAAAAAGGAATTTTAATATATTAAATTAAAATTTGATAACACTAACTTCTCTTCTCTCCCTTCTTCTCCCTCTCTACCTATCTCTCTTTAGCTCTCCCCCTCTCTCTATGTGCTTCTATCCCTTTCTCTATATCCTTTTATCATATTGTCACATATACCTCTATTTCCCCCTCCCCCTCTCCTTCTATACCTATCTATCTCTTCCACTCCCTATAT
Source organism: Cryptomeria japonica (assembly GCF_030272615.1). Classification (NCBI taxonomy): domain Eukaryota; kingdom Viridiplantae; phylum Streptophyta; class Pinopsida; order Cupressales; family Cupressaceae; genus Cryptomeria; species Cryptomeria japonica. Next base: position 501,178,038 of record NC_081412.1, read on the forward strand.
ACTCATCTATCTCTCTCTCTTTCTCTCTATCTCTCTACCTTTATCTGTCCCTCTACCTCTTCCTCTCTATCTATCTATCTCCTTATCTATCTCTCTCTTTTCATTTTTATCTTTTCCTCCACCTTTCTCTATCTCTCTATGTATTTCTCTCCCTCTCCCTCTCCCTCTATCTTTATTTCTATTTTTATCTACTCTAAACTAATTATACTAATGGCAGGAACTTGACGCTTTGCATCCTTGTTGTAAAGCACAATTCCATTGGGTTTATGTTTTATGGTTAATAAGGTTCATATTTCTATTGGGTAAGTTTTTTTTTGTCTTTATTAGATTACAATACAAATGAATTTTATTCTTATATTCATTGAGGATGAAGCACCTATTTTCACCAAAGAGAAAGGGACAACTAACCAAACGAAATAATGATTTTAAAAAAATTATTTTTTTTTTTTAAATTATATGAAAGGAAGAAGATTTTAAAAGGTGTGATAAATTCATCGTAAGTTATATACAAAAAGGTTTATCACTCCCTATCATGATTGCAAGGAATTAAATGCAAGTGATTTGTTTCATATCCTAATAAAATTAAATTAAATATGACTATTGTTTAAATGCTTTAATTACAATTAAAATTATATTAATTTGATTATTTATTAAGTTAATTAGTTATAGATATTTGAATTTAAATTATGCATCTCTCACTAATTAGTTATAAGTAATATTGTTTAATCGAAAACCTATTTATCAAACTCTAGCACTCACGAGTGAGAGATAAGGAAGTATTTAAACTCGAATATTATCTTGATACTTTTCCATACTTCATTTTTATTTGAGAATGCAATAAGATTTTAATTCACACTATCAGTTTATCAAAACCTTAGAGAAAAGACAAAGTCATTAGAAAATTATAGCAACCCATTATACGAAGACTAGTAGTATACAATAGTAACAAGCATGCAACACTTAACCATAGTTTAAAATGGACTCTAAGAACTTCACTCCATTATCTCTATAGTAGTGATAATCATTGTAATTTAAATAAATTATGTGTTGATTAGTGAAAATTAAGTACAAAGATATTTAATTAAAAAAAAGTGAATGTATTAAGTCTTATCTTTTTGGGAATCTTATTTCCATTTTTAGAGAGTTGGAGATGGTTTAGTCATTTAGAAAATATAGGAGAGTAAAGCATGAATAGGATGCCTATAGTTATGTCAAAGGGAAAAAAAAAAACACTTTATATTACTAGGTATTTTACAAGGTTATTCTGGTTCCTTAATATATTCACTTCTTTTAATGCATATGCACGTTCCATTTTTAGATGTTATCTTGCCCCATAACTCTATTTTAGAGTTTATAAGGGTACTACACCCATTTCTTATATGTAAAGCTTTATTTGTGGAGGGTATAAAACCAACTCAATAACAATGAATAACAAGCTCTAGCTCCTTGGTGTAGATCATGTCAATGTGTATCTATATGGAGATGGAGGGTGGGACAACGAATTGATTGATAATTTCTAAGTACCCTTTCTCAATTGTTAGGATTTTGAGACAAATTGGAGCAATCAAATATCATTAATTATAATGTAAATTTAAATTATATATATAAAGAAAGTAAAAAATATCACAAAACAACTGATCAATACAAATAACTAAATTGTCATTCTTTAAATGTGGGCTACATCGAGAGATAAATAGATGTCCAAGTTATTCTATTATCAAAAAATATGAATTAGAATCCATCATAGCATAAATCATTTATATGCACAATATTACAATACAATAACTTGTTAGACACAATGTACCACTGAGAGGGGGGTGAATCAGTGGTTCTCAACTTTTTTCATTAACTATCCTATGTGAGCATACCGATTAACACATCTAGCTGAATGCAAAATCACTGGTTAGAGACGAGACTAAACACAAATGCATTCACACAAAGGGATATCACATAACACTAGGAGGTATGAGGAAAACCCAAGATGGGAAAAACCTCGGTGAGGAATGCTGTTGGAGTCTATTGCTCCAATCCAGCCTCACAATCAAAACTATTATAATATTTAGGGCACCAATTATTGGTATTATGGATGTGTTGCATTGGTTTTGTCATTGATGTCAACACTTGTCAACACTTATCCTTGTGGAGATATTTGGTTATGTTCACCGGCATGTTCAGTGGCTTATGCACAATCACCGGTATCTGGTTCACTAGCAGGTTATATTGTTCACCGGCACTAAGGATGATCTGTTATCATTTGGAGATTACTTGGTTATGTCAAAGACATTGTTTGGGCACTTGGCTTTGGTGATTTGATTATTGGTACAATCAAGTTTGCATATTTGTTGTTACTGGCAAATAGGTCTAGGTTATTGACTGGCAAGCATTATCTATTCCACATCAGCACGACACATTATGGAGATGATTTGTTACTGTTATAAATGCATTGAGCCGACATCATGCATCACATATTGATTCATTTGTAATTGATTTTATTATAATATCTTAGTGAGCTGACCTACACATTTGGTCTTAGGTTTTGGTATATATTTAAGAACTCATTTGTGAGATTATGTAGTAGAGGAGTGTTAAAAATGATTGTAATAAGGTATATACGAATATAAGAAGAGCTATACACACAGACATCATTTGAAGATTCAAGGAAGGTATGAGGAAGACAATCAGAGCTTAACCTGTATTGAATCCAGCATATGAAGATTTTATTTTGAGAAGTACATTATCATTGGATTTAACCATCCAATTATAGTCAGTGTGACTCCCATTTTGTGGAGTAGTGAGCTCTAGGTAGTTGGCCTTTCTGCATGTGCAGACCCTATTTGTACACACATACTATCTGCAGTAGTATCATCTGATTGTGGGTAAATTTTCCCAACATGGTTTTTCCCCTTACAGGGTTTCTATGTACAAATAACTATTTTATGTGTTGTGTATGTTATTTGTCTTTCTGTTTCATGCATTAAACTTTACCAATACTGTTATTAATTGCTAAACTGTCTACCGGCATTAAAGTTTGGTTTATCGGTATTATGCACTAAGTTTGGTTAAGTTATATTTGGGTTGTAATTAATTGACAACTAATTCACCCCCCCCTCTCAGTTGCCTTCGGGTCCTGACAATTGGTATCAAAGCGAAGTCCTCTTTTTGTAAAAGTTTAATAGCTTGAGGAGATTCTATGGCAACTAACTATTTCAAGAAGGATGGTCCAAAGCTTGATGGAACTAACTATGGTATATGGAAGATCAGAATGGAGACTCATCTGAATTGCATTGGAAAAGACATATGGGATGTTACAAAGAATGGCTATGTTGGTCCTACACAAAGTCAACCTAATCCACCAACCTTGGCTAAAGATTAGGAGAATGATTGCAAAGCAAGAGAAGCACTTTTGAGCACATTGTCAGATCAGCAAATCATGGGATTATCAGACTGCTCTACTGCTAAAGTTATTTGGGATAAATTGGAGAAATTGAATGAAGGTGATACCACTATCAAAATTGCAAAACTAGAATGCTTCCAAGTCAGGTATGAAAATTTGAAAATGGAAGAAGATGAAAGGATTTCTGCTTTTGTGGAAAGAGTTAATGAAATTGTTTTGGGTATAAAATGTTGTGGAGGATCCTTAAGTGAAGATGAAATTATTTCTAAAGTTTTAAGAGATTTACCACCGGCATACAAAATGAAAGTAACTGTTATTAATGAATTAAGAACAATGCCTAATGCATCAGTATCTAGAGATACTTTGGTTGGAAAACTTTCAGCTTTTGAACTTGAGGAATTTGGTCCTATTGCTACAATTAAGATAGATTTGACTTTCAAATATTCATCATCTGCAGCATCATCATCATCATCTGAAAAATCTAATTGGAAAACACTCTATGCTAGAGAACTTGAAGAAATCAAAAGAGAGAATGAAGAACTTGAAGAGCTCAAAGCACTATTTGCAAGGAAAATGCCTAAAGGTCCAGTTGGAAGTAATTATGAAGGTAAAGCACCATTTAAATATTTTAACTGCAATAAAATTGGTCATATGGCATCTAGGTGTCTTGATAGACATGCAAGATTGAAAGAAGAAGCTAAAAGAACATACAAGCCTAACCCTGAATATCAAAGGTACATATTTAAGAAAAATATAGACAAATCATGTTACTATGTTGATGAAGGAGTTACTAATGATTCTGATGAAGAACCGGCAGACAATGGATGAGCTTTTATTGCAATAATAGAAGATCAACCGGTAGAGCAAGCCCTGGCAGCTAAAATTGAAGAAAAGGATGAATGGATCATTGATTCCGGATGTTCACATCATATGACTGGTGATAAGAGTAAATTATTAACCTTTCAGGAATACAATAGAGGTCTAGTAAGATTTGGAGATGATAAAGCTTGTTTGATTAGAGGAAAAGGCACTATATCTTTTGATGGTAAGCACAATACTGATAATGTTTATTATGCCGAAGGTTTGAAGCATAATCTTTTGAGTGTTGGTCAATTAGTTGAAAAGGGATTTCAATTACAATTCAAGAATGGTAAATGCAAAATCATGAATAGAACTGGTTTGGAAATTGCAACCGGTAATCAGACTAGAGGTAATATCTTTCATTTGAATAACAATGAGAAGACATGCTTGATTACACATATTGATGAAAGTTGGTTATGGCATAAGAGAATGTGTCATGTAAATTTTGATTGCATTGTGAAAATTATTACAACTAAGGCAGTAAGGGATTTACCTAAGATCGTTAAACCTCACAATCTGGTATGTAAGGAATGTCAATTTGGAAAGCAAGTTAGAGAAACTTTTAAGAGTATTCCAGAAAAATCCAATAATGTTCTTGACTTAATTCATACTGATTTATGTGGTCCAGCAAGAACTAGAAGTTTACAAGGAGATAGATATTTTATGCTAATAAGATGATTATTCTAGAATGTGTTGGGTTACTTTTCTCAGAGAGAAATCGGAAGCTTTTGGGAAATTCAAACTATTCAAAGTGATGGTAGAGAATGGAACCGGTAAGAAAATCAAATGTATTGAGATTGGATCATGGAGGTGAATTCACATCTAAGGAATTTAATACATTTTGTGAAGTGAATGGAATTAGAGGACAATTATCAGCACCTTGGACACCCCAACAAAATGGAGTTGTGGAAAGAAAGAACAAAACTATTTTTGATGTAGCTAGAAGCATGATATTAGAAGAAAACCTACCTCATGTGTATTAGAGAGAAGTAGTCAATACAGTTGTTTATACATTCAACAGAGTTCACATCAAAGGTGAAACTAGTAAGACCCCTCATAAACTATGGTTTGGTAACACTCCTACTCTTAAATATTTCAAAATATTTGGAAGTAAATGTTATATTAGGAGAGATGGTTATATTGGCAAATTGGATCCTAGAAGTGATGAAGGAATATTTCTTGGTTATTCATCTAAGAGAAAGGAATATAGATGTTTTAATAAGAGATTACACAAAATCATTGAAAGTGCAAATGTCAAGATTGATGAATAGTTTAGAAGGTCTATAGACTCTGAACTGATAGTTGAGATAATCACAAATGAACCTACTATGAGTACACCGATACAGAATGTTGATCCAGTCACACCAGCATCATCTGAGAATTCCACAATGACTGAAGAATGGCAGCAAGTGAATACACCCAGGTATGTAAGATTGAATCACTCTGAAAGTCGAATAATTGGGAATAAGTATCAAGGTGTTATAACTAGAGGAAGATTGGCAAATGAAGAGGTATGTTTAATTTCTCAAATTGAACCAGCAACTATAAATGAGACATGTGAAGATAAACATTGGATTAAGGCTATGGAAGATGAATTGGAACAAATTGAAAAGAATAACACATGGACATTGGTTCTCAGGCCTAAAAACAAAAAAGTAATTGGAACTCAATGGGTATTCAGAAATAAACTTAATGAAGATGGTAAGGTAATTAGAAACAAAGCAAGATTAGTGTGTAAGGGATATTCATAGAAAGAAGGAATTGATTACAATGAAACCTTTGCACCGGTAGCTAGAATTGAGGCAGTCAGATTATTCTTAGCTTTTGCAGCACACAAGAACTATAAAGTATATCAAATGGATGTTAAATGTGCATTTCTGAATGGTGATCTTGAAGAGGAAGTTTACATTGAACAGCCTGATGGATTTTCTTTGACAGATGACAAATATATGGTTTGCAGGTTAAGGAAAGCTTTATATGGGTTGAAGCAAGCTCCTAGAGTTTGGTATGCTAGGTTGGACAAATAGCTTTTCAAGCGTGGTTACACTAAAGGCAATGTTGACAGCAACTTATATTACAAAGTGACTAATGATGACATCTTGGTAATTGAAGTTTTTGTTTATGATATTATTTTTGGAGGAGAAGATGGATTGTGTAAAGACTTTTCTAATAAGATGCGGGAAGAATTTGAAATGTCTATGATTGGGGAGATAAAATTCTTTTTAGGATTGCAGATTTTACAAACTGATAAAGGTATATTCATAAATCAATCAAAGTACTTGAAGGAATTACTTAAGAAATTTGGCATGGAAAACTCTAAACAGGTAAGTACACCTATGACTACAACTGACAAACTATCATTGAAGGATGAATTAGCACATGTTAATCTGACAAGATACAAGTCTATGATAGAAGGTTTACTGTATTTGACACAAACAAGACCTGATATTATGAATGCAGTATGTATTGTTTCAATATTTCAAAGTAATCCTAAGGAAAATCATGAATCGATAGTGAAAAGGATTTTTTGGTACCTACAAGGCACAACAAATCTTGGCTTATGATATCCTAAAGATGAAAATTTTGATTTATGTGCATACACAGATGTAAATTGGGCAGGATATGTAGATGACAGAAAAAGAACCACCGGCGGAGCATTTTTTCTTGGCAGTAGACTAATTTCATGATTGAGAAAGAAACAAAGTTGTACATCACTATCAATAGCACATTCAGAATATGTTGTAGCAGCAACTAGTTGTACAGAGGTATTATAGATTAAGCAAATGTTGAAGGACATAAAGGTAAAATTCAAAGAACCTATAATCATTTACTGTGATAATATGGCAGCAATTGATATATCAAAGAATCTAGTATTTCACTCTAAAACTAAACATGTTTCTATCAAACTCAATTTTCTAAAAGAGAATGTTGAAGCAAAAGAAGTGAAATTGGTTTATGTGAATACTAAAGAGCAGATTGCAGATATCTTTACTAAGCCTTTGCCTAAGGAAACTTTTGAATACCTAAGAGAACGGCTTGGAGTTATACACTCACCAGTAGAAACTTAGATAGTTGGAGCATGGCATCAGACCGGTAGAATTAATAGAGAAACCTTTTTCCGGTTTTGATGAAGGAGAGCTACTTCTCAGGGGGAGTAGATTAAATAAATTTGGCTATAACAATTGGTATTTGTAACAAGTTCTATGAACTGATTATATTTGGTTTTGTATTGCTTTGGCATTTGATGTCAAAGGGGGAGAGATATCTATGGAAAAACACATTATCTTTTGGGGAGAGATTATTCATTGGGGAGAGATTTTTACTCTCTATATCTGTATTTTAATGATCTCTTTGGGAGATTGTTGGTTTTTGGTATTTCTACTTTGGCACTTAGATGGTTTTTCCATCTTGTGTTGCCATCAATGCTAAAGGGGGAGATTGTTGGTATTATAGATTTATTGCATTGGTTTTTTTCATTTATGTCAAGACTTATCCTTGTGGAGATCTTTGGTTATGTTCAACGACATGTTCAGTGACTTATGCACAGTCGTCGGTATCTGGTTCACCGGCAGGTTATATTGTTCACCGACACTGAGGATGATCTGTTATCATCTGGAGATTACTTGGTTATGTCAAAGACATTGTTTGGACACTTGGATTTGGTGATTTGATTATTGGTACAATCAATTTTTCATATTTGTTGTTACCGGCAAATAGGTCTAGGTTATGGACCGGCAAGCATTATCTATTCCAGATCAGCATGGCACGTTATGGAGATGATTTGTTACTATTGTAAATGCATTGAGCCGATATCATGCATTGCATATTGATTCATTTGTAATTGATTTTATTTTAATATCTTAGTGAGCCGACCTACACATTTGTTCTTAGGTTTTAGTATATATGTAAGATCTCATTTGTGAGATTATGTAGTAGAGGAGTATGAAAAAGGATTGTAATAAGGTATATGCGAATATAAGTAGAGCTATACATGCAGACATCATTTGAAGATTAAGGGAAGGTACAAGGAAGACAATCAGAGCTTAACCGGTATTGAATCCAGCATATGAAGATGCTATTTTGACTAGTACATTATCATTGGATTTAACCATCCAATTGTAGTCAGTGTGACTCCTATTTTGTGATTGAGCAATGAGCTCTAGGTAATTGGCCTTTCTGCATGTGCAGACCCCATTTGTACATGCATACTATCTACAGTAGTATCATCTGATTGTGGGTAAGGTTTCTCATCGTGGTTTTTCCCCTTATAGGGTTTCCACGTACAAATAACTATGTTATGTGTTATGTATGTTATTTGTCTTTCTGTTTCATGCATTAAACTTTACCGGTATTGCTATTAACTGCTAAACTGTCCACCAGCATTAAAGTTTGGTTTACTAGTATTATGCACTAAGTTTGGTTAATTTATATTTGGGTTGAAATTAATTGACAACTGATTCACCCCCCCCCCCTCTCAGGTGCCTCCGGGTCCTAACACCAACCCAAGGAGCACCAACCTCTAACATGTTTATGGGATACAACCCATGTACCGAGCTACAACTCAGTGATCACAAAGATAACTCTAAATACAAAATTAATACTTCTGTTACAAGTGAATCTTGTAACCATCTCATTTACCTCTCTCTACTAGTGTGACATTTTCTCAACTATTCTGGCTCATTCTTCTACTACTTCACTGCCAGTAAACTCTACTGATTCACCTCTACTCTCCTTCTGCTTTGATGGATCTCCTCCTCACTGCTCTTCTCTTTATCGGTACTATACTCTGCAAGTTCTATGTTTGCCTTCTCTGCAGCTTCCTTCACTTCTGCTCTGTCGGTATGGACACTGTCGGTTCTGCTTAGCTACCAATTGAACACTTCAACCAGGTTCACCCTCACTCTTAGTCTCTCTTCTGAGGTATGGTTTAAGGACTTGACTAACTTTCTCTCGTATGCAATAGCACTATATTTTTTTATTCAGTAGCACTTAACAATGACTTTTGCTTGCACATTTATCGCCCAGACTTCCTGCCAAGAACCATTTCAAACTTGGTGCCTTAGGGTTTTCTCCACTGATCATGAGGCACATCAAATCCAATCAGATCTGATCGGATCACAACTTTGAGATGACTGCTTGCACATTTCCACCATTATCGTGTCTTCCAAAACACGCCTTCCTTTTTCAGCAACCTATAATCAATTTGTCGACTTTGCTCAATAAATCACCATAAATAGCCCAGCTGTTACCTTCGCCTACTTCGATCTACACAATCAATCTATCCTGGATCTTGAGCCACACAACTCTGCAACTCTACCTCGAGCTTTACAGTCACCATTAATGTCAGACCAATCACAACTACCTCAATGACCTTACTTCACCAACCTTTGCATGTTTCATATGCCACTTCATGCAAGTTTGCCATTTCATCTTCATGTGGCATCACTATCGGTATCCACCTCATCACATTGTTCTGTCGATTCATGCCTAGTCACTGAACACACAAATAATTGGTTTCATTTACCGGTAAACAAGCCTTACCAGCACATAGCACCTTGCTGGTAAACCTTCATGCCTACACTAGTTTAATCTTACTAGTGTAGTACATCAACCGAGAAACAACCATGTCGGTCCACAGCAGCTATCAGAAGTAACACAACATGTGTAACTCCATTAGATGAAGGTCTTCCACTCTTTCACATTCTCCTCACTCAGCTACATACCAGCATCCTTGTTTTCCGATAGTTACCTAGATGACACGATGTCATCATCGTCCATTGGTTCTGCATAGGTGGCAACTCAACACACCTTCTTCAAATGCATATCAGGTTTGTATCTCTGATCACACTCTCCTTAACCTTCAGTTTGTTGCAATCCTCTTTATCAGGTGAGAACCTTATCTTTCTTATCTCTTCTCTGATGTTTCACCAGTTGACATAACATATCAACTATCACCAATATAGGTTCTGGTAAATTTGTTTCCCAGTAGAAAACATACTTTCCTTCTTGCCGGTGAGACACATTCATGGCACCAAGTCATCAAACTCCAACTATTTTGTACTTTCCTTCATCTGCATTCTGGTATCACCATGTATATTCCTGCAAACTCACTAGCATCATTCTCCATCAAACCAGTTCTCTACTCATCTGGTTTGTCAAGATGATAAACACACCATCTCAACATCTCATTCTTACTTCAATGTCCCATTAGCACACCTTGTTTTCACTTGCTTATCTGGTGTGCATTCAATCACCTGTCTATCTCAGGGAATCATTATGTTGGTGCAAGTGTGACTTTACCAAGGGGAGGATATATCTTCAACATGACATATATCCTGATGATTTTCCATATGTCATCATGCACACAGAGGCAACATACTTTGTCAACCTATCACCTAGCTTGTGATAGCTTCTTTATCTCATGGGAGTCCTGCTAGTTATCCTTACACTAGCAATCTGGTGCCCTACTCATACTTATCTTGTGTTGATGTGAACCAAATAGCATTCTGCCACTTCAGCATAATCAATTCCCATCATGTAATCTCTTCATTTTGGTTGTATGCAACACCATATCAACAACCCTTTACAGAGTGGTCACTTTACTACCCCTCTAGCATACCGGTACACACCTATTCTACCTTCTGCATGAAGATGGGCACCTGGTTGTCACTAATGACAACACAACAACACTTCTCCCATACTGGTCCAGCTTCTATTCTGATTGACATCAAACTCTAATGCCAACAACCTCTTGTTCACTAGTTGACATCAATGTCAGTGACATCGGTAACATTCTATACCGGTTGACATCAATGACAACACAATGCCAACAATCTCCCCCTTTGGCATTGATGTCAACACATGTAGTATCTGGTATACTACAGTAACTTTCTCCCCCTTTGACAATAATGGCAAAGGGCACTATCAGGATAACATTCCTCCTTGTATCTACCAAGCACTGACAAGAATCTTTCTCCCCTTGTTATCGGGTGCATCTCCTCCTTTAAAGATTATGCACAACATTATCTCAAACATCAACACTTCAGATGGAAATCTCAGGTACCAAACAACCCTTAATAGTTAACATGGGTCTCTCTCCTTCTTGAGCATCTTCTTGATCTTCTTTTGTGTTCAGTATATCTGATATCAATCTGAGGATATAACTCTAAACTCCCCCTGAACCACAGATCTCTGGTCTTCATTTCTCATCTGCCAGATTCCAAAAGGGTACTCACCTCAATACCTATAACATCTACCATCATTACCACAACACCAATTGGATGTCACATATCCAGCCGATTGACTCATAAAGATGTATGCACATAAGATTAGCTACTAGACCACCATAAGTCATTCAAGTATTTTTCAATATCTTATCCATCCAAGCTATTGGATTTACTGCAATGATCCCTCAACTCATGGACTTACATAACTTGTAACACTTATCAACATTTGTGTTGGTAACATGCTGCACATACCGATCTCTTGTTTCTACCTGGACACTTTCCTCTTTACCTTTATTTCTCGGTTCCAATTTTTTCGGCTACCATTCATTTCACTTGTACCAGTAAACTATCTTCCATGTATAGTCAAGGTAACAACACATACTGCCATCATATTTTCTTCCTCTTACCAGCAACGGCTTGTTCATCTTTGTATCCATATTCAACTAAGGGGTGAATGATCTAGTCAATATGTAACTCCCCCTGAGTCTTGCATCTCCTTTAAGCCATAGGAGATAAACCTTGTGCAATCAATGCATAATGTCAGTCCATGGTCCTATTTTCTTGCTTCTTTCTCCATGTCTGCTTGGTCTCACTTTTCTTCCCCTTTTCAGTATTTAACTCTGAGATACATTTCTCAGATTCTGCAAGGCATCTAATCAACCAGTTTTTCTCAACATCTACAGAATTCTTAAACAGTTTGTATTCATTTCTCAGATTCTCCATTTCACTTTCCTAGGAGTCCAAGACTAATTTCAAATCACTAGTCAATCATTTTGTCTCTTCTAGTTGAGTGGTCAATAAACCAACCTTTTAGTTTGATACTTCAAGGCAGGTTCTCAACTGGCTGCAGTCCTCATGAACTAATCTTTTGTAGTTTTTCAAATCATTTCTAACATTTTGAAGCTCTTCTAGAGCACTTACCAGTTCACACTCAAGATCTACTTTTGCATCTTCTTCTTCTTCATCATCACTTCCAAATAGATCTTGATGACTAGATCTTTCTACCTTATCTCCTCCTTCTTCATCATCTTCAAGGTTGATGCCAAATACATCATACCGGTGGGATCTTTCTGCATTATCCCATTTTGATGTGTGAATCTTAATGTCTGTCTCATGGGCCATGAAGAGATGAGTCTCTACATCACCAATGCTACTGCAACACTCTAAACTACCTCTATCATCTACACATGTATCTACTGCATTGTTCTTCTCACTCTCACAAGCTGATTCGGTGGTGCAGGGTTCATTTCCATAGAGTTTCTTTAGTCTATCCCATAGACTTTTGCCAATTTACACTTATCCAGTTGTGAGGGAACATCACTGGTGAGTCCACAGAAAATAGTCTTCATGGCTTCATCATTGCACTTGCATCTTCTTTCTTCTTCAGGACTAGTGGGGGGATGGACATTCCTAGGGAGACCATTAACAACCGTCATCCAGACATCATAACCTAGGGAGGACAGATAGACTTCCATTCTGCAACTCCAAATGGCATAGTTAGATCCATTAAACATTGGAGTAGGGATTGACACTAAACAAACCATCGTATCCTTAAGCTAGAATCTACCCAGGCTGGAGAAAGCTTGTCTAGCTGGGAACCTAGGCTCTGATACCAATTGTTAGACACAATGCACAACTAAGAGGGGGGTGAATCAGTGGTTCTCAACTTTTTTCATTAACTATCCTATGTGAGCATACTGATTAACACGTCTAGCTGAATACAGACTTACCGGTTAGAGAGGAGACTAAACACAAATGCATTCACATGAAAAGGACATCACATAACATGAGAAGGTATGAGGAAAACCCAAGATGGGAAAAACCTTGGTGAGCAATGCTGCTAGAGTCTACTGCTCCAATCTAGCCTCACAATCAAAACTATTACAATATTTAGGGCACCAACCCAAGGAGCACCAACCCCTAACTTGTTTATGGGCTACAACCCCTAGACCGAGCTACAACTCAGTGATCACAAAGATAAATCTAAATACAAAATTAATACTTCTGTTACAAGTGAATTTTGTAACCATCTCATATACCTCTCTCTGTCGGTGTGACATTTTCTCAGCTATTTCAGCTCATTCTTCTGTTGCTCTCATCTGTTGCTTCACTACCAGTAAACTCTATTGGTTCACCTCTACTCTCCTTCTTCTCTGATGGATCTCCTCCTCACTGCTCTTCTCTTTATTGGTACTATACTCTGCAGTTTCTATGTCTTCTTTCTCTATAGCTTCCTTCAATTCTGCTCTGCCGGTATGGACACTATCAGTTCTGCTTAGCTACCAGTTCAAGACTTCAAGTAGGTTCACCCTCACCCTCAGTCTCTCTTCTCAAGTATTCTTTAAGCACTTGAATAACTTCATCTCACATGCAATAGCACTATCTTTTTATATTCAATAGCACTTAACAATGTCTTTTGCTTGCACATTTATCGCCCAGACTTCCCGCCAAGAACCATTTCAAACTTAGCACCTTAGGGTTTTCTCCACTAATCACGAGTCACATCTAATCCAATCAGATCTGATCAGATCACAACGTTGAAATGACTTCCTTCACATTTCCGCCATTATCGTGTCTTCCAAAACACGCCTTCCTTATTCAGCAACCAGTAATCAATCTGTCGGGTTTGCTCAGTCAATCGTCATAAACGACCCAATTGTTACTTTCACCTACTCTCATCCACACAATCAATCTATCCTGGATCTCGAGCTGCACAACTCTGCAACTCTACCTCAAGATTTACAGTCACCATTAATTTCAAACCAATCACAACTACCTCACTGGCCTTACTTCACCGACATGTGCATATTTCATCTGCCACTTCATGCAATTTTTCCATTTCATCTTCACATGGCATCATTGTCGGTATCCACCTCGTCACATTGTTCTGTCGGTTCATGCCTAGTCACCGAACACATAAATAACCAATTTCATCTACTGGTAAACAAACCCTACCGGCATATAGCACCTTGCCAGTAAACCTTCATGCCTACACCAGTTTAATCTTGCTAGTGTAGTACATCAACCGGGAAACAACCATGCCGCTCTAAAGAAGCTATCAAGAGTAACACAACATGTGTAACTCCATCAGATGAAGGTCTTCCATTCTTTCACATTCTGCTCACTCAGCTGCATACTGGTATCCTTGTTTGTCGGTAGTTACCTAGATGACAAGATGTCATCATCCTCCATTAGTTCTGCACAGGTGGCAACTCAACACACCTTCTTTAAATGCATATCAGGTGTGTTTCTCTGATCATACTCTCCTTAACCTTCATTTTGTTGTAGTCCTCTTTATCAGGTGAGAACCTTATCTTCCTTGTCTCTTCTATGATGTTTCACTGGTTGACATAACATGTCAACTATCACCTATACAGTTTCTAGTAGATGTGTTTACCAGTGGACAACATACTTTCCTTCTTTCTGGTGAGACACATTGATGGCACCATGTCATCAAACTCCAAGTGTTTTGTACTGTCCTTCATCTACATTCTGTTATCACCATGTATATTCATGCAGACTCACTAGCATCCTTCTCCATCAAACCAGTTCTCCACTAATCTAGTTTGTCAAGATGACAAACACACCATCTCAACATCTCATTCTTACTTCAATGTCCCAGTAGCACACCCTATTTTCACTTGCTTATCTGGTGTGCATTCAATCACCTGTCTATCTTAGGGAATCATTTTGTTGATGCAAATGTGACTTTACCGAGGGGAGGATATATCTTCAACATGACATATGTCCCGATGATTTTCCATATGTCATCATGCACACAGAGGCAACATACTCTGTCAACCTATCACCTAGCCTATGATAGCTTCTTCATCTAATGGGAATCCTGCTAGTTATCCTTACACTAGCAATATGGTGGCCTGCTCATGTACTTCTCCTTCGGTGTTGATGTGAACCAAATAGCATTCTGCCACTTCAGTGCAATCAATGCCCATCATGTAATCTCTTCATTTTGGTTGTATGCAACACCATATCAACAACCCTTTTACAGAGTGGTCACTTTACTGCCCCTCTAGCATACTGGTACACACCGGATCTACCTTCTACATGAAGATGGCCACCTAGTTTTCATTAATGACAACACAACAATACTTCTCCCATACCACTCAAGCTTCTATTATGATTGACATCAAACTCTAATGCCAACAACCTCTTGTTCACTAGTTGACATCAATGTCAGTGACACCGGTAACATTCTATACTGGTTGACATCAATGACAACACAATGCCAACATATCTATCTATAACTCTTCACCTTATTTATTTCATCCAATTTTTCATATTCCACAACTGCTTTGTTATAAAACATTTTCAATGGTTTACAAAGTTGGTTATAATGTTGGTTAACAAACAACTCCTTTATTAATGTATGTATTAAAGAAGTATGACAAAAGATAGCTTTCCACCTTTCCTGGGATATTTAGACATAGTAGGTGTCACTCTCCACCATGTAAGAAATGGTGATAGCTAGGATAGACTTGTCAATTTGCCTAACTTCGAGGATATCAATTGAAAGTATTTTATTTACCTTAAAATTATTTTATTTCACTTTTAATTGTATTTACTAAATACAAAAATATTTAAATTATATTTTATCTACATTGTTTATTTTTTTCCCTCATATATTAATTGAAAGTATTTTATTTATCTTAAAATTATTTTATTTCAGTTTCAATTATAATTACTACATACATAAATATTCGTTCATTTTTTCCCTCATACAAGTTTTTTTATTCATGACATCTAGTTTTTATATTTAAATTTAAACTTCTTATTATTGTTCAAAAAACATCAAAAAAAAAAATATAAAGTATATTTTAAAAAACATATATTATAATTATGAAATGGCAGATTTTTTTTAAACATCTCTGTTTTTATTTTATATTTACATATCTAGATCTAAAACTTATAATTTTGATGAGGGTATATTTTGTTATATGTGATCTTTATTTTAAAAATATTAAGTTTATAATTAATATTAATATTTTGACATGTGAATGGTTGTCAAATTTAAGCTAAAAGATAAAAGTTAACATTAACACACTCACACAATTTCTATCCACCCTTACTACCATTGTAGAATGTCTCTTGGCATTAATTATGTATATTTGAATCCAGATTATGCATCTCTCACTAATTAGTTATAAGTGATAATGTTCAATCGAAAACCTCTTTATCAAACTCTAGGACTCATTTATGATTCAAAGATAAGGAAGTATTTAAATTGGAATGTTATCTTGAAATAAATTTTCCATTTCTCATTTTTATTTGAGAGTATAAGCATATTTTAATTCATATTATTAGTCTATCAAACCCTTACAGAAAAGGCAAAGTCATTAGAAAATTTATAGTAGGAACAAAGTGGTGTCATTGATGCTACTATAATAGGGCTAACATGGAGTGGTGATAGAAGCCTCACTATACAAAGACTAGTATGGAGTAGTGATGAGTATGCAACACTTTACCTTAGTCCAAAATGGACTCTAATAAATTCACTCTCTTATGTCTATAGTAGTGATAATCGTGAATGATGATTGATGTACTTTACATGAATTATGTGTTAATTAGGAAAAATTAAGTATTAAGATATTTAATAAGAAAAGGAAAATGTATTAATGCTATTTTGGGGGAATCTTATTTCCATTTTTAGAGAGTTGGAAATTGTTTAGAAATCTAGAATATAAAGGAGACTAAACATGAATGGGATCCTTGTGGTCATCTCAAGAGAAAAATGTAATCAAAAATAACTTTATGTTATTAGGTACTTGCAAGGGTATTCAGATTCATTAACATAATATATTTACTTATTTTAAAACACAGACGTGTTGTAATGCCTCTCATGTTTGCATTCTATCATTTTCTTATTTTGATATAAAATTCACTCTATATATGCTATATTTTAACTATGTGTATATCATTCTTTTATATTGGTACCCACATGGTGACTCTTGTTTATAGTTATATTCTTTTGTTCATATCATATCACTATTGATGTGGATAGTAGGTTATACTTGTAGTTTTAGTGATGATCATATACGCATGACGACTCTACAATGATGTGACAAGGTATTATATGATGATGTCTAGATTATTATGAGATTTTGATGGCACTAATTATGATGTGGCTACTTGATGACACTTTGATGATGATATATTGTTCGGATGATATGTGATGCTACTAACCATGATTGTTATGTGACCCCAATTAGAGAAGGATTATTTATTCTTTTAGCTATATTATATTGTATATGTATGCACAGCTGTTTATGTAGACTCTTGTCGTACTATGCCCTATGGAAATATAATAATTTAATTATTTTATCCCATTTATCCTAACATGTTCTTCTTATGATAAATAAAATTGTTATTTATTTATCTTTAATCCTTTTTGTCACAATTAAATAAATATTATTTAATTGCCTAATAGCTAATATGAGAGCAAATTAATAAAAATTATTTATTAATTCCACTCCATTTTTATATCCATTTCTAAATCCACTTATCTAATTTCCTTCCATTTCATTTTTCACTTGTCACTCTCACTTGCTAATTTCCCTTACACATAATTCCTCCTAAATCTCATTTCCCTCTCCACTTCCAAATAGCACTTGCCCATTTGCCTCCACTTAACTGACCCTCTCCTTCGATCTCATTCATCGGTTGTGAATTGATCTGGTTCATCGAGGTCACATTTCTCATTTTTTTGAACCATGCCTCTTCGATATTCTCATTATCATCATATCCATCCATACTTGCTTTCATATTTGTGCATTTTAGTGTACGAAGGCAGCATAGTATTAGAGATATAAAAAAAATAGCGAAGCACTTTGAAAGGGATTCTTGGAGTTTGAGTTTCATTTTATTTGTTTTACAATGCATTTTGTTGTGATAGATTTGTTGGTAAAATTAAGTTAGTTTTGGTATTAAAATAGTTCTCATGCTGGCTTTCTAGTTTTGTGCTTTCTAATAGTGATTTTTTTCTAATCTACATATGGTGAACCCAATGTGAAATACACAATGCTAATGAATTTTTAAGTTTTCTAACTGGAATACAGATGAGAAGTAGTCAAGTCTATTTTCTATGCAACTGATTTGTGCAATTGAGGCCCAAATCTATGTATTTGGGGCCACTACCTACATAATTGAGGCTAATTGTTGCACAATTGACCCCATTAACTGTGCAATTGATTAGATTCCTATGCACTTGCAATATTGTTGCATATTTATTGATATTCTTTTATTTGATATGCAAGATTTCTATTGTTCATATGTGGTTTATGCAAGGTTTCCTATTTTAACATGTAAATCATAGTTTTAAATGGGTCAATTGGTCAAATCAATAGCAGAATTAGGGGTTTAAAATGAATTGCAATTCTCATCTAGTTTAATTAGCGATTCAAATGAACAACAATATTGATTAGATTTCATTAAGTGTTTTTAAATGGACAACAATTCTAATCTAGTTTAATTAGGCGATTTGAAGGAACAATAACATACATCTAGCCTAAATAGGGAGATAAATGGAGTATAAATTGTAGGCACCTAAAAATATCCCATTGATCATGTACTAATTATTCATCTAATTGATTAAATAATTATTTAATTAATTGAATTAATCTTATTCTTCTAATTTCATATTTCCTCATAATATTACTAATTATTCTATTTTAATTATATCATCGTTTAATCATTTAAAGCATTTTCTAATGATTAATTAAATATTTATTATTTAATTAGTTGTGATTATTAATCCTTTAATTTATATAATATTTATTATTTAAATAAATTCACTTTCTATTTCTATCATAATCATTTAATCATTAACTCTTTTCTAAATATTAATTAAATATTAATTATTTAATTAATTATGATTTTAATCCTTTAATTTAAATAATCTTTATTTTTTAATTAAATTCAATCTCTAAATAATTAAATAGTTTCTTTAAATTATTTAACTAGCTAATTAATTCTTCTAATTCAAATTCCAAATCCCCAAATTATAATTTCATTAAATCATCAAATTCATATTCATATTCTTCCAATTTAATCCAATTTCAAATACATGTGCATGATTTCAAAAATCAAATTGAATACCAAAGTCAAGTTCTAAATATATTCAAATAACAAATTGAATTTTTTTAAAATTTAATATTTGAATTAAATATCATGAAAAGATTAAATTGAAAATCTAAGTCAAAGATCAAGCACATGCTAAATTAATTAATTCAATTATTTAATTAATTAAATCCATTATCTTTTCAATCTCTATTTCTATCATCCACTTTGCTTTTTTCCAAAAAGCTTTCAATCAGTTAACTATTCCATCTAGTTTAATTGATTAATTACATCATTCTTTAATTATCCTCCAATCATTCTTTTTCTATCTTCCAATCAGCTTTTTTCTCAATCAATTAACTCAATTAACAAATCAATCTATTTAGTTCCACCTCCAAATCAGTAGTTCAACTATCAATCAGCATGTGAGCTCACCTGAGTTCCACCTCTTGATCAATTTGTTCCACCTCTCAATCAATCTCATCCAAAAATCTATAAATTCAACATTCAATCTCCATTTTCATCAATCAAGAACTTCAAATCTTTGTGTCACTTGCAGGTTGCTAGCGCAATATCTAAGAGCTATCATACCATGAAGAAGAGAAGAACAATGGAAGCCATATACGATAATGGGATAGGGAGTCTTAATTGATATTTTACATCCCTATTATCTTGTTTGCTTTATTTCATTGGTTTATGTTAGAATTCTTTAATTAGATAGGGATTAATGATTTCCTTCTTATTTCTAGTTAAGCAATGATAATTTTAAGCATACGACATTTTGGTGAACCCGGTGTGAATAACAGCTAATTAACCCTCTTTGTTTATTGTGTGATTTTGTAGGATTGTACGGATTTTTCATAATCTTTGTAGGTTTTGTAAGGATTTCAAAGGTGGATTTAAACATCACGCATTCATTTAGATATAATCATGCAACCATATAGATAGATTTATGCATTCGTGCAGACAGCGTCACGCATTCATGCAGACAGGGTCACACATTTTACTAGACATCATTACAGATTCGTTATTTATATTTAAGCATTCTGTTAATTATGTTTTTTTTATTTTAAGTTATCTAGTCTATCTAAATTCTGCATTAAATTTTGCAAATCTGAAGATTTTTTACCCTTATATGATGCCTTCAATATAATATCTCATGGCACATAAGGTAAAGTTTAAGATTTCAGATGCTCGAAGGACAGCAGAACAAAGGAGGCAAGCCAGACATTACCAGTGAATCCTAAAGGAAGAAAAGAGGATACAAGACCTAGAGGAGCAAAAAGCTATTGACAGATACAATAGCATTTTTCTATTATACACTGTTCAATATGACTTGATTAATATAGAATGACTGATGAGAGATCTAACTAGGGTTAGACATTATATTTTGTGGGTTTCTGGTGAAATTTATCTTTTGATAGGGTTTCTTAATTCTTTGTTTATCTGTCATGCATTCGTCCTGTCAATTTCACGCATTCGCTCTGTCAGATTTACGCATTTGTCTAGTCATCATCACGTAATCGCCTAGACATCATTACGCATTCGCTTAAATAGTATCACACATTCGTTTGATAAGTAGTTTGGCTTTCTGTTTTCTAATTTTCCTGTGTGTTTTTTGGTTACTAATTCCCTATTTGCAATGTGTGGTGAAATTACAGAGAAGGCTTGATCATCTCATATTATTTGGAAATTACTGACGATTTGATTGCAGGATCCTTTAGGGTTAACTCACTTTTGGATTTTGGGTTTAAAATTGACATGCATGCTCTCACACTTCATATTGGTGGTTAAAATAGATGTGGATTAAAATTGACATTCATGTTCTCACACTTCATATTGGTGCTTATAATAAATCTGGATTAAAATTGACATGCATGCTCTCACACTTCGTATTGGTGCTTAAAATTAATCTTGATTTAAATTGACACGCACACTCTCACACTTAATTTTGGTGTTTAAAATAGACATGCACATGTGTATCTCACCCTCATTTTGGGATTTAAAATTGACATGGGCCTGGCTTATCAATAGATTAAATCACACATTGCTATATCTTAAGGAAAGAATCTTGAGCACTTTCTCTCTATTTGGAGTGGTCCTACTGTTAACACACATTATCCTCTCCCCTAGCTTTCATGGACTTGGGCGCAAGAGAAAAGTGTTAACGACACTCAAATTTTCTTTTTTTTAGAAACTAGGACCTGCCTTTTGGAACCCCGCTAGTTCTAGAAGGGAACAACCCAAGTGGTGCTCTCTTTTGGTCCTCTATATAAATATTCATGATTTTGGTGAGAATCATTAATCAACTGGTGACGCTTTGGTATACCGATGGTTTCTCTCAGTATCAACATGCAAATACCTCTGTGGTGTTGACGAAAGTCAAAATCCCTTGGTGCTTGTTTGCCAGATGCATAAACACATGTGTTCTACAGGCTAGGATATCTCTTAAATGAGCTAACCACCGCATGTATATCCACCTGATTTACCCCAAAAATTCCCCCACTACGAACCAAATTTAGTAGCCAAAAATCCTACATTCATGATTTCGAGAGTGTGCATCGTACCCCATAGATACCCTTCATGTACCTTGCATTATGAGACAGAAATCTGCAATGATAAGATTTTTAGATCTTTGGGATAAGAGAGATTGGCATGCCTGAGAAGTGTGTGTCATGGAGTGGAGCTAGTATTTCTAGACTCTCTATATGTTCATCTTGTTTTGGTATTTTATTGTAAGGGCCTCATTGAATGGTTTCCAATATCCAGCCTAGGGATTATTTGCTATGTTTTTACATGTATCATTGTGATGAACCAGTATTGAGTCAGTATTGATCTTGGGCTATTTTAGGCCCTACCTTGCATAGCTTTAAATTCTCAAAGTCTATCAAAAACACAGTTCATCCAGCTATACTTTTCTTTAGACAGTTTTCTCATAATTGAAAAATCAGACTTGTCCTACAAATAGAGTTATTTGAAATAGAGTCTACCTTGAAACATTTGACAAACCCAATAAAGTTCAAAATTTTACATACTTGTGACCATAGATGTTTTTAGAGTCCTTATTGCTTACATCGTCCTAATTATCATCCTCATTATAGTCCTCATTATAGTCCTTAGGATTTGCATAAGTCCTTGCATCGTCCTCATTACCGTCCTCATTATAGTCCTCATTACGTCCTTAGGGTTTTTATTAGTCCTTGCACCATCCTTACATCATCCTCATTATAATCCTAATTTACATCCTTAAGGGTTTGCATAAATCCTTGCATTAGTCCTTGCATTATAGTCTTTACATAGTCCCTATTTTTTTCCTTATAAAGTTCCCATATACGTCATCGTAATCTTCGCATAAGTCCTTGCATAATTTTTACATAGTTCTTAGAAAGTCATTATTTGTGTCACATTAGCATCCTAGTCTATTTTAGTGTCGTCATAATCTTCATTTTAGTTCTTATCTAGAATCCATATACATCAGTCATAATCCATCTTCATTTTCATAAACATCCTAGAAAGTCATAACATGTGTCCTAATGGGTCTACCAGGTGATGGTTTGCTCCCCTTCGAGCAACCTAATCTAGTGTTGAACGACGAACAAAGAGAAATCATTCATGGCTAAAATAGCCTGGCTTGGCAATTATAGACAAGTGCACCTCAGTATATAGGAGTCAAGATTGAACTAGATAGGGAGTATAAGATTGCCCGCAGAATTGATAGATAAATTGCAGCAGAACTCCTTAGACAAGAACTTGAAAAACTTGTATTGCAAAAATATCAACAAAGTACTCAACAAGTTTCACATCTTAATCCCCAATAGAGAGTTAGGTCTAGTGTTAGATACATTACTTTTTGGTCTAGAGTCTTACATTCATACCCAAGGTTTGTCGTCATGTCACATTGGGTCTTAGTGTCTTCATATAGAATTCTTGAATGCACGTCACAAGGTCACAAAAGGAAAAGAGTAAAATGGACTCAAACAACGACCCATCAATTAACCCTACTTGGAACATGGATATGGCAAATAGTCAAAACTATCAATAGTTGAATCCCTATGGTATTCCAACAATACACAAACTACAAAAAAACTTAACATGTGAAGAAATTGAGTCATCTCAACAGGACCCACACACTAGTGCATTTGGGGCTGATTTCCGATGGCCTATCGTCAGAATTTTGACTATTTTTTGTTGGACTGCCGACAAATGAAGCCATCAAAAACTCATCGTCGGTAATTCCAACGGTGCCATCTAACGTCGAAATTTTGATGACATCCTGAACTCTTCCGATGTCGGCCATGATCATTCATCCGACCAAAGAATATCATCGAGTGTAAAGCATCCTTGTCGGATGGACGTCGAAATTCTGGCACCTACCAGGAACTTGCAAGGACGATGATTATGACGAGCGTCTAACAATAAAGTGTAGTTAGACATACAATATCATCATTGGATGTTTCTTCAATTGGCATCACAATTCCAACGCCTATCAGGATCTATGCACCAACAAGGATGTTGTTTGTCCGACAATCTTGTCATCGGTTCAAAGTTGGGACGATGTCGGAATTCTGACGGTGATTTATTTTTTTTTTAAATAATAATACGCATGCCAATTAAAATGGTTCTTGTTGGTTCCCTTTTAGCATGTCCTACTAGATGGACCCAAGTAGTTCAATTTCAAGTATACTAGGATGAATTTCAATGCCATTTGGAATCCCACATGAAGCCACATTGATATTTTATCAATAAGACTTCCTATGCACTACTTCATACAATACAAAATTGACTCAATTCTCAAATCTCTTATTCCATATATATCTTTAACACATCATTTTAGGAGAACAAAATCAACACAAAGTCCAAAAATTAGTAAATTCAAGAAGTATCAAGTCAAGTTCATCCTTGTGGTAGTTTGATTATGCTTGCACCCTAGAAAGATGACATGCGATGACTCTACACTGACTCTTATGTCTCAAAAAGATCTCAATGAATAACATGTATCTCTTTCTACACATCATCAATCACTTGGGTTATCTCTAGGCACACTAAACCAAATCAACATATCATCAAGTTTCGATCCAATAAAAAAAAAATTGAAAAACTATATTCAAAATGTGAGGACTAGATATGAATGGATGGCTATGCTTTTTGACAATTTCTAATGCTCTTGTGAAACTTGTGCTTGATAAAAAAATGTTATCAATGTCTACATGGATGACATCCTAATCTTTAACAAGATCTTAAAATAATACATGATACATGTTGCACAAGTACTAAATACACTACATCAACACAAGTTGCAAGCTAACCTTGATAAATGCATTTTGGCACCACACAAAATTAACAACTTGGTTACATAATCAACCACACTTACATTCATGTTGATCCAGAGAAAATCAAGGTGATTATGTAATGCCCCGCCAGGAACCCTAAAGGAAAACAACACTACTAGGCAACTAAAGGGTGAAATAAAATAAAAATTAAAAGATTAAGTGCATTAATTATTACATTGCATGTTTAATAACACAAGCGAAAGTCTAACACAAGAATTCCTAAAGGGTTACCAATAAAGATTAATTTATAACTAAAACAACATCAAAATGTTAGTCCAACTATCCATCTAATTAGGGAACTCAAATACATCTAAATAAATCACATTCATAAAACTGAATTCCACATTGAAAGATCTAAAGTGATACAATATATTTATTTTGAATGAAGCATTTACACATAAGAATAAAGATAACTGAAATAACATACATTCAACTGAATTAAGATTATAATATTCAATAATTACATGGCTTCCAACAATACATATGAAATTACGTAAATTACAATGCCAAGGTTACATAATTCACTGATACAATGACCACATGGGTCTCAAATGTACAATAATCACGAACATGAGATGATACACGAATCATAAACCACAAGTACACCAGTGAAGCCAATCCTCGCATGAAGGTATGAAAAATAATATCCGATGGGAAGTGGCACTACCACCCGACCATGTGATCCCAAAACGAAATCACCCCACCGTGCTAGGAGATAGCAGAAGACCCTAAAGCAAGCATAAACAAGACAAGGATGACAATACAACATGACTCCATAATACTAATGTGACTCAAACTCACAATACACTATTGACCCTAAGGAGAGAGTGTCATCGCATGGATTAAGATGGTTAGCCTAGGTAGGCCTCCATAGGTCTCGGCCCCCATCTTGGGTTATCCTGGTAACCTTTCCCGAATCCCCCCGCTCCTTCTAAGTCTCATGCGGACCCTATTAACCCTTCATGAATACAAGGTGGTAGGTTTGTCATTCCAAGCCTTCCCACTACATCTTGAGCCTATATGAGCACATTCTTTGGGGTGTCTTCGGTGCCAATATTGACAATGTACGTTTCTTCTATCAGTAAGGTTGACATGTCTTGTTTTGGAGGCACAATGGTAGGGAGGTCAAGTCCCTCATCCTCAAGCACCTGATACAGGTTTTCACTTTCGAATACACCCTTTGTTTTTACCTTTTTATCATCCAAAGGTACCTCAGGAAGGTTTTCACCTAAGGAATCATGATTCTTTATTTTTATTAACTTTTTTGCGACTAAGGGCATTGAGCTGACTACCAAAGTATCCATTCTCATGTAATTGAATCCTATAAACTCTGTTGCAGTCTTCTAAGTTATGCATAGTTGGGAGAGCCATGAGAGAATTATCATCAACACATATGTCTAAAGCAGGTTTGTCTTGTTGGTCCCAGTCTATAAGCTTGGGGTGAACAAGTTGCAGCTCATGTGGGGTGGAAGGGATTATGGGGGTGATGGTGTTGACATGGGTGTCAAAGAAGATATCCTCTTCATACTCAAAAGGCATTTCATGGAATTTCTCTTCATTAGAGTCTTCGACATCCAAGGAGGGACTTGAAGGGATACCAGTGATAATGATCTTGGGTACTGGAGTATAACCCAAGCTTGTATGTGATGGGATTTATCAGTGCTTTGATTCCTTTCTCTTCCGGCCCTAGGCCATGTCCTTTATAACCCATCTTATCCACTATGGTTGATGCTTTTGGATACATCTTCTTAGGAATCTTTGCTGGTTCTTCATCTTCTTCACAGTACAACCAAGAAGAAATGTATATCTCAAGACTCTCTTCATCAAGTGGGCCCCATTGTTTGAAGGTGGTATCCTTACATTGTATAACAGGTTTTTGATCTTTTTTTATTTCTTTGGGCTTGGCAAATGACTTAGGAGATAGGGGAGATTGCCTATTAATAAGACATACTTAAGTTTGTATTCTCCACATCCATTGTCTATGATCTTGATCCTGGGTTCTATTTGCGATAAGGTGGAGGCAACTTTAGATGCGTCAGATGCAGGAGATGGAGCGGGTACATTTAACAAGAAATAGTATGGATGTTTTCCCTCTAAGAGATTGCAATACTAAAAAGGTTATGGATCGCCTCTGATATTGATCTCTCTACCATTAAAGGGAATGAATCCATGGGTGGTCGAGGAGAATGTTATAGAGGAGATCAAGATCCGAAACTTGGCAAGGGATCTTAATTGTAATAGGGCCCACATGAAGAGGTAAAGTGATCATTCCTTTGGAAACCCTCTCTACATCATCATAGGATCTGATTGTGATTCGTCCTGATATATCAACCAGGTCCTCAGAAAGCCCCAATTGTTTTATTAACTTGTATGTACAAAGATTGAGTCCAAATCCACCATTTATCAAGATGAGTTTAACCTTGTGTTTCTGGTTAAGAGCTTCAATATACAATAGTTTATTATGATCGTCATCTGTGGGAGCATCATTGGAGGTGAAAACAAGGTTTTGCTAGGCAGCAAGGTTTCCAATGCGGACTTGGAATTGGGCAGCATCGATGTTGTCAAGGACACGTGACTCGAGGAGGGCTTGTTCTAAAATCTCCTTGTGGACACAGAAGGTCTTGAGGAGCTCTGAGATGGAGATCTATGTGGGGGTCTTCCCAAGATGGTCAAAGAGGTCATATTGGTGAGTGGATGACATGGGGGGAGGGTCTGGTCGAGGAGGGGCTCCTTGGATAGTTACCCTCCCATGGTGGGTAGTTACATTGTAGTCATTCTAAGAGTGGGAAGTGGAAGGTGTGGCACCTTGAATGACTATTTTAGTAGGGTTGGGTTTGCTTTCTAGTTGAGGAGGTGCGAGACAACCTTGAACAATGATCTTAGGTCTTTGGGGGGAAGGGGGAGGATTAGCTCCTTGGACAGTGATGACGTTGACGTGGTTATCTACAGGCTCAATGCGACCCACCAAGGAATCAAAGTCGGATATATGATTGGTATAATCATAATTTATAGCATTAGATGATGAGGCCTTGCCTTTGTAATGGTTCAGGAAGGGTTCCTGGTACATCTTGAGTTTGTCGTTATTATTACCAGGTTTTTTTGTGGCTACCTAAATATCACCCTTATCAATGTGATCTTGTATATAGTTCTTTACTTTCGTACACTTTCGTGTATCATGCCCATTGATACAATGATAATCACAATACTCATTCTCATTATACCACCTAGGCTTGGGTTGGTTAGGATCAAATGGGTAAGTTATCGAAAATACAACTGTACCCGCTTGGACAAGCTTTTGGAACACAACCTCAATGGGCTCAACAAGGGGAGTATACTCTCTTGGAGCCTGATTGTTAGATCGGGGTTGTCGCCCCTGGACTGAGACATTGTTGGGGGGCCTTTGAGATTGGTTTTGATTGTTTTTTTGAGTGTTGAATTGGCGATTAGTGGTGGTAGATTTTGGAGGAGTGAACACAGTCTGGACCCGCTTTGCATCAGTGACACCATCATTGACTATATTCTTGTTTTTAGACCAAAACTTTGGTTTATCATTGTGATAAGAGGAAGTATTTTGACTTGATTTTTTATAATACTTTAGGGTACCCTCCTCTAACAAGACACGTTCAAGAGCTAGGCCCTTGTTAGTCAACTTTTGGAAAGACTTTATGCACTAAGATGTCAAGGGTTTTGATAGTTCGAGTACCAGATTTTTTTGAAATAGTTCAATTTGGTGTTGTTCTGGCATATCCCACTGGAATTTATTGATAAGGTGTTGCCACCTCTACAAGAAGTTGGTGAAAGTTTCTCCAGGCCTCTCTTTTGTGTTACAAAGGTCCATCATGGAAACATCATTGACAATGTTGTAAGCATAGTGGGCCACGAACTTTTCTGCTAAGTCTGAAAAGGAGGTGATAGAACCTCTAGGCAAGGACGATAACTATGCAAGAGCATCTCTTGTGAGACTCTTTGGGAAGAGTCTAAGAAAATATTGTTGGCATATGTGTAGAGTACATTGACATGATGATATTGTGTTGTCATTGATGTCAATATGCTGAAGAGTGAACCGGTATATTGAAGTTAAGCAACTGGCAAAGTGAACTGGTAATATGTTGTGAACCGGTATATGTGCAAAAGGCGAAGCGGTATGCTTGTCCAAGTGAACCGGTATATGGAATGATTTCTATCATGGTTTAATATGGTATGACTACCGGTTGGTAGTCCTAGCCTCAGGGTTTCCGGTTGAAGTGTTTCGAGCCTATGTGATTCAACTAATGGCATTGTTTGATGAGTTAGCATTGTAATGGAGATCAGATCATGTTGCCACGTCAACCTCATGTGCATGAAGGATCTTGCATGAAGGGGATTGATCCTGTCTACCTCGGGAATGTGCAAAGTCCCTGCAAACGGTGAAGAACGTGTGATGGGTTATCACCTTCATGAAGTGGTGAAGAACGAACGATGAAGAATGTCTTGAGATCTGTTCAAGACCATTGTATTCAAATGCAAAGTGTTCAATGGTCAGGATTGAACCAACTGATTTACTCAACCTAAATGTCTAGGGTTTAGGGTTTATGCTACCAACCTATCTATTTCATTATAAGGTTGATGTTGTTTTGCATGTTGAAGTTGTTGGCAAATGTTGTGTATGTATCTAAGTGCAAAGATATGTGATTCTTGCCAAACTAGATAAGAGGAGTGATACCTAGAGAGTGTGTATGCAGAAGGAAGGAACTAAAATAGACCTGCATTGGTATTGAGTGTTGTTAACAGATCATTGTAATACCTGTTGATCTCTAACCACTTCAACAGTTGGAAAATCCCTTAATAGGGTAGCTTTAACCAGCTTGCTATAAATCCTTTAACAAGGTGACTCAAAGCCATTGAGTGAATTTTTGTGATAGGAGAAAGAGAAGTATTGATGAGATTAGTGGTATTGTTGAGAGGAATGGAAGATTCTGGAATAGAGACATGTGGTCGGGTAGAAGAAGATGGCATAGAAGCATGTTGGAGAATAGACGTGATCGGATTGGATAATGGTATAGATGTCAAGAAGGAAGAAGATTGGATGGAAACCACGGGGATGTATATCATGGGCGTTATTGATTAGGTTGAATGACAGGTGTAGGTGTTATTGATTGGGGTTGAATGATAGGCATAACAATGTGAGTAGGAGAAAATTATCCTTGTGGTTGTTGATCAAGAATGGATCTATCAAAATCAAGGGGAAGGCAAGCTCCATTTTCAATAAGAGTCTTTAGAAGACCACTAGGATTATGTTGGATGAATTTCTCCATCATTTCTTTATTGTATGAATCCTCTAAGAATGTTCGTACTTCCAAGGAGAGGTCATCTTGATCAACCATGTTAGGTTCTCCTTGTGGTTGTGGATCTTGAGTGTCGAGTTGCACATTTTGCCCTTGCATGGGATCTTGTGTAGGGTCTTGATATAGGACACTAATGTTCGGCATGCCATATTTTTGTTCAGCCATCTTCTTCTTTTGAGATAGAGTTGTGACCATGTAAGAATAATCTTAGAAAAATTAGTTGGAAGAAAAGTTTGATGAAAGGACTTAGCTAGGATTTTGGATTTTTTATTTGGTTTGGATTTGATAAAGTTGGATTAAATGAGTGATGGGTCCTTGGATTAGGACAAGAGTTTGTTTAATATTTCCCCTTAGTCCTTAGATGAGGATTTTAGGTGGGGGATTTTGATGAAGCCACAAACAAGGTGACAACCAAGCTGGGTAAAATTTGGACCTTAGGATAATGATCAAAGTCTTTTTCTACTAAGGATTGACTAATGATTCCAAGAAAAATAAAGACATAGGATAGGAGTTTTGATTGACTCAAAAGATGAGGTAAAGGTACTTGGGGGATATTATTTTCCAAGCACAAAAGCCAAGTGATTAATTGATTAAATATGAGGTCTAAATATAACTACACAAGGTACAAAACTTTAGAGTGAGGTAGATTTGATTGAAGGATGATTAACTGGAGGATGATTGATTAAGGAGATTAATTAAAGATAGGTTGATTAAGGATTCATTTGATTGAGGATTGATTGGATTATGAGTTTGATTGATGTGCTAAGTCCATGGAAAATGTTAATGATGAAGATCAAAGGAGGGTGATAATGATGACTAGAATAAATTTATGACACGATTATCCTTTAAATGGAAATTACTCAATAAGTGATAGGTTCGGATGGCAGATTGTATGAAGGAATGCGACCACCCTGATTTTGATGATAGTTGGTATTGAAAGACAAGCTTGATCCTTGGTGTAGGGCATGGACTCTTAGTTCCTCACTAGCATCAAACTCATTTCTATGAACATGAATATAATCATGATATCGGTGCAAGAAGGTCCTATGTTTGAGCAAGAGTTTATGGTTGGTATACCAAAACTTTCATCATCTAATGAGTTGGGATTGGGTAAACTTATTCTTCTTGATTGGATGATGGATTGACTTATTGGGATGCTTGTACAACTTAGGATTATGAAACATGAGGTGAAGACGTGATGGACTAGATTTGGACTTTAAATATGCAAGGTGTGAAAATTTGGACTTGAGAATATTTGACAAATGTAGAAAATGAGGGGATTGTTTATAACTCTACTCTTGGCAAGAAAAAATCAAACATAGAAAATACATTGGCCAAGTGTGACTCCAAGACAATCAGTCACCTTCATAGCATTTCTTAAGGCAGGCAAGGAAAATTTGTCATGCATGTGAACGGTGGTACATGTAGGTGCAACACAAACACTCAATAGATCATTACAAGCATGGTTATAAAAATAAAAGTAAATGAAAGGTGAACCATGAAAAAATGACCTATCGCCTCCTAAGAGATGCGATTATGGATTTGCTCTCAGATCTGGATAAGTGATCCCAGTGACTTGACTACACCTAGACAGAGGATTTAAAATGATGATGATATGCAAACTAGATGAGATTGATTGTGCTAGATTGATCCAAGAGTCTAATTAAACTAATGAAATGCATCATTAAGCTATGATGATTATGCAATTAAGCTAGAAAAGAGATTGATTAAGCTACATGATTCAATAATTATGCTAGAAAATGATCAAATTAAACTAGATCTAAGATGCAATTGCCTATAATAACAATGCTCAAATGATACACTAGAATGGATATGCCTATAGTAACAATTCCTAAGATTATAATCAGATCGGATCCTTTGTGCTCCAAAATGGGGGGTATTTATAGGATTTCCAAGGCCAGGGGTGAGGTGGAAGGAATCAACAATCAAGATTGAGTCTGAAGATATCAAGGGTGAAATTAGAGGAGGTTGGAGAAGAGGTTGGAGGAAGGGAAACTTGTCATCTCTGTGGTGACAAGTGTCAAGGAGCCTTTCTCATAAGAGGGCAAGTGTCCAAGAGAGGAGACATGTTGCCAAAGTGCCATGTGTCTCAAGGGGAGAATATCCATACCATAGGAGGTTAGGATAAGGAGGTTAGAATGTGCAAGATAGGATAGGGTTAGTTAAACCCAAGGTTAGGTGGAATTGTGTAGGTTAGAGGGATGGTTAGGTTAGGTGGTTAGAAGTTAGGAGGCATGTGGGTAATTTAAATTTAAAAATTCAAATAATAGTAAAAGACTAATTAATTTTCAACAACTCATAAATTGATTTGTTTTAATTAATTAGGGGGTTAGAATAATTGATTGAAATGGGGGGAGGATTAATTAATTTGAATTAATTAATCAAAGAGGATTATTGAAATGAACCTATTAAATAAATCCTTAGATTTATTAATAAGTAGATGAAAGGGAGAATTTAATCAAATTGCTAATGAATTCAATTAAATTAGGAAGGGGGATTAATTAAATAATTGCTTATTTAATTAACTATCTTAAGACCATTTTTTAGGTGTATACATTTTGCCCCTCTTTGAAGCGAGGTGTGATGACACATTTATTCAAAGAATAATCTCATTTTGATGATGATATTGGTTTGATAGGATGCCCCAGAAATTGATTGATAAATTGTGGTACGATGATTCCCCCTCGGGAGATTAATTGAGATAATTGACTTTTGGAGTGTGGATCATTTGCGAAATTGATGTCCTGATTAGAAATGATTTGATTTCTGCAACATAGATTGATGAAAGTGTGATTTCTTTGATCATGATAATATGATTCTTGATAATTGATAGAGCTTGATTGATTAGATTGATAAGATTGAGATTAAGTCTAGTTTCAGGAATGACACCTCCTGTATAAGACAAAGATGATCAAAGCGTCTAGTTTCAAGAATGATATATCTTGTATATGACTTGATCAGAATGTCAGGTTATAGGAAAGATACATCCTTTATAAGACATGATAAAATAGAATTAGATGTGATTGCTTGATAGAATTGATAAGATTGATTGGGTAAAGAACTGACATTTTGTTGATATCAGGTTGCCAGAAGATTCAGATATTTTGATGTTGGTTCTGTGGAGGGGGTAACATAAAATTTGTGTTGGGTCGACAATATCTAGAGAGAGATGAGTCATCGGTCTAATTTGTGTATACACTTATGATGATACCTTGATGATTCATTTGATAGATTTAACCATGGATAAAATTAGCTTGCTGAAACCCATGCAAGAATGAAATGCAAGATAAATGCAAATGAAAATGAAAATGAAATGCAAAGCTACGACCGGACCATTCACTGGGTTATTATGTTTTGTTATCATTGAGATTTTGCTTTAAAAATGTGGGAAGTGAGTGCAAACATTGATGGTATAATTAAACCATGATGACCTGAGCACTACTTTCCTAGATTTTGATATTGCAAGTTAGCACAAGCATCGAGGTATAATTGAACCAAGATAACCTGAGTGTTGCTTGCGTAAAACATGCAGTATTAACCATTTCTATATGCAAATCGGAAATGTCTTCGATGATACTCTGATGATCATGTCCTGAGACAAATTTGCACATATTAATGATTAATTTATAGATAGCAGACAAGAAAAATGTCATGTTCCTTCCTTGTTCCTCTAGTCAGAGACATCCTGGAGTCACTCAGAAATCATGATAGCGAAAATCAAGATAGAAAAGTTGAAAAATCATGTTAAAATCATTATCCAAAAGATATCATCCATTGAAAAGTTTGTGGTGTTCTTAGATTGACATGTGATAGTTTGATGGTGGACAATTTGATCTCGTGTTCAACGTTGGATGTGGCTTAGTTTTTGCTTGACAAGAGTTGCCTAACTATTGTTCTACGTATTTTATTAAGCTCAAAATGATCGATAATTTTGCCCCAAGCCTAGAAACAAAGTCATTATGATATACCCAATGATCCAATCCATGGTGAGAAATCACCTGGGATGCCTACGTATGTATAAAGGCTTATTATGGATATGAACAGCACTGATGGAAAATGAATGCAAGCACAAGGATGCATGAACTAATAGATGGAAGAGCTAGCTGATAGATAGCGCCTGTTTTCCAGGTTTTCATCATCTATTTTTATTGCACTTTTTCTCATATTTGATTTTTATTTATTTTTCATTGTTTTGTATTTTTTGTTTTTTCACTGTTTTGGGATTTTTCAACTTTTTCAGACATAAAACTTCTTCAAATGCATGTTATTGATAGGTTCCTTGAGTTGATCCCCATCCTATGTTGATATTTGATATGGTCCTGACCTAAATACTGTTGTGACCACAAACAGACCTAACCAGTTTGGTTCAAACTTTCCTTTCTTTTCTCGATATACCTGGTTGCCTGGATTTTCTTTTAGTACTAGGTCTCCAACTTGAAATGCTCTCGGTTTGACCTTTTGATTGTAACTATGACACATTCTTTGTTGATAGACTTTTAAATGATCAAAGGCACGTTGTCTTCATTCATGGATAAATTCTAACTCCTGCAATATAGATACTCGTTGTTCTTCATCTAGGATAAGGCCTTTTAATGATACTCATAGAGAAGGTATCTCTACTTCTATTGGTAGTATTTCTTCTTATCCATAGACAAGAGAGAAAGGTGTGGGACCTATTGGTGTGCAGATACTGGTACGGTAGGCTCATAGAGAAGGGTTCAATTGAATATGCCAATCTCTTCCTGCATCATTCACAGTCTTTTTGAGGATTTTTAGAATTGTTATGTTTGATGCCTCTGCTTGCCCATTCCCCTGTGGATAGTAGGGTGTTGAAAATCTATGTTGGATCTTGAATTTATCGCATAGCTCTTGTACATCTTAGTTCTTGAATGGTCTCCCATTATTAGTGAAATGGTCATGGGTATTCCATAGCGATAGATGATGTAGTTCAAGATAAATGCAGTAATTTGTTTTCCTATGATATTGATGCGAGGTACTACCTCAATCCATTATGTGAAATATTTTGTAGCTACAAGGATGAATTTGTGACCATTGGATGAAGAAGGATTTATCTTTCCTACTAGATCAAGACCCCATTGGCAGAAAAGCCAAGATTTTGCCAAAGCATGAAGTTCTTGTGCTAGTGCATGAATCAAATTTCCATGGATCTAACATTGTTTGCATGTTTTAGCTATCTGAAAAGAATCGTGTTCCATAGTTGGCTAATAATAGCCCAAGCGTATGAGTTTTTTTGAAAGGGTAAGACCACTTGAATGAGTGCCACAAACATCGTTATGGACTTCATGTAAGGCCTTCTCAGATTCTTCTTGTTCGAGACATCTTAAAAGAGTACCTTCCAGACCTCATTTAAAAAGGGTATCTGCGACGAGAGTATAATGGGAGGATTGGTGGATAAATTTTCTCTTCTGATTATTTGATAAGTCAGGAGGGAGGATATTATATTTCAGGTATGTGTAAGTTTGGCCATAGCAAGAGGAATCATGCCCAACAAGGTGACAAATAGTTTGGGAATCGGGATAATTATGTGCAGAGTAAAACAACTCTTCCACCAAGAATTCGTAACGCTCTTGATTTTCATGTGTCTGAAGGAGAGAAGCAAGTGTTGCCATGGCATATGTTGCTTTGTTGTCATTTCTTGGAATCTACTAAAAAATTATTTCTTGATATCATCAACTGTATTCTTCTAAGGCATTAACTTTTCATCCTTTGTTTGATAATCATCATTGATTTGATTGATGACAAGCTAAGAATATCCAAAGACTTGAAGTTGTGTAATGTTTCATTCTATAGCCATTTTGATACCTGTAACCAAAGCTTCATATTCTTTTGTATTGTTGGTGCATGGAAAAATTATTTTGTATGCTTTCGGAATTGTATGACCTTCTGGTGTGATGAATAGAATGCCTGCTCCTGATCCATGTTGTGTATATGAACCATCAAATTATAATTGCCATATTTTTGTGGTGACCATTAGGATATCAGCATCGGGAAACTCAATCTATAAAGGATGATCATCTTGAAGTGGTGCCTCTGCTAGTTGGTCTGCAATGACTTGCCCCTTTATAGATTTTATGTCAACATACTCAATATCAAACTCACTTAGAATCATAATCCATTTTGCTAGTCATCCTGTTTATATTGCCTTGTTGAGCAAATTCTTCAATGGATCGATTTTAGCAATCAACTTGATGGAGTGAGATAGTAGATAGTGTCTTAATTTTTGAGAAGCAAAAACTACCGCCAAGCATTCTTTTTTGTTGGTGAATAGTTGATCTCGTATCCTACTAATGTTTTGTTGATGTAGTAGATGGCTCGTTCTTTTCCTTCATTGTCTTGTTGTGCAAGCAAAAATGATACTTCGGTGGTTGATACATAGAGTAACAATGGCTTTCCTAGAATTAGTGACATTAGGATGGGTGGTTGCATGAGATATGCCTTGATCTTATTGACTGCATCCTCGCATTGATGGTCCCACCTAAAAGTAACATTTTTATGCAATAGATGAGTAAATGGTTGGCATTTATTGGCTAGTTGAGCAACAAATCTTCTGATTGACTGTAGTCTTCCTTGAAGTGATCTTAGTTGACTAATATTCTAGGGAGATGCCATTTCTATGATTTCTTTGACCTTAGCTAGATCTACTTCGATACCTCTAGTTGAAACAATGTATCCCAATAGCTTGCCTGAAGTGACACCAAAGGAACATTTCTTGGGATTGAGCCGTAGCTTATACTATTCTAACCTGTCAAAGATATTTTCTAGTATTCCTATATGGTCTTCTCTATTGTATGATTTGGCCAATACGTCATCCACATAATCTTCCATGAATGTATGAATCATGTCATGGAATATTGTTGGCATAGCTCTCTGATACGTAGCACCTATGTTCTTTAGTCCAAAGGGCATGACATTACAGTAGAAAGTACCCCACAGACATGTGAAAGCCATCTTTTCTTGATCTTCAAGTGCTATTTTAATCTGATTGTATCCGGAGAAACCATCCATTAGAGAAAACATGGAGTGTCTAGTAGTTAAATCTACAATGATGTCAATGTTAGGAAAAGGAAAGTCATCCTTTGGACATGCATTATTAAGATCTCTGAAGTATGTGCATATTCTGATACTTTTAGCTGGTTTAGAAATAGGAATGATGTTGGATACCCATTGAGGATAATACACAGGTCTGATGAATCCTACATCCAGTAATTTCTTTAGTTCTTCTTTGACCAAGAGAGCGATATGAGGATGCATCTTCCTTAATTTCTGCTTAACTGGTTTGGCTCCTAGACTGACATTTAAGTGATGCATAATAAGCTCTGGATCCAATCATTGCATGTCTACATATGACCAGGCAAATTGATTTGTCATCGTTTGAAAAATTCTATATATTGTTGCATTTCTTTTTCTGATAGAGAAGTTGTTGGATGTAGGATCTTTGGCTGCTCTGTTGTCCCAATGTTAACTGCCTCTATTGGTTCGATCAAAATGGGTGACCTTTCTTGATAGTGCGCAAGTAAAGTGTCAAATCTCCCATCTTTTGGTGCCTTGAGGAGATTTTCACCATTGGATGCATCCTTTCTTTCTACTTTTCTTGATCTAATGTTGCCAAGAAATGGTTTTCAGCATTGGACCTGATATTGTTTTCTTTATTTTCACTTTTGCGACTGGGAGATTTGGCACCCACTTGACTAGAAGATGTGTTGTTGAAATTCCTGGTGAAATTTGTTGTGGGTTCAATTGCATTAAGATATACATATATGGCATGGTCATTAGGAAAGGTATCAATGGAAGTATGTCTTTCATTTTCCCAATCAATAAGTTCAGGGTGGATTAGAGGTAGGGGGTCATCAGGTTGAGATGTTTCAAGGGTATCAAGGGTCAAGATAGATGTGTCAAAGTTTTTGATATGTATGTCATTTTCTAGAACGGTACTCACATCAAAATGACCTTGCACAAGGAGCTCCTGATCATCCTTGATTAAGTCCAAGTCAGTCGAATGTGATTCGAAGTCAAGTGGGCTAGTTCTTAATGTTTATCCTGCATATATGTGAACTACATCGACTCTGACATCTTCTACAAAGAAATTTTCTTTAGCTATTCTTCAAAGTGATAGGAATCCCATTCCCATTCATTAGAATATGTCTCACTTGTAGCTTGTAATCTACAGATTTGTTCATAGAGTGTTTGATTTGTTTCTTCTTCTTTTCTTGCTATATCTTTTCTTCTTCCGTCTTCAACCTCTTCTAGACTAAGATTGAGTTTTGTCAACCTTTCTATGAGTTCTCCTTGAGTAGTACTAAGTTTGTGCTTGTTTCGATTGAGAGTTAATGTTGCTTGGGAGGTGCTTTTAGTTTGTTTTTCCTATTGAGTTGAAGCTTGCTTCTTCTGTCATTTCATGTTTGCTTGTGCTTGTTGCTTGACTGATGCTTCTTCCCTTTCAATTGCAAGTTGTTCTTGTCTATTTTCATATTCCTCTTGTTGTTGGTTAAAAATGTGTCTTCTGGTAGAGTAACTTGACCATACCCTAAGCTTGTTTTGTCTGTAGCCTACTTAGTATGAGGTTGGATAGGTTCTGAGATACCTTCTTTTCATTTTCCTATAGGACCTATTCCAGTGTATCCCATTTTTTGAAGAATGTTAAATCCTTTTCCATACTTTTCTATAGGTATGCAAATATTGTTGATCATTTGTTGGACTTCTTCATCCTTCTATAGCCACTGTAGCACATCTTTGTCTTTTGTTTCCTCTGATAAGGTCCCAGCACTAATAAATGCTCCATCAAATATTAGAAGATGTGGTACAGGGGCACAAGCCTCAATTTCATAATTTATTGATTTAAAACTTAATGTTTTTGATAGCAAGGTGTTGGGAAGGATCAAATAATCCTTTGTTTACATTTTGTTTTGTAATAAGGTCCTAATTGTCCATTTTGTAAGGCCTAGTGGCCTAGGGTGCATTATAAACCCTATGGTCAACTATGGTCAAAGGGACTTAGGATGAGTAGATTTAGGGATTCAAGGTTTTTTTTTTCTTTTTATATCCATTTCAATGTTTTTAGGTCCCTAGGTTGATGATAAAATTAGTTTGAATGGCAAAATGCAAAAATTGTCAAAAATTGTCAAAAATTGACAACGTTGTCAATTTGTAAAGCAACTTTTCAAAAAGTTGTTGTAATTAGTTTCCCAATGTTCATAACCATATAAAATCAGTTTGAACATGTTTGGAAAACTATAAAATGCCTCAAAAAACTTGTTTGGGGGTTGATGTGGTCGAAATTTGTGAAACTTGACATTTGAAATCAATAAAAAAACTGTATTTTCCAGAAAATTTTCTGTTCTTTTGGTTGGTACGGAATTTCTCAAACACCAAAATGAAAAATTATTTTATGGGGAGTTAGAGGGGTGAAATAAATTTCTTTTGAGTCCAACCAGAGGTTCTGAAGTGGAGTTTTGAGTGAGTTATTGTGTAACAGTCCAAAACAGCCTGTGAAAAGGGCATTAACCAAGGGTTTCATCTTTTATTTCCCTTTTCTTCCAATCTAATCATGGAAAAAGTATAAAACTTGGTTGGATGGAAGATCTAGGAGTGTAATATGATATTAAAGAGGTTTCATACCAGTAGAAGTCATTTGGAGATTATTTTCTTCAAGTTTGAAGCCAGGCATCCCCATGTGACTGGCATACGGTGGTGAAGAAGACTTTGACATTTCCCCATAATTTTTTATCAGATGCAAACCAAGACTTGTAACTTTGGATTTGGTGTTTTTTTGAGTTCCCCAAGGTGTTCCAATTTCTTCCCTTGAGAAATTTCCAATTTTAAGGGCAGTTCCTTTGTTAAAGTGCTCATTTAGCCCCATTTAGCCTAGTTGAGGGTTTACTAGAAATGGTATTTGTAGAAGGTTCCAAATCAAACCCTTTTGGAAAAAGTGTTTTCCTAGGTTTTTAATGGTGAATATAAAATAAAATTGCTTGGTCCTTTGTAGTTTTTGGGAGAGAAACCAAAAAGTCACTTTTGAGAGCTAGTTGGCTAGAATAACCATTTTGCACTTTGACCCCTTTGAGACTTGATCAACCCAATCTGAGGGTTGTTTACCATCATTGGAGGTTTTTGGATCCTACTAAACTTGATTTGAGTCTTTGTGGACTTGTAGAACCATTTTGGAGGGGTGTGAGCCATTTGAGCAACTTTTGAGCACTTTGCTTATGGGGTTGACAAACCAAAGTTGATAACCTTTGTAA
Organism: Cryptomeria japonica; assembly: GCF_030272615.1. Lineage (NCBI taxonomy): Eukaryota > Viridiplantae > Streptophyta > Pinopsida > Cupressales > Cupressaceae > Cryptomeria > Cryptomeria japonica. The sequence continues at coordinate 501,218,526 of NC_081412.1, forward strand.
AATGTCTCAGTGGGGAATTATGGGGATGAAAACAATTGAAATGAGACATTGATTTGTTTCTTGTTAAGGTGTGAGGTCTGGTTGGGAAAATCCCAATTGAAAGGGATTGGGTTGCCAGTTGAGCAAGTGAGCAACTTGGAGCATTTTCAAGTTGTTGGAACCATACCTCTACATCAATTGGTATCAGAGCAAGTGTGATCCTTAGGAGAAGGATTGTTTCAGTTTAGCCATTTCAGGGGAAGAAGAAGAGGGTGAGTTGTCCTCAAGGATGACTAATGCACAAATAGTGAAGTTTTTGAAGGATCAAAACTTGGTTCACAAGATTGATTCCTTGCAGAAGGAGGTTGATAGACTTAATGGGGAACTTCATAAGAAAAGTGGTGGAAACTCTGATGTTGTTGAAGAGGGGAGTGATGAGGAACCCCTTGAGTAGGAAGAAGAAGAAGAAGTGCCTACTAATCAGAGACTACTTGTGAAGACCCTGAAGGCCATGGAGAGAAGGACCATGGATGTTAGGTTGGACCTACCTTCCTATGATGGAAACTTGAATCTAGATGTTGCTGTGGATTGGATTGATGCCCTCACAAGCTTCTTTGAATGTGAAGACATACCTAAAAGTCAGAGAGTTAAGATTGCTAAGTCTAAGTTGAAGGGACCAGCCCTTACATGGTGGAATTTCACTCAAGATGATAGGGTGAAGGAGAAGAAGAATCCAGTGACCACTTGGAAGAAGATGGTTGCATTGATCAAGGATGCATATGTTCCTGATGATTATGAAGTCCAACTTCATAAGAGGAGAATGAGTTTGAGACAAAAGGAGATGAGTGTCTCAGATTATACTCAAGAGTTCCATAAATTGGTGATGAAGTCCAAGGTAGTGGAGCCTGAATGTGTGAAGCCTGCAAGATATTTGCAAGGGTTGAGAATTACCATTCAAGATGAAATCAGTCTAAGTAGCCCTCCCATAGTCCAAAAATGCTTTCAACTTGCTTTGAAGGTTGAGGAGAAACTCAAGAGGAAGAGTGATCAAGGTGGAAGAGGGAGAGGGCAAAAAGACTTTGGAAATAGGGGCAGAAATATGCCTCAAGGAAGAGGACAAGGTTCCAAAGACCTTGGTGAATCAAGTCAAGGAAATGAACAAGGGGAAGGCAGCTCTAGAGGATCTTTTAGAGGAAGGAGAGGAAACTTTAGAGGAAGAGGTAGTGGAAGAGGCCTAGAAGGCATAAAATGCTATAGGTGTCATCAAATGGGGCATGTTGCATCCAAATGTCCAGAGAAGGCAAACAAACAAGGTGAAAGGAGAGAAAATTTGGTGAGAGATGAGGACACACATAGTATTCACTCTCATGGATCCTTTGTGCAACCTAAACAAGGAGAGATCATGATGATGAGAAGGACATTGATCAAAGCACCCAGTCCACCAGAGCCACCCCAAAGGAAGGCACTTTTTAGAACTACTTGTAGAAGTGGTGACAAAGTATGTAGTGTGGTGATTGATTCAGGTTCTACTGATAATTTGTTGTCCATTGAGGCAGTAGAGAAACTGAAATTGAAGAGGATTAAGCATCCAAGACCCTACAAGGTATCATGGCTTACAAAGGGGCAGAAAACCATCATTGAAGAATAAGCATGGGTGGAGTTTTCTATTGGAAAGTACAAGGACAAGGTACTTTGTGACATTGTACCCATGGATGCATGCCATTTGCTGCTTGGAAGGCCATGGAAATATGACATGAAGTCAAGGCATGATGGTGAGAAGAACACATACACCATCTGGTATAAAGGTGAGAAGGTAACTTTCCTACCCCTACCTGATAATGGTGAAGAAGCAAAAGACTCTAAGTTTTTTTTTGTAGGAGAGAAAGAGTTTTTAGAATGCTTGAAAGAGGAGGATACTCCTTGTTATGCTTTGGTTGTGTTGCCAAAACAGGAAGAAAAGAAGGTGCACAAAAAGAAGGAAGAATCTAGGAGGGTAGGACCAAAGGAGGTGGTTGATTTTCTTGAGACCTACAAAGACATTGTAACCAAGGAGTTACCTGATTCCTTACCTCCTATTAGAGAGATTAGCCATAATATTGATCTGATTCCAGGGGCTACACTTCCCAATAAGGCTGCCTATAAGTTAACGCCCCAACAAAATGAGGAAATGGCAAGACAAATCCAGGAACTCTTAGATAAGGGTTTGATTTCTAAAAGTATGAGTCCATGTGTTGTTCCAGCCATGCTAGCACCTAAGAAAGAAGGTACATGGAGGTTATGTACAAACTCAAGAGCCATTAACAAGATCACTATCAGGTATAGGTTCCCTATGCCTGGGATTGAGGACTTGTTGGATCATCTAGGGGGTGCAAGGTGGTATTTAGAGGTGGATTTGAAGAGTGGGTACCATAAAATCAAAATAAGGGCTAGAGATGAATGGAAGATAGCCTTTAAGACCAATGAAGGCCTTTATGAGTGGAGAGTGATGCCATTTGGCTTGTCCAATGCACCTAGTACATTCATGAGACTCGTGAATGAAGTTCTAAAACCTTTCCTTGGTAAATTTGTTATTGTTTACTTGGATGATATTCTTATTTTCAGTAAGAATAGAGATGAACATATGCAGCATTTAAATTTGGTCCTTAAGAGATTGCAGGAAGAAAAGCTCCTAATCAATATTGACAAGTGTCTTTTTATGTAGGAAGAATTGGTGTATCTTGGTTTCATAGTTTCAGGTGGGAGCATCAAGATGGATCCTGAGAAGGTGGAGAGCATCTTGAATTGGCCTTCTCCAAGGTCAATGACTAAAGTTAGAAGCTTCCATGGCTTGGCTTCCTTTTACATGAAGTTTATAAGAGGTTTTAGCCAAGTTTGTGCACCTATCCTAGATACAATCAAGGGAGGACAGAAGTGCAAGTTTGTGTGGACCAAGGAGGCAGAGGAGGCTTTTCAAAGTCTCAAACAAAAGGTAGCAAAGCAGCCTATACTTGCTTTTCTAGATTTTCAAAAGGTTTTTACTATTGAATGTGATGCATCTAATGTTGCAATAGGGGTTGTTTTGAGTCAAGAGGGTAGGCCCATTGCATTCTTTAGTGAGAAACTTAATGAGGCAAAGAGAAAGTATTCCTCATATGATTTGGAAATGTATGCACTTGTACAAGCTTTGAAAAAGTAGAGGCATTACCTCCTTCCAAAAGAGTTTGTTGTTTTTACAGACAATCAGGCACTTAGCTTCTTGAATAGCCAGGAGAAGTTGAGTCACAAGCATATGAAATGGGTAGAATCTATCCAAGCATATACCTTTACAATCAAAAACAAAAAGGGAGTTGCAAACAAGGTGGCAGATGCCTTGAGTAGAAGATCCTTGACAGTGTAAGAGGTGAAGTTGCAAAGTGTGGGGATTAACTCCTTGAAAGGTATGTATGAAGGTGATGAAGACTTTCATGAAATTTATAAATTTTGTTCTGATTTTTCTGAAGCATACCATGTTGAATATGCTGATTACTTGATCCAAGATGGTTTATTGTTCAAAGGACATCAACTATGCATTCCTAGGTGTTCAATGAGGGAGAATATTGTGAAAGAAAAGCATTGTGGAAGCATGAGTGGACATTTTGGGTTGGATAAAACCCTTGAATAGGTAAGAAGACATTATTTTTGGCCCAAGATGCAAAGTGATGTGAGTAAATTTGTTGAAACATGCACTATTTGTCAAAAGGCCAAAGGTACTTCCACCAATGCAGGTTTGTATCAACCATTACCCATACCTACAAGGCCTTGGGAAAGTTGTAGTATGGATTTTGTAATGGGATTGCCTAGGACTCAAAAAGGCTTTGATAGCATCTTTGTTGTTGTAGATAGGTTCAGCAAGATGGCACATTTCTTGCCATGTAAGAGTACAAGTGATGCAACCTATGTAGCAAATTTGTTTTTAAAAGAGATTGTAAGGATACATGGACTTCCTCTAACAATTGTGTCTGATAGGGATGTGAAATTCATTGGCCATTTTTGGAGAACCTTATGGAAGAGGTTGGGAACAAACTTGAACTTTAGTTCAGCCTACCATCCACAAACAGATGGGCAAACTAAAGTTGTGAATAGGTCCTTGGGAAACCTATTAAGATGCTTGACAAAGCAATATGGAGAGAAGTGGGATGTTGTACTTCCACAAGCTGAATTTGCATTCAATGATTCTGTGAATAGGAGTACAGGAAGGAGTCCATTTCAGATTGTGTATGGGCAGAATTCAAGAGGCATCTTAGAGTTGAGAGACCTTCCACATGATGGGCAAACAAGTGCTCATGGTGAACAATTTGCTGATAGCATGAAGGAAGTGCATGATCAAGTAAGGCTAGCCCTCCAAAAGAGTTCACAAAGGTATAAAGAACTTGTTGATAAGAAGAGGAGGGATGTACAATTTTAGATTGGTGATATGGTGTGGGTGTACTTGAGGAAAGAAAGATTACCAAAGGGGAAGCATACAAAGTTACTCATGAAGAAAGTGGGTCCTTGCAAGGTTTTGAAGAAACATGGGTTGAATGCCTATGAGATATCTCTTCCCTCTAACCTTGGTATTTCTCCTATCTTTAATGTATGTGATCTAACACCCTATAAAGGGCATGTTGCTGCAGGTACAGACTTTCATGTTGAGGAGATTCAAGAGGACATTGCTGATATACCTCCTCATGCACCAAAAAAGCCTGAAAAGATCATTGATGAAAGGGTCATTAAGAAGACCAGAAATAAAGAATACAAACAATACCTTGTGAAATGGGTAGTACAACCTGTTGAAGAGGCAATATGGATGGATGAGGCAGAAATTCTGAAGCATGACACTTCATTGGACCAACTTATCTCATGTGGAAATGAGATCAGCCCACCCCGGGAGTATGGTGTAGGGGCACAAGCCTCAATTTCATAATTTATTGATTGAAAAATTAATTTTTTTGATAGAAAGGTGTTGGGAAGGATCAAATAATCCTTTGTTTATGTTTTTTTTTTTAATAAGGTCCTAATTGTCCATTTTGTAAGGCCTAGTGGCCTAGGGTGCATTATAAACCCTATGGTCAACTATGGTCAAAGGGACTTAGGATGAGTAGATTTAGGGAGTCAAGGTTTTTTTGGTCTATTTATATCCATTTCAATGTGTTTAGGTCCCTATGTTGATGATAAAATTAGTTTGAATGGCAAAATGCAAAAATTGTCAAAAATTGTCAAAAATTGACAAAGTTGTCAATTTGTAAAGCAACTTTTCAAAAAATTGTTGTAATTAGTTTCCCAATGTTCATAACCATCTAAAATAAGTTTTAACATGTTGGGAAAACTATAAAATTCCTCAACAAACTCGTTTGGGGGTTGGTGTGGTCGAAATTTGTGAAACTTGACATTTGAAATCAATAAAAAAACTGTATTTTCCAGAAAATTTGTTGTTCTTTTGGTTGGTACGGAATTTCTCAAACTCCAAACTAAAAAATTATTTCATGGGGAGTTAGAGGGGTGAAATACCTTTCTTTTGAGTCCAACCAGAGGTTTTGAAGTGGAGTTTTGAGCGAGTTATTGTGTAACAGTCCAAAACAGCCTGTGAAAAGGGCATAAACCAAGGGTTTCATCTTTTCTTTCCCTTTTCTTCCAATCTAATCATGGCAAAAGTCTAAAACTTGGTTGGATGGAAGATATTGGAGTGTACTATGAAATTAAAGAGTTTTCATACCAGGAGAATGCAGTTGGATATTATTTTCTTCAATTTTGAAGCCAGGCATCCCCATGTGACTGGCATATGGTGGTGAAGAAGACTTTGACATTTCCCCATAATTTTTTATCAGATGCAAAACAAGACTTGTAACTTTGGATTTTGTGTTTTTTTGAGTTTACAAAGGTGTTCCAATTTCTTCCCTTGAGAAATTTCCAATTTTAAGGGTAGTTCCTTTGTTAAAGTGCTCATTTAGCCCCATTTAGCCTAGTTGAGGGTTTACAAGAAATGGTATTTGTAGAAGGTTCCAGATCAAACCCTTTTGGAAAAAGTTCTATCCTAGGTTTTTAATGGTGAATATAAAATAAAATTTCTTGGTCCTTTGTATTTTTTGGGAGAGAAACCAAAAAGTCACTTTTGAGGGCTAGTTGGCTAGAATAGCCATTTTGCACTTTGACCCCTTTGAGACTTGATCAACCCAATCTGAGGGTTTTTTACCATCATTGGAGGTTTTTGGATCCTAATAAGCTTTATTTGAGTCTTTGTGGACTTGTAGAACCATTTTGGAGGGGTGTGAACCATTTGAGCAACTTTTGAGCACTTTGCTTGTGGGGTTGACAAACCAAAGTTGATAACCTTTGTAAAATGTCTCAGTGGGGAATTATGGGGATGAAAACAATTGAAATGAGACATTTATTTGTTTCTTGTTAAGGTGTGAGGTCTGGTTGGGAAAATCCCAATTGAAAGGGATTGGGTTGCCAGTTGAGCAAGTGAGCAACTTGGAGCATTTTCAAGTTGTTGGAACCATACCTCTACATCAAGATGTTTCACAATTGGCTGTTGTTTAGAATTTGATGGTTTTCCATAGGAATTAGGAGAGATTGGTAATTGTGATATTTAATATTCTTTATTCCCTCGATCTCTTAGTTGCATTTGTCTTTCCATACTTGACAAAATTCAGGCGAATGATTTTTCTTTGGTTTGTGTGTTTGAAGATGATTCCTCCCTATTATGAGGATCAATGACCACTTGAACTAGTTTAAGATTACTACAATACTGAAATGGATTTGAATCTATTGAGATCATGATTTCCTACCCATTGTAGGGAAATTTTAGCCACTGATGATATATTGATGGAACAACTTGTATGTCATGTATCCAGGGTCTTCCCAAGAGTATGTTGTATGATAAGTCCAAGTCTAGAACTTGGCATGCTGTGTCTTTCTGCAAAGGTCCCACTCTGATGGGTAACATCACAATTCCTTTAGAGGAATTCTCTTCTTCATCATAGGCTTTGATGGTGATCTTTTTCTAGGGATCAACTGCATCTTCTGAATAGCCTAGAGCACGGACAAGACTTAATGAGCAAATGTTTAAGCCAGCTCCACCATCTATTAGGACACATTTAACTCACGTCTTATGAATGATGACTTTGATATGCAAGGGAGCATTATGGGGATGTTGCAAGGACATGTCGTCTTCTTCAATAAATCATAAGCAATGAGCTGTTGTGAGGTGTCCCACCATGGTTTGGAATTGATCTATATCAAGATCTTTAGACATTGTTGTATCTACTAATGCTCGTTCAAGAATTTCTTTGTGTGTAGGTGAAAGCTTTAAAAATTCTAAGATGGATATTTGCGTGGGTGTTTTCTACAATTGCTCCACTAGATTATATTGTTTTGCAGTGTATGAAATGTTAGTGGTAGGAGCTGGAAAACAACTTTAGCTTTGCTTCTTGTGATAGCATGAGCAGGTTCTTGATGTTGCTTTTCTTTAACTACAATCACATTTACCACATTATCATATGTATGAGCGTAGTTTACCTTTTCTTTACCCTTATCATTATGTGTTGTTGATGATTCACCCTTCTCATAGTTTGGAAGTGGAGTTTTAAAAGTTGTATGAGATTCTTTCATCGTATGTCCATCCATTGTTATTACTCCATTATCAATCAAATCTTGGATGACATGTTTCAACCACTTAAAATTATCTGTGTGATGTCCCTTGTTTCGATGGAAACTGCAATAATTGTTATCAATCCACCAAGAGGGTTTTACTTGAGGTTCTTAGTTCCTTCCTTCTGGAAAATTAATCAATTTGTTTCTGAGAAGTGTCTTCAGTGCTGACCCAAGTGGTTCACCAATGTTTGTAAATTTCCTTCGTAAGAAATTGGTGATTGTTGTTTTGTTGAGTTGTTGCTGAGTGACTGGATAAATTGAAAACTGGTTGTTTTGGTTTTACATTTTTGTTATCCACTATTCCATCATTGACGATATTTCAATTTCTATTCCAAATTTAGGCTTATCATTGTTATTGTTGCTAACATTGTTGTTAGGAGGATTAACATTTTCTTTGTATAGCTTCAACTCACCCTTCTTTACCATAGCTTCTTCCATTCTGATACCATTATCAATCATCTTTTCAAAATTTTGATGGCTTTGCATTTTTAGATGATAGCTCATTTGTCCATTTAGGTTGTCAATGAATATGTCTATCTTCTCATATTCTGGCACCATTCGAGGATATTGTGAAGTTAATCATCTCCATCTCTGTAGAAACATCATGAAAGGTTCTCCACTCTTTTATTTAGTATTACATAAATCGAGCATTGTTACCCCATGTTGAATGTTGTAAGAGTACTATGAAACAAACTTATCCACCAATTCTACGAATGATCTAAGTCCAGGTGGAAGTTTGGAGAACCATTCCATAGCTAGTCCACTTAAGCTTTTTGGAAATGATCTCATCAGGTAGGTATCCTCATGTGCAAACTCCATACTCAGCATGCAAAATTCTTGTATATGATCCTGGGGATCAGTGCTTCCATTATATTTATCGTATCTAGGAGTTTTACAACCTATAGTAAATGGTATCATGTTTATATTTCTATCAAAGGGGTAAGGACATATTTCTTGAAGCGAGTACTTCTAACAGTTCCTCTCTGCATGTCTTGAATTTGTGTTTGTAGCGTTTGTATTTGTTGTGTAAGAGTTGTGATAGGATTATCAACATGATTTGTCCTTGCATAATCATGAGTGTGTGTTCTAGTATGATCTTGATCTCTTCTTGTGACATCTCAACCCCTTCTTGTGTCTTCATTAGATTTCACATGGTTGAGAATTTCTATGTCATCCTTTTTGGGAATGGAAGTTTCCTCATTAGTTCTTGTGTTATCAAGAATTGATGTGTCGTTAATTTTGAGACCAAAAATATCCTCATGTCACTCGTTATCAGGGGAAGAGTCATTTCCCTTTTGTGCTAATTTTCTCACATCAAAATCTTGGGGGAGTGTAGCACCAGATTTAACTAACATTAGGAAGTATTTTTCTTTTTCTCCCTCCAATATTTTTGCCATAAATTTATCGAATTTAGGATCTTGTTTGATTTCTCAGAGATTTTGTTCTGTTATTTCCCCTTCCTCTTGTATTTCATTTTTGGGTTCCATATTTCTATACTCTTCAGTTATTCCCAATGTTTCGATTTCAGTTTCTGCGATCTTTCGTCTCTGTGCTCTAGTTAAAACGGGCATACACATGTGTTAGATATTGTACAAGGATTCGATTGTCTAAAAGTTGTTTTAATAAGTGATCAACCATCAATGTAAATGTGATAGAGTGATATGACATGAAAAGATGATTCAAGTGTTTAAAAGTTTGCAAGTTTTTGATCTTTGGTTTTGGAATGCAATGATGATGATTTTGATAAAAACAAGTCCAATAGGAACAATATATCCTACGATGTGGGACAAGGTTGTCCTGACCAAACATTATAGTTTTGTGATAGAGGATGATAGATCCTGATGAGAAACTATGTTTTAAGTGATCAGTTTATCAAAAAGGGTAATAATGCACTTTGAGATGTTTAGATCTTGAACTTGTTGAAGGCAAATACTTGAAAATCTTGAGGTGTCTAATTCTAGAATCCGATTTGATAGATGATAACTTGACCAAGTGAACCAAGAAGACAATCTAAGCACAGAATGACAAATAGCAGGTGTTTATGCTCAATATAAATTGACCAAACAAACATGATAGATCTGAAAAAGACATGCAAGAAGACAACTATGGACTGACAGAGACAAAAATTTGTACAACAGTTTATATAGCCCCAGACGACAATTTAGACAGGCTCATATGACAAACTAGAAATCTCACACGACAAAAGCATAAACTCATACGAGCTTTCTCACAGAACCAGACGACAAAAGATAACACAAAATTCTCTACTAAACTAACTCATACAACAATTCTCACTGGACCAGATGATAAACTAGATGTTTCATACAACAAACTAGAAAACTCGTACGATTGAGGATAGAACAAAGACAAAAAAATTGTTTGAATAGATTTTTTATCAATGAAGTTTGATGTTTTGTTTCTATTTTCCAGTTTTAGATGTCGGATTTTTCGTTTCAGGGATGAAGACACAGTAAACACATGATATGATAAGTGACCTCAAGCACAACATGCTAAATCCTAAGGAAGCTGGATGAGAGAGAAAACCTTTGCTTACAAACTTAGGTACACACCCAATAGCTAATCAAAATACGATCGCTGAGTCTCACGCAATGGATTCCGAATGTAGTATTATCCGACTCCAAACACTAATGGGGGCACAATATGGCAAGTGTCTTGGGAGAGTTACTATCTCTCTTGCACAAAGATTATCCCCCTTTCAGAGGTGAATCGGGTAGCTTCTATCTTAGGGTTCATAGTAAGGGTTTCCATTTGAAATTACCCCTTGCAGTTGCACAAGCGTGATTGAGGCCTATAGCCCTACAAGGTACCGAAACAAGAAGTAGTCATGCAAGCATGATTGATATTGCGAGGCCCTACTAAATGCATGATATGAGAGATCTCAAAAGAGAAAACTCAAATAATCCCATCCTTCAAGACTTTAATCCTGAGAGGCCTATGTTTTAGAGTGAGGCGGAAAGCTTAGGTCTAGTTGTACTCACTTGGGTCGTTCTCATAGGGTGATTACTTTTTCCCACTGTGATAGGCCCGCTAAAGGTAATCAAATCTCAAACATAGAAGTGCTTCCAGGGTTGGGATTTCTAATTGTCCAAATGGACAAGAGCATACTCTCCTACCTTTTAAACAACTTCTCAAGCATAGAAAACAAGATATTCATTTACCATTAGCAAAATAAGTGTGCCTAGAAAACTTAAAGAAGACACAAAGTTTTGGTTGAGTTCTCCTTAGGCAACCTGCAAAACAAATACGTTAGTAGTCATTTTTTTTTATGAAATGAAGCTTTGACAAGCATAATCTTCAACAATCGTCCTACAAAAACTAGTTAGGTTGTTGAAAAACTCACAAACAGATCAGGGTTAGCATTAGTAGTAATCAAATTGAAGCATGAAAACCTTAAAATGCAATCTATTTTGAAAACATGGAAGTAGAAATTAGTACAACAATTCTCATATACTCGTACGAGGGCACAAAGGAACTCATACAAGACAGAAAGAGAACTTGTACAAAATTATGAAATCAGACCTGGCCAGAAACCTATGAGATTGGAAATTGATGATGCTAAGAGGCCAAAAATGATATTTCCAGCCCCATGGTGGGTACCAAAATGTCATGCATGTGAAGGGTGGTACCTGTAGCTGCAACACAAACACTCAATACATCATTACAAGCATGGTTAGCAAATTAAAATAAAATGAAAGGTGAACCATGACAAAGCGACCTATCGCCTCCTAAGAGATGCGAGTATGGATTTTCTCTCAGATCTGGATAAGCAATCCTAGTGACTTGACTACACCTAGACTGAGGATTTGAAATGATGATGATATGCAAACTAGATGAGATTGATTATGCTAGATTGATCCAAGAGTCTAATTAAACTAATCATATGCATGATTAAGATATGATGATGATGCAATTAAGCTAGAAAGGAGATTGATTAAGCTACATGATTCACTAATTATGCTAGAAAATGATCAAATTAAACTAGATCTAAGACGCAATTGCCTATAATAACAATGCTCAAATGATATGCTAGAATGGATATGCCTATAGTAACAATGCCTAAGATGATAATCAGATCGGGTCCTTTGTGCTCCAAAATGGGGGATATTTATAAGATTTCCAAGGCCAAGGGTGAGGTGGAAGGAATCAACGGTCAAGATTGAGTCTGAAGATATCAAGGGTGAAATTAGAGGAGGTTCGAGAAGAGGTTGGAGGAAGGGACACTTGTCATCTCTATGGTGACAAGTGTCAAGGAGCCTTGCTCATAAGAGGGCAAGTGTCCAAGAGAGGAGACATGTTGCCAAAGTGCCATGTGTCTCAAGGGGAGAATATCCACACCATAGGAGGTTAGGATAAGGATGTTAGAATGTGCAAGATAGGATAGGGTTAGTTAAACCCAAGGTTAGGTGGAATGGGGTAGGTTAGAGGGATGGTTAGGTTAGGTGGTTAGAAGTTAGGAGGCATGTGGGTAATTTGAATTTAAAAATTCAAATAATAGGAAAAGGCTAATTAATTTTCAACAACTCATAAATTGATTTGTTTTAATTAATTAGGGGAATAGAATAATTGATTGAAATGGGGGGAGAATTAATCAATTTGAATTAATTAATCAAAGGGGCTATTAAAATGAACCTATTAAATAAATCCTTAGATTTATTAATAAGTAGATGAAAGAGAGAATTTAATCAAATTGCTAATGAATTCAATTAAATTAGGAAGGGGGATTAATTAAATAATTGCTTATTTAATTAACTATCTTCATACCATTTTTAGGTGTATACACAATAGTCATGGATGTCACTTGGTTTCCCAGCTATGCTTACTCAGAGAGGATACTTAGATGCTTGACCCTACTGGCTCCACCCCCAACACTCACGTCTTTGGGGCAGCCAAGCATCAGTTCCCATGAAAACTCCCCATGGTGAACTTTGTATCTCTACTAAGAGCCATAAAAATGTGAGCGCCTTCAGAGGTCCAACCTCCTACACCAATGACAAGAAGGTTTTTGGCTTCTAAAAACAAGAGTTCTTAGTTAGGGAATTCATTCATGTGGCCATACATGTGGCACTTTACGCTCCGTAGTTACGGAAGGCTCCCAGCCTATAGAGGTTGCGCTCTATAGGGTTTATGGGGAGACATAGTGTCAGTATAGACTAATCAGTACACGTTGCTTGCAACTTTCATCACAAACACATTTATTTATAGTGGTTTGAAAGAGCTTGGCTTTAGCCCATTACCACTTGGGTCGTTCCCCTCTTACCAATGTCTGTGCAGAGTGTCAGGAAAATCGAGAAGGTAGGCCCTCTAAGGGTAAAAACATGCAATCAAAATAAAATAAGACATGGATTTTCATTGACCCTTAAGGAAATGAAATGTGTTGCTAATCTAAGAAGACACATGTAAATTTTAATGCTCAAGATGAAATGTGTGCTAATCTAGAAATGCATGAAAGATAACTAGACTAGTGGAAGAAAAATGAGTCTTCTCCCAACATCCTGCAAAACAAACAATCAGTAGTTTTTGTTTCTAGTCTTGGACCGACCGTACAGACCTACAAAACTCAAAATTTGATCAGAACAAAAAAACCCTATAGACACAGCAGATGCGTTGATATACAAGTAGGAGCGCTAAGGTGTCTATGTACTCATTGAAGCAGTGTTTTCCCGCTAAAAACAAAAAACGTAGAAAACAGAATGTAAATTCCTGAAAAACAGAGATTATACCTGAAATGGTCGCGCTTAAATAGAAACGCTCACGCTGAACCATGAGCATATGCGCTGTAACAAAAGGATCAGTGAGAAATAGAGACTCCAAAAATTCAAATTTGATAGGAGGTGAGAAACGGGGTTAAACAGACGTGCCGAACCAGACCGCAGTCGCTGAAACGCCTGTGCATGCGCTAATTTCGTAGAAATGTGAACAAGGCAGAATTACAAAAAGAAAGATTTTTTTTATTATTTTTTAATTGATTTTTTATTTTTTATTTTTTATTGAATTTTAAATTTAAATGAGTAAGACGGAAAGGAATTCTAATCTACTAAAAGGGAAAACTTTCTAGAAAAGAAGACGCGCTAGACCCACTTCAGACGCTCTAAACGATAGTCTGCAAAAAACCATGGGTCAACAAATTTGAAATTCAAAATAGACGTGTTGAAGCGCCTACGCATGTGCCAAAGTAGAAGCACATGCCCTGATTTGCAAACTCTCATGCTGATCTGGAACCTACAGCTAAAATCATGAAAAAAAACCGTAAAAACGTTAGATTTTTGGGACATGGGTCGTATCGAGTGTGCCAAAATGAACCAAGGGAAATTTAAAGCAAGGTTAGTAGGTTAGTTTAAATCTAAAAGGTATGAAAAACTCAAATAAATGCATAAACTAACACAAATATTACCTTGCAAGAGAGGAGTCTCTCTTGTTCCTTCGATTTAGACACTAGTTGAAGCCAAGCATGCACCCCTACTTGACTTGTTTGGGTTGGTCCAATAGTGGGATGTGGATAGCTCTCAAAATTGCACAACAATGGATGAATGTGGAGTCAAACTAAGGCTATGATATGGATGCTCTTGATGGATTCAAACTCAAACTAGCCGCATGAAGTTACTTGGATTGTGGATGATCAAGTGAGGGGATGGAGACCCCAATTTATAGAATTGAATAGTGAAAAATGGACGGTCTAGATTGAAAAGGAATGGAGAGCTAAGATTTGAGGAGAGATCACATGGATCAAAGGACAATGACATGATAAGGGGGGTGGAGACCAAGAGATTTGACATAAAGGCATTTCTTGTCGCCACCCTCCTCAAGGTACATGGGGAAGAGTTTCCAATGCACCTAGGAGAAATAAAAGGAATTAAAAGTTTCTTGGGGGATGCACATGGAATTAAAAATTCATAAGATATTGTGTGCATGGGGATTGGAAAAGGGAAAAGGAATTTTAAAATTCCTTGGAAGCTGAGAAGAATGGGAGAATGTGAGATTTTCAAAATCTCACATTCACCCAAAAAGAGAGCATTTAACGTGGAAGGTAAGAAGGGAGACAAAGAGGATTTAGCCATAATTGGCTATGGTTGACTTTTGTGCCTAATCATGGGGATTAGGGGGATTATTTAGAAGAATTAGGTGAGGATTAGGAGCAAGTGGGATTTGTAGGAGGATTTGACTAGGAGAGAGAATGAGTGGAGGGAATTAAAAATTGAAGAATAATGCTAAGAAAGATTAAGGGAGTTTATAGAAGAATTAATTAGACTAATGATGGATTAGGACAAGTTGATTTGTAGAAATCACCTAGATTAATTAATTAATTAAAAGGGGGATTAAGAAGAATTAATTTTTGAGCACTTTAGAGGAAGAAGGGGGAAATTGATTTATTAAATAAATCAATCACTCGACTATAGTGACAATATTAATTAAATTTAATTTAATTAATATTGAGAAGAATAGAGACTAACACAATTAAATTAATTAATTATGTAGAAAGGTTAAAATAATTAATTTAGATGTCTACAGAGTTCATTGGGATGCAGTCAAAAGAGTCTTCAGATATTTGAAGGGTACCTCAGAGTATTCATTGTGTTATCATGGTAACTCTGTTGGAGACATGATTTCCCTTTATATTCATGGTTAGGTGGATTCAAACTGGGCAAGTGATATTGACAGAAAAATATCCACCAGCGCTTATGTGTTTACTTTATTTGGTGGTGTAATTAGCTGGATGAGTAAGCAACTAGTTGTGGTTGCTTTGTCCACTACTAAAGAAGAGTATATGGCAGCTACTCATGCTTGTAAAGAAGTCATTTGGCTTAAGAGACTATGTTCAGACATTGGAATAAAACAAGGAGTCATGATAGTTTATTGTGATAGTCAGAGTGCAATCTGCCTAGCTAAAAACCCGACATTTCATGCCCAGACCAAGCACATTGATGTTCAGTATCATTTTGTCAGAGATATGGTTGAAGATGGCAGGGTGAGCACAGAGAATTTCAAATGGTGTTTGGAGTCTATGGGCCTCATGGCCCCTAGCAATTGATACTCCCTTTTCTCTTGCAAGGTGTTCGACAAGTGGGAGATTTGTTGGGAAAATGGTGTCTCAACCCTGCATTTACATGAGGTTACTATTTATAGTAAGTTTTCATTTAGGATGAAATAGTCTGAAATTTTCCCTGAATTTTTTGGTTGTCTAGATAAGCATTTCAGTAAAGTTACGTTGCAAGATCACAGCTAGTTTTGAAGATATTAATTTTTTTGTTTTGGAGGGGTCTAATGAAAGGTTTAAATTTGATTTTGAGTAATTTAGAGGCCCCAAAACACCTTTAAAAGTGGGCATAAGTAGCGTAGCATCTTACAAGGCATTAGAGCACTTTGTGAGCTTTCCAACACTCCAAACGGTTTGTCAATAGGACACACGGTTCTCAAGTTATGGCCTGCAGAAGTTTGTACTCCTGAAATAAGAAATATAAAATACATCATAAACATAAATCAGTTGTAAAAAGGGAGCGACACATCATAGGGAATCTAGAAGGGAGATAAGGTTGGCTACACCTTATTGGGTGTTGTTAGCCCATGGTTTTGTAATACCATTTGACGGTTTCTGGTATTGTATCTCATATATATGAGGTGTGTGAGATAGAGGTTGTGTGTAAGAGTCTTATGGCTATTGAGTTGCCTTTGAATCTCTGATTAGTGGTACTCCTATGAAGAGCTTGCTCTGCAAGTATATTGTAATCTTTTTTGATTGCTAAATAATATATTGGGCGGCTTTTGGAGTGTGGGGTTTTTCTCCCGAAGGGGTTTTCCCCACGTAAATCATTGTGTTATGGTTTGAATGTTATTATATTTGTTTCTATTTTTTGTAACTATTGTGATGATCTGTAAAAAATTTTGCATTATCCTCCTCTCAAGGTTAGTGTAGGAATTTGTTTTGCTACTTAACTTCCTTACAAAATCCACCTCCTTCTATTAAATAAATCAAATGCATAGTTTGACTATTTAATTCATTTTATCCTTTCCTCCTAATTCTCTCACAGAATTAATTAATTAAATTAATTAATTCTATTTCCCCCACATGTCTCCTAACTCTAACTCTCATCTAACCCTTCCTTTATAACCTTACCCATTGGGTAACCATAGGTTTTAGTCAACCTTATCCTCTTTCTCTCCTCATATGTGTGCATATTCCAAAATATCTTAAACATCCTAATGTTTGAGAAAATATCTTGATATTTGGAAAAGAGACCCCTTTTAATTGATTATTTGACAGTCTTAAATCATTTAATTAATTAATTCACCTCCTTCTTTTGTTAAATAAATCAAATGCATAATTTCGCTATTTAATTTTTTTGTCCCTTTCTTCCTTTTTCCCATTATGGAATTACTTAATTAAACTAATTCTATTTCCTCACATGTCTCATAACTTTAACCCTCCTCTAACCCTCATCTAACCTTCCTCGTAAACCTTATCCATTTGCTAACCATAGGTTTTAGTCAACCTTATCCACTTTCCCTCCCCATATGTGTGCACATTCCCAAAATATCTTAAATTCCCTAAAATTTGGGGAATTCTTATAGAATTTGGGGAAATATCTCAAATATCCTAATATTCGGGAATATATTCATTTTGGAATGGAACCTTCCCATTTGAGTGTCTCTCTTCCAATTAACCATGTGTCCTCAAGGAAACTTGTCATTCTTTTCTATGACACTTGCCCTCCTCAATGACACTTGTCATTTTAATCCATGAATTATCTTCATATTTTGAATGGAACCTTCTTATTTGGGTGTCTCTCTCCCAAATAGGTATGTGTCCTCAAGGACACTTGTCATTATTTTAGATGATACTTTCCCTTCACAAGGAGACTTGTCATTTCCATCCATGGCACTTGCCTTCTCAAGGACAAGTGTCTCATTTTCATGCCTCTTCTTCTCCCATCTTAGCCTATTTAATCCCCTCATTTTCCCTCACAATCCATCCACTTTTCGTCTTCATACCATTGTAATCCCAAATTGTTTACTCATCATTTGCACATCCATATCCAATTAGCATCCATTTGTTGGCAACAATGCAGCAAACTGAAAGGGGGTGAAATAGTTTGCATACAACTTACTTCAGCTTAAACCACAAAACAAGTCTGATAATTAACTGTTAAAGCATGAAACAACACCACATCAATAACACATAAAACACCAAGATTTTTTATGTGGAAAACCCGGTTGAGGGAAAAACTATGGTGGGAACCTACCCACAATGAGATAATACCCTATTAGGAGTAAATGAAATATTGCAATGGGCAATGCACATGCATTCAAGTGCACTGCCTAGAGCTCACTGCTCAAATAAGAAACCCAGAAAGGCTACAACCTTAAGGGAAGGCTCACTACCTTACAGGAAGTCTCACTAACTTACAAAAACATTAGGACAACAATTTAGATTACGTGAACTGTGAAAATAGCATCTCTATATGCCTGAGTATAGTTCTGGTTAAACACATAGTGTGCTCTGCAATACTACTTCTCCTTCACAATTTCAAAAGATCAAATCACTTGTTCGCACATCCAACTCGATCACACACTTGCAGCTACAATGCAGACACTCGCAGACATACATCTTACATGATTATTACATTTATTTATACAAACCCTCAACCTCAATTTCAAGGGTGGCTAAACCCTCAATACAAGTTAAAAAATAATATCCTCACATGCTATAACAATACATGCGGACCAAAACAATATCGGCTAAGACATAGTCTAGACCTAGATCAATACTGCAAATATGTAACACCTCCAACAATTATTCCTTGATCATCTGCAACATGCTACAACCACAAAGAATGTCGCATAACACAAAGAACGTCACTGGATCAAGAAAATCTTCAATAATACGCACAACAATCAATGTGGACCACCAATATGTATAGCACATGATCTAGAAACATCCATACACAATATGAATCGCAACCACAACAACTACAATAACTCGCATTACTATAATCATCATCATCTCTACCATAGCTCAAGAACACCAACATAACAAACTGTCAAATTGAAAGATTAGCATATGGATCTCCAAATCACGAACCACTCAAACTGAGGACACGTCAATTTCTAGAACACATCCGCAACAAGAAATATTACGATTCTGGAGCACAACATACGAATTCACCAAAACTACCAACATTGAGCAATTGAATAACCAACCACAATATTGGATCTCCTAACTTGATCAAATCATCATGTGGACCTCTAAAAATGGGAATGATCCATCTATAGGAAACATACCAGAAACCCTTTAAACCATATCAGCTCATCTATAACATACAAGCTAAACCAACTCAACCAATCTGACTACAATATAGAAACACATGTTGACTTCACATATATTGACATCAATGACAACATATCTATCAATATCCAACAATCTCCTAATATAAACAACATGTCAAGTCTTGGACCTTGATCTCCCGTACAACACGCTCCTTGGCCGATCATGGATTCACTCCATCCAAGCCATTCCATCCACCTACCATCAATGTCTTAATTTTCTTTACAATGGTAGTGAAATAACCATCCTGGTTGATCCGCAACCCTTCCAATATTGGAAACTCCTCGAAGGGAAGCAACCCTATCATTGTCCATAAAATACACCTCCTCCACCACCTCTAGTTGATCCATCCAACATTGCATCCACTTCAACCCAATCACAGGTCAAGGTTAAGATAATTGACAATGATTGTGGAGAGTACACCCTTCAAAATTATCTCTGTGTGGGTCAACTCCCACCCTCTCCCAAGTCATATGGTAAGCCAAAAGAAATCAAGGTTGAAAAGAAACCCACCATGAAATGCAAGAAAACTACCTCTCAGCAATGGGGTCCATTGGATGAAGAGAGCTTAGAAACTGATGTCACTTCTTGGTTGTACCGAGAAGAAGATGAAGCACTAGAAAACATCTCCAAATAGATGTATCCTAAGGAATTTGTTATAGTAGATAAGATGGACTATAAAGGACATGGTCTTGGACCACAAGAACAAGAAAGAAAAGCACCTATCTCTCTAATCTCTTACAAGTATTATAAGGGCTTGGGTTACTCACATGTGCCTAAGATCACTATCAGTGGTGCTCTGACAGGCCCTCCTACTAAAATTGAAGACTCAAATGAAGAGGAATTCCATGAAATGCCCTTCAAATACCTTGATGATATATTTGATGATGTCCACATTAACACCATCACCCCTTCAAACTCACCTGAACTTCAACTCTTCCACCCTAAGATTATTGATTGGAACCAACAAGAACCAGCTTTTCTTGATATTTGTGCTAATGATAATGCTCTCTTGGTATTACTTACTATGTGATACCTTGAAGATCACACATCTGTAAATGGAATCCATGTCAATTGGGAGGCATACTTTGGTAGTCATGTCAACTCCCTTAGTCACAAAAATGAGAATAAAAAGAAAAATCAGAAGTCCCCTGGTGAAAACCTCTTCGAGGCACCTTTAGACTCAAAAAAAATAAAAATAAAAGATGTATCTTCTAGTGAAAATGTAGATCAGGCACTAGAGGATGAGGGTTTTGACTTGCTTACCATGGTTCCCCCGTATTAAGAGAAATCACCTTTTCTCATTGAGGAAATAGAAACTATCAACATGGGTACAAATGATAATCCAAAGAATGTGCTCATTTCCAAGTCTCTTACATATCAAGAAAAATATAACTTCATGAGCCTCCTACAAGAGACACAAATAAATTTTGCCTAGTCATATGCTGACATGCCAGGTCTTGAACTAGAATTGGTAGTACATAATCTTGTTGTCAAGCCAAATGCTAAACCATTCAAACAAAATCTCCACAAGATGCATCTAGAAGTTTCCCTCCTAACTAAAGTAGAACTATAGAAAATGTTGGATGTCAGATTCATCAAACCCATTGACTATCCTGAATGGGTTTCAAATATTGTACATGTCAACAAGCCCGTTGGGGGCATCAGGATTTGCACAGACTTCAAAGACCTTAACAAAGCATGTCCAGATGATGATTTCCCCTTCCCAAACATAGAAATGATTAAAGACCTCACATCTGGACATGAGATGTTCTCCTTAATGGACGGATTCTCCAAATATAATCAGAACAAGATCACAGACAAAGACCAACATAAGACAACATTCACTACCCCTTGGGACACCTTTTTCTATCAAGTCATACCCTTTGGTTTAAAGAATGTAGTAGCAACTTATCAAAGAGCAATGGCAACCATCTTCCATGATCTTTTGACAACATTATGAAAGATTACGTGGATGATCTAATAGCCAAGTCTAAAACAAGAGAAGAGCACATTCCTGTCCTAAGGAAAATATTTGAGAAACTTGAGAAATATAAGTTGTGTCTTAAACCTAAGAAGTGTGTCTGTAGGATCACATCAGGAAAAGTTTTGGGATTTATAATGTTATCACTGTTTTAAAAATGGATGTGTTCAGCCTATAAATGGCTAAGTTTTTGAAAATTTTGAGTCTTCTATCACCCATGTTCTTTCAAATTGTTTTAGATCCTAAGGGGTTCAAGGTTTAGGTTTTAAGTCGCTTCAGTATCTGAGAAAACCATATTGGTTTCTAATTTGGCGTTACTTTATTCACTTAAGTGATGGGTCCCTTTATCATAAAAGTGTTCCCCCCTTGTCATTTTCCTTGGCGGTCCCTTTTAAATATTTTATTTTTGTTCGCGTTTAATATGCCTTTTCTAATGTTCGTCGGGCCTTTTAAGCATCATGCAACTTTCTATTGATCTAACGGCCCACGTTGATTCACGACCAAAAGGTGCTCAAATGTTAGCTTCCGCGAAGTAGCGAAAGAAAAAAGTGGACCCGGCATATAGGTTTAGACTGAAATTAAACACCAATCAAGTTTCATCTGATCGGATGGACGACGTGGTTTCGTGAGATCAAGCTGAACGTGTTTTAACCTTTGCGGAATGGCGAAAGGCTTTGGTGGGTCCCCGTGACAAGCGATCTTCTTTGGGTTAAAGAATGATCGGGTTGGAAAGAGATCAACGGCTCGCATTGATTCATGGTCAGGAGATGCACGAATTCTACCTTTAGGGAAGTAGCGAAAAGGTGGTGGGTCCTGCTAAAGATGGCAGTGAACGTGGTAGGTCCAGCTGGTAGTGACAGAGTAGTGACGAGGGGCTTAGTTGGTGGTCTGCAGTGAGCTCGAGCACAGTTGCCATGGAAAGGAGTAAAAAATGAGCAAGTTGTTTTGATCTAACGACTTGCATGAATTCGCGAAGAGAAGATGCCAGCAAGTTAACCTTCGCGAAGTGGCGAAAAGGCTGGTGGGCCCAAAAGATAAGCAAGGCATGAAGCTAAAAGCATATCAGGTCTATTTTAATCTAATGGTTCTCGTAGTTTCACATGGAGGCGTGACATGGCATAGCAGCTGCCACTTTTTGTGGAGCTCGATAGTGATGTGTCGGGTGACACGTGGTATTAAAAGAGGTTGAGGGCCCGCCTAGGTGTAACCGGCAGTTATGTGGGAATAATAAAGATAACACGTGGCAGATCAAAGGTGGAACCCAGAGTAGTTTCTAGGGCTAATGACCGACTGCCATGTGGCATTTTTCAACCGGAGAACAAGTGGGGTAACTAATTCCCGAGTAAAGGGCCTACTTAAAAGGCATTCATCTCAAGATTGATCCAATGCTTCTCGTTGTTTCGTGGCCCATAGATGCCCGCAGCTTAACTTCAGCGAAATGGCGAAAAATCGTTAGCCGTCAAAATGAGGCACGGTTAGTAAGTAAAATTAACCGCCCCAGTTGGAGTTTAAGGCTGGGTGATTTGAGTTTGATCTAACGCTTGGCACGGCCTTGCGAAGGAAAAGTGAACAACTTTTAAAGTCCGTGAAGTGGCAAAAAGGAGGTAGGGCCCGACACTAAAGTAAAGAGATTAAATGGAGATAAAGGCGATGTAAGTCCTCGTGATCCAATGGCCAGCATTGTTTTGTGACAAAAAAGAGAATAGGTTTTATGTTTTATGAAATAGCGAAAGAGAGAAATAGAGGAAAGACTTAGAGAAATTATGACCCATTGGAGCCAGTTTTGAATTCAATTTGGTGAATTCAATTTTGAAAAGAAAGTCGAAGCATGCGGAGTTAATTTCCAAAAAACTTAAATGCCAACTTGTCTTGTTCAGTCTGCATCAACTTGATTGCTAAATATTGTTTCATCGAAGTTTGTTGCAAAGCGAATTGTTGCAGAGAGAATTGTTGTAAGGTGATTTCCTTCAGTAATAATCAGGTTTTCTATGCTTTTCTTGATAACTCTTGGTTTGTTCTCAAAAATTGTTGTGTGAATTACTTCATTGAAGGTCTATGTTAGCTGCTAGTGGTATAATTGTTTGACTAGAATGGCCCCAGAAGAGAGTTAACAAGGAAGGTGAGTTACCAAGACCGAAATATCGGTGATGATTTTTTAGAACAATTAACCATGTCCACCAATGTTGGGGCTAAGGCCAAAGAGCTAGTACCCAAGAACCCTCGTCTAAAAATTGGAGATGGCCTCTATGATAAGGGTAATTGGTTGAGGGACCCTAAAATAGGATTGTCAGGCTTAGGACTATTCAAAGTTAGTTTTGGGCAGAGGAATTCCCCAGCTCCTTTGAATGGCATATGGGAACAAGATGTAGGAAAGCTTGTGGTCCTAGGTGTTTTTATGGATGTAGATCTGTTAGCCCTGATTGCACAGAATTATGACCCTGTGGCAAGATGCATTGGGAACATAAAGGGATCAGTCTTGATTGAGATAAATGAAGATGAATTCAGGAGAGTGTTTAAACTCAGTGAGTCCTCCAATTTGTTAGAGCCTATTGACTTTGAGTCACTAGCCCAAGTGTACAACGCTCAAAGGGATCATCTTAGAAGTGGCCCATTGAAAGAATTCTTTGTAAAGATAGGGGGGTTAACAGTTGTAGGCCTGAGCACAATGGAACCATTCTCTCTCAACTTATTTACTTTGAGAGCTAAGGGTATGTATTGGATGTTATGCCAGATCTTTGGGGAGGATGCTGAAAAGAATATGCCAACCCATTATATGTTAATGATTGCACAAATTTTAAACCCCTCCCTAGCTATAACATTTGATTATGCCTCATACCTTGCTGATGCAATTCATAAAGGGCTAGTGGGAATCAAGAATGGTAAGGTGGATAGGCCATTTGGATGGTATTCCATGTTAATGCACATGTTCTTGTTCAAAGGTGTAGATTACTTTGCAAAGGAAATGGACCTGATTAAGATAAAGGATAAAGAGGAGATGCCAGTACAATTGTGGAGTACTATTCTATCTTGGGATAGAGAGGATGCAAGTTATCTAAAGTTTGATAGATGCTTTGCATCTAAAATTAGGATTCTTCTATGTAGAGAAAACCCTAGAATTCCTAAGGCTCTTTTAGAGTTTCTCATACCAAAGGAGTTTGCAGAGGATATCAAGATTGTTCACAATTGGGGAGACATATATTTGTACCCTGTGTCTACTATTTTTAGAGTGTTTGGATTTAGAGGCACCCCCTATTTACTACCCTATCAAGTCCCATTGAAGATAGGGATTGCAGAAGTCTTGAGACAAATTTGGGTAGTACAAGAAGCAGAGCTAACCAATAGAGGTAAAGGGACTATTTTCCCAACTATTACCATGGCTCACCATTTTGTGATCACTAAGGGTGGATGGAAATTTTTTGAAGAATTCTTCAAGCCATATAGGCTATCTACTGCAGTGTCAAGATGTGCAGATCCCAAGGATTTTTTCAATGGCATGTTTAGAAAAAGAGCAGTGTGCAGAGGTAGGCCACATCAATTTTAGTTCCCAGAAGATTTGATTAGAAATGAGTTCAGCCTAGATGAGCAGGAATTGAGGAAGGAGAAGTGGGTTGCATATAAGAAAGCCCTTGATTTTATATATCAATTTGACACTATCTATGATCCTCTCTCTAGCTTCAACCCATTTGAGGAGAAAATAAAGTTCCTAATTCTTTATTTTGAAGACCTCATGCAAACTTTAAAAGAAAAGAGGGAGGCCATAATGCAAAATGATCCTGATAAGGCTAAGATGGTATTGGCTAAGCCTACCTTTGCTAGAGATATCCCACCTGGTGACTATGTAATGCACAAAAGGTCAAAGTACACTGTGATGATGCCAGTGACAGGTGAGCCTTCCACCTCAAAAGGGAAGAGGAAAATTGAAGATGTCATTGACATTCAGGATTCCCCTAAGAGGCAAAAAGTGGGAAAGGAAATTGAAACTGATGAGCCTCAATATTCTCCATCTCAGTCTCCTATCCACATTGGAGATGAATAGGTTGTGGCTGAACAATTATTGTAGCTAGGGAGTCTCGGTGAGATTGCCTATACCTACAAGGAGACCCAAGAGGGGATGCCCGAAGAGCCACCTACTGCTGAAATGGATTTGACTAATGGTGAGTTAAAGGGCCAAGAAATGGACCTTACTGTTAAGCAAGCTAGTGAAGAATTCCTAGCTGATAGCTATTTTGTCACATTAGAAGCCTTTCTACAGTTTGTATGGAAGCAAAACATGGAGCAATTCAGAGTCAGATGTGAACAGAGGAAAAGTGAACAACCTCTCAAAAATACAACTCAGGTAGAAGAAGAAATAAAGCAAGAAATGATGGAAGAATTCAAAACAATCACCCCTGAGAAAGGAAGAGAGATGGTAACAAAGGCTGGTGTGTTGATTCTCCCTGAATGGTATATAGTTGATGCTTTAGTGCTTGATGTAGTGAGGAAAGAAACAAAGCCTATGGAAGGAGTGACATTTAGCAGGGATAATGCTGCTCTTGTCATGTGGTCATTGAAGAAGGATGAAAATAGAAAGAAGAGGGATACCTCAAATTCTAGCCTCTTAGGAGGCATGATAGTCAAAAGAGTCCAAGACACAGGGGTAGTGGAAGCTGCTAGCACAGTACTAGAGACAGCAAAGTTTAATGTGGTAGTAGTAGAGAGAGGCACAAGAAAAGGCTAATCTCCAATTGAAGTTGGAGACTATTTTAAAAGCTTACAATGATGCTAAAGAAGGAATAGCCAATAGAGACAGCATAATTGCTAGACTCCAAAGTCAATTGGCAGGTCAACATCATCCAGGTGAGTCTTCTACACTCATGATAGCATCCTCTCTAGCAAGGCCCCCTCCTACTAGTCCCATCATTGAATACCCCCCTTCTCCCATGCCTTCCAATTCCCAATTACCTGAAAATGTCCAACATGAGTTGGAAGAGTTGAAACAAGCTCAGACCTTGTATGCAAACAAATATGAGGAGAAGGTGAAAGCCACCATTTTGAAGTTTGTTGACTCAGTCAAAACCTCCAATGTATACACAAATATGAAGAGGATTCTTGAGATTTTGATTAAATTCAAAGAAGAAGAAGCCACTTTGGAACCAATCCTAAATAAGTGGGTACCTAGAGGTAAAGAGTTAGAGCTCATGTGTTCCTCCCATGCAAATGCAGAAGAGAATGACAATCTTAGGTCCACATGTGAGTTTATAAAAGAGATGAATATTCTTTCAGTGGAAGGAACAGGTATAAAAAGAAAAGCCCAACTTTATAGAAAAGAATATTTAGATCAAAAATTTGAAATATTTCTAGGAGGTTTCATTGGTCCTGTTCAGCTAAAGGAAGAGAAGACTTGGTTAAAGGAGGTGGACCACAATTTGTCCCTGAGGATCAATCAGATTATTAGTACTGATGACACATCCTTATTTGCCCAAACAATTGAGGAAATTGAAAAAGTGAAATCTCATTATGGTTTCATAGAAACAGAGATTGGGCATGTACGAGTCACTTGGAAGCGGCTAGAAGATATGAAACAGAAGGTTGCTAGTTTTACTTGGCCTAGTGATGATGTGTATCAGGAGTGGAAAGATAAGTATATGGGACAGATAGAAGATGCTCAGGAGCAGTTACAAGAGGGTGCAATGGAAAAACAAGTAGAAGAAGTCGTAGATGTTGAAAAGGGCCTATAACCGCTTCTTGGAAAAGCCTGTTGTTTGTAACAAACTTTCTTTTGAAAGGTCCAAAGCTTGTATGCATCCATGATTATTATAAATGGATACCAGGACCTTCTAAAAAATGATCACAAGAATTTGTAAGAAAACTCTACAGAAATACATTTGGAATTTCTAGAGTTATGGAGAATACTTTGAGTTTTGTAATATTTTCTCAAAATTAATATCAAATATACAAACTACCAACTTTTGAGCCTAAATTTTGTGTTGTCTTCTGGTCTACTTGCAAATATTTACTGTTATCAAATATGAGTAATCTAGGGTTATTCATTTGAGGATTGGATTGTAAGGTAGTCTTAATAGAGGTGTTTCTTAGCTTTTCTCTCCAGGAGGGAAATTAAATACGCATGAAGCATTTCTATCAGTGAATCCTTTGTGGGAGATTTTGAATTTGATGAATGCAGTCTAGTTTTAATAGGATAAACTCTTATGTATGTCAGGCATATGTGGGGTTCTATAGAAGCCAAGGTGATGGGATGTGTGGAGATATTTGATTATGGGAGTATTGTTTAAAATTTAGATGACTCTGTGGCCTGGATAAGGCACTGGTATCAATTGTGGTTATCTTTTACATATCTTGTAGGTCAATACTAAACATGATTATAAGCTTTATTTATTTGTTTCAGTGAGTTTTGAGGTGATAGGATTCATTAGTTTTTGGACTGGTTTACTGTGGATTTGTCTTTTTAAAAGTGTGAAGTCAATTCACATAAGGTATACCCGCCTGAACTTTGGATAAGTTCGAAGTGTAGAAGGTTGTAAAACCTTGTCATATGTTGCTCTGAAGTTTCCTTCTCTTTGATCTCTCTTCTACAGATAGAGTTTATCATTTTATTATAAGGGTTTTAAGGGGAATCAAATTTTGAGAACAACATATAGTCTCTCATAAAGGAAATGAAGTGGACCTAGCCAAAGTCAAAGCAATAATGGAAACGCATCATCCCAGGACACTCACACAACTTTGCAGTCTCCAAGGAAAACTTCAATCCATCTATCAATTCATTTCATAGCTTGCAAATAAGTGTCATCCATTTTCCCATCTCCTACATAAAGACACTAAGTTCAAGTGGGACTACCTATGCCAAAAGGCCTTAAATAACCTGAAAGAATATTTGGCCTCCACTCTAGTTTTTATGCCACTTATACCAAGACAACCCCTCCTCTTGTGTTAGAAAGTTCAAATAACCGGAAGGCAACTTAGAGGGGGGGGTGAATCAGTTGTCACACATTACCGGAACCTTAAGCAATTAAAACTTTAATACTAAAACCCAAAACATTAATACCCATATGATTAAACCAAATATCGGAATAGCAGTTAAACCAATTAAGCATAAACAATAATCACAAAATAAATACCATCCACATGACACCAAGATTTATATGTGGAAAACCCGGTAAAGGGAAAAACCACGGTGGGAAGCCTACCCAAAGTCAGATAATACTTCTGCAATAAGTATGTGAATTACAATTTAGGGGCCTACACTTGTAGGAAGGCCAACAACCTAGAGCGCACTGCTCATCACAAAAGGAGCCTCACTGACTACATAGAAATCCAGACTACAATATGGAAGAAGTGTTTGAACTGCAAAGATAACATCTCCTATTCTTGAGTACAATTCCAGTTAATCTCAATACCGGAGGACTAAATGCTCTTACATAAACCCAATTTGATTTCCAATGATCAACCAAATCCTTTGCCTGAATGATATTAAGTTATTTGCATATTACATATCCTTACACATTCCTAACCTTATATCTCTCATGATCTACAATGAGATCTTACATCATATATATACAAACCCTTGACCATAAACAATCAGGTCGGCCACTAGATAATAAACCAATTATATAATTACAAAACATGTTGGCCTTAGACCAAACAAATAATATCCAACACATAAAACATCCTGAAAACACATCGAGGGGTCCAAATTACATGTTACATTAAACCGGTCCATAACCTAGATCAACCCGGACCCAATATAGGTCCACATGCTAAACAAATGATCTCCATCCACCAAGTCTCGAACATGATCACCAATAGGATTCTTAATCTCCACTAGAAGCTGCTCCAATACCTCTTATGCATATCATCAAAGATCTTCATCAAAAGCTCTATCAATGAAACCCTTGTCGGAACCACAAGCCAAGCTTCCAAGCAAACAGGATAGCATCCGACCACTAGACCAAAACCATCTAACTGAATATGAACATGAGTATCATAAATAAGCCAATTCCATAACCAAATCATACCGGAGCCTACTGGATCCAAACCAACCAGAAACTAGTCAACCTACCGGGACCAGAAGGGTGTCAATAAAGCATCCAAACAGCTAGTGTTGACATCAATGACAAAACATCAATGCAACACATAATCAATTCATCCAAATGGCCAACAATCTCCCCCTTTGGCATTGATGGCAACACTAGATATGAAAAATATCAAAGTACCAAGGAATGCCAAACAAGTCTCCCCCAATGGAAGACATCCAACAATCTCCCACTCAAAGATATAGAAATGAAGTTCTGAAATAAAGACCAAACTCCCCCCATGAATGATATCTTTGTAAAGCTCTGAATTATACATATATCTCTCTCCCTAATGTATACAACTCCTTAAGTTTGTCTTTTTCACATCAATATCTCTCCCCTCTGACATCAATGCCAGAAATCTGACAAAATAATCAAAGCAAAAACATAAACCATTGAATCACAAAGCTAACTACTCTCCCTGAGCAGTAGCATCCCCACATCAGTGTCGGAATGAAAAATACCTTTGATAATGCATACCAGACTGATGTCAAACCGCATCAATCAAGTCTCTACCAGAGGGGTAGAAACTCCCAATCTATCTTTGAAGTACTCAAAGTATTCCTTAGGTAAAGGTTTAGTGAAGATATCTACAATCTTCTCTTTAGTGTTCACATAAACCAATCTAACTTCATTTGCTTCCACCTTTTCCTTCAAAAAGTTGTGCTTGATAGATATGTACATTGTCTTAGAATAAAATATCGAATTCTTTGATATATTAATAGCAGTAGAGTTATCATAGTGAATAACTATCGGTGCATTACAATCCACCTTTATATCCTTCAACATTTGCCTCATCCATAGAACTTGTGTACAGTTAGTAGCAGCAGCAACATACTTAGCTTCAGTAGTAGATAAAGAAGTACATGATTGTTTCTTGCTGATCCATGAAACCAACTTCTTTCCAAGAAAGAAAGCTCTATCGGAAGTACTTTTCCAATCATCAACATCTCTAGCTCAATTAGCATCTGTATATCCACATAATGTAAATAATGGACTTGAAAAGCATTGAGAGGGGCGGTGAATCAGTGACACCAAAACAAACACTAACCGGTAGATGAACTTAACCAAGCATTTAAACAAAATACATGCTATCCAAATGAAATAACAGCATCCACAATAAGTAAAACATCCACCATAACACAAGTGTTTATACGTGGAAAACCCAAATAGGTAAAAACCACGGTGAGATGGAACTCACAAGTGAACTATCTGGAGTAATAGATAGCTGGCCGGTTAAGGCCTTACAAAGTGCTATGCTAGGAGCGAATCTTGTTAGAGATCCCAAACTTGATTAGAAGTTTATACCCTATTAAGAGTACTACCCTATTAGGAGTAACCTCACTGGAAGATTTGAGAATCCAAACTAATGGATCACGTTGTTAGAGGATTTATACAATGAAGCTTGTTAGAGCTTACCCAGTTAGGGGATTTGATTCCGTTGTAATGATTAGAAAACAACAAGAATGGTTTGATCAATATTTTCTTGATCAAATCATTCAAGTACATTCAACACTGCTCTTCATCTTAACACTTATCGCTCTTCAACAAAATCTTTCACTCTTTATGCATATCAGTATTCGCATAATCTCATCTCTATATCTATTAGTTATCAGTTTCAAATGATTCACTAATATGTCTTAATATAAACATTCAAATCTTATGTCGGCCTAAGGAAATCAAATCATAATTTCCTAGGTGTGGTGTATCTAGACAAGTAGTCATAATTCATCAGAAAAATGACCGCCAAGAAAATAGTGTTGGTAACTCATCACAAAAACAAATACCGGTTAGAACAGTCAATATTAGTTGGAACAAAACATGTGATTCATTGTCCTAGAATCTTTTGCTTGATCTCCATCTTCATCTTCATCTTCATTTTGATGCTGACTTAGTATAGCCATAGGTTATCTCTTAAGCACATACCGGTTGACACAGAGTACCGATTAGAGATGAACCTTAAGCATACTGGTTAACAATGTAAACCAATGAAGTTACACCAGTAGTCAATGTAATCATATGTGTGTGTGTGAGTGTTTCATCAATGACA
This sequence comes from Cryptomeria japonica, assembly GCF_030272615.1. Taxonomy (NCBI): domain Eukaryota; kingdom Viridiplantae; phylum Streptophyta; class Pinopsida; order Cupressales; family Cupressaceae; genus Cryptomeria; species Cryptomeria japonica. The sequence goes on from NC_081412.1 coordinate 501,249,596, forward strand.
ACAAGTGATGAATACATTACAATCATCATCAAGCCAACAATCGCCCCCTTTGGCATTGATGGCAACACTTAGAAAAAATTTAGAGTATTACAATACCACTAAGTGTGCATACACAATATATTTACACATGTGCTCATACTCTCCTTTAATGAAATACTCCCCCTTAATGCATGCATAAATACAAAAAATTTAGAAACACACATACATATTATTACTCCCTCTTTGACAACAATGCCAAAATGATAAAGTAAAATATATACATATATATAGAAAATCTATATCAAAGTGTTCAGCATATATTACAACTTAAAAAAAGATTCATGCATTGGCTAATCTCATAAAAAATATCATTGAAGTTCTGCTTCATCTGGGATAAAGCATTTTCCCATGATTCCAATATGTTAGCAGTATACTCAGATGTAGACATCAACTGGGAATGGAATTCTTCCATTGAGTCTAGCGTACAGGTTTCAGGAGTAGCAAGAATAGCTTATGCATTGGAGTAGGCTCTCTGAAGAATGTCGACCTATGAGGTGAGTTGACTCTTGAGCTCTGTTAGAGATCAGAATCTCTTAGCCTTCTCATTATCATTCCTGACCAATTTGTCATGCAAATCATCTATAGATCGGTTAAAGGCATGAATGGAGTCCTAGAGTGTGACATATGCCTTGCATAACCTTTCCATTTCTTGCTCAGTTTCAACTTGACTCTTAGAAATGTTAGAGTAAAAGAAAGTAACATTGGAGGTAGAGGCAAGATACTTTCCTCCAGATTCAATAGCTTTCTTCAACAGACTTACATTATTAGATAAAGCCATTTTGCCACTTTCAATGTTCTTTGCCAGTTTATCTCCATATTTTTTCTTGTGGCTCTTCTCAGTAGACATTTGAGCAGCATCTTCAAGCGACTTGATTTGATCAGATGCATTTGCAACTAACTGACCAAGTTTGCTAATGGGTGTAAGAAGATGTGCAACAACTGTTTCCAGTAGTAAACCAGACAAAATTTCTACTGCATTCTGGATTGTCTCTACTTCAATCCTTTGCTCTTTCAGTCTCTTCTTGTGTGCTTGAGATTGCATAACATTAGCAATCTTCATCATTTTTATGCACTCAAGGTGTTCATGTCAATGGGTCTGGAAATACTTAAAGAATCGTCATCATCATCTTCAAGTAGTTTCTTCTTCGTCGGTTCAGGGGGTACACTTTTAATGATAGCTCTTTATGTGTTCAGCTCTGTTGTTTCTCCAGGTAACTAAGTGACAAGCTTCTCAGTAGACTCCTTTTGAGTATTTTCAATGACCGGTGGAGATTGGGGTTTCTCCAGTTGTTCTGTTGCCTATTCATTACCCACTTTTAGTTGAATACCCGGTTGTTCAACTAATGTAACCTGTACTTTAGTGATTGTAGGAGGCTCCATATCTGGTGCAGTGATGTCTCCAAATAGGTCTACTGTATTCTGATCATCTTCATCAACAATAATAATGGAATCATCCTTCTTCTTGATTGGATAGACTATGTCAGCTTGAACAATTTCCTCTTCATCCATTTTCGGTCGAGGAACATCATTTGTAGTATCATCCTTATTGCTAGAGTGGATGACTGCTTCCCTCTTTTTGATTACACAGGCTAGCTGATGTGTCTCACACTTAATAACTGCCCTTTTTGCATTAAGAAGCTTCAATCTTCTCATTTTAAAATCAAAATATACTTTGTATTTCTCAACTAAAGCACTAATTCCATCCGATGATAAGTTGGGAAAATATTGTACAAATATTTCATCAATAATCTTATTTTCCAATTGAATTGCTTCCTCCCATTTATCTAAAAGAGTATTATACAAAGAGATTGAAATATCTATTTCCAAGTCATGCGGAAATCTATTGTAATGACCCAAATAAGTTATTACATGTTGGATTACTTGCTTCTACTCATCTTCAGTGAAAGAATCAAAATATTCTTTGACATTGTCAAACCTAATTCTTCCTAATGTCTTCATCGTCCTCTCAAAAACTGTGTCAAGTTTGTAGATAGAAATATCTATAGGTGTAGTTGCCTTCGGCACTACCTTTACCTTCTTGGGTGTTCTTCTGGTTGCTTTTTCCTTCTTTGGTTCTTCTTTAGAATCTATACCCTCAGACTCAGGTTGCAAAATCAATTTCCGATTTCTCTTCTTAGGTGCACTCTCCTTCTTTACATATACTTTAGGTGCTAGTTCCTTCTTGGTTAGGACACTCTAAGTCACCCTTGTGGTCTTTTTCACAGGAGATTTTTCATCAAACTTATTTTTCTTTCCTTTCACTTTAGCTATAGGTGCAGTACCGGTTTCTATTGGTGCAACTTGGACTGCCACAATGTCCAATTTTGCCTTATGTTTATCTTTAGGCGATGCTAACAGGGTATTAGCATAGCCGACCGACACATCATGATTAACATCATAGCTCATATCTTCCATCTCTTCCTCTCTAGGCTCAATTGCTTGCATCAAGCAAAAGTCAATGGTAGCAATGAAGATTATGTCTTTTGCAAAGTGTTTTACCACATCTTCAGGCAACCTCATTCTCATGCTCATCTTTTTTTTTTAAATTCATTAAAATACTTGTTCAAGGCAGCTGAAAAAGTATTCTTCGTAGCCTTAATGTTGTTCTTGATCTGTGCATTGACCGGTTGTTCTTAGGACCATTCAATGTCTCCTATACTTGGTAGGAAGTTCTGAAATAGAAAAATAACCCACCTAATAGCTGACCATATTTGAACTTCTGTGTGTTGTCCTTCTTAATGGATTGCAAATTTTGAAATAATTGCACTTCGATGGCTTCATAGATATCATAATTGGCATTATCAACAATCATTCTATGTGTTGTGTGAATTGCTGCAGATGGAACACTGTTAAGTCTACTGGAGTAGAATACCCGGTATCCTATCACCATTGCTACTAGTTTCACTGCAGGGTCTCTAATATTGTTGATAGAAAAAGCACGCTTATCAGATGTAAAACTGGTTAATTTGAAGACAGTACCCTTTGAAATTCTTCTTAGCACAGGAATTTCACTAGTTGATAAATAACCCGTTACAACCCTAATAGCTTCCTTGGTTATTGTGTGAGTCCTCTCCAAATACATATTCTCTCCGTGGACTCGACTTAAAATGATCCTGATGTGTTCTTCCTCAAAATATTCAAGAAAATAGGCGGCATTATGAAAACCTTTTTCAAAAACCCTAGCATATTTTGTTTCAATCTTTCTGCTCTTATCACAGAGTGATTTCAGCTGAGTATAGATGTGTAGAGTTCCTAAATCTTCTATCTTGCAATCTATATAGCTGGACAAGTCACCTTTGACCACAACACCACTCGGGACTTGCAACAATGCATTATAAGACATAATTTCATTTACCATTAGAGCTTCCTCAGGCTCAGCAGTGATCATGAACCTCTCTACAAACTTAGAAGTAGATGTCATTCTAGTTAAACAAGTTTCAAAGCAGTATACTCAAAGAAATACCTTGTTTCTTGTGCATCGCTCCATTTCCCGATTGAAATGTCCAAATGCACACCTGTTCGCCTCTCGACAACTTTCGATTCAACTTGATTTCTCTAATCACAAAGAAATTCTCCAATTGACAATAAGACAATCTTGTTCGGCTCTACAATCGCTTCAAATTTCTTTCTTGAAAGAGTTAGGGTAAAAAAGATAGAGTAAAACTTTCTTTTATCCCTTTTTACCAACTATAATAAATGCTCGCACTTTAGGTTACAAACCCTAATTTCACCACTTAAGTGAAAAACCGGTTGATAACACGTCAACAAAAAGGCACCAAAATTCATAATTCAAAAATTCTTTCCCACTCATTTTACAAGGGGTCCGGAGATGTTTTACCATTAAGTTTCCCTTAGCCGTGTTAAATAGGCTTAAGTCACTGGTGTTGGGTTCTCTTCACTAGGTGAAGGAACAGTTTCTTCTCCAGGCGAGTCATCACCTTTCTTTTTCCAAATTTGATTCATATCTTCTCTGGTTTCCTCAACATCAACTTTCTGCTTGCCTTTCTGATCCTTGAAAGAGTTGACCGGTCTGCTATTTCTTGATATACATAACTTTGCTAAGTGCCTCGGTTTGTTGCAATGGTAACAGACCATACCAGATGATCTCCAGGGTCTTGCATTTCCTCTTCCTATTCTTCTTCTGCAGTTCATAGCCACATGACCAAAGTTATTACAGAAGGTGCAAACAACATTTATTACCTTCTCCATCTTGAATTGACTAAACTAGTTGCCATAGGATCTTTTCCAGTTCAGATTTACCCAATTATCAAAGTTCCTTATCCGGTCACCATTTGGTCTAGGATGCATGTGTAGTATAGGATTGTTTGCTCCATATATGCACTGAATATGTCTATGCCCATACATTCCACATGTGTAGCAATGACCTTCAAACTTTCTAGAAACATACCTAGCATTAGTATTGCAATTTGTATTTCTGTTAGGTTTGTCTCTACAGACATTTGCAGTATGACCAGGCTTATGACAAACAAAGCAGACAGGTTCAAAAAACTTCTTACTGGTAGTCTTTTTGACTTTAGGAGCAGTTTTGTTCTTTGTACCACAGGATTCACCTTTTTTAGTTGTATGAAAACCAAGTCCAGAGATATCACCTTCAGTCTCTGTGATTGAATTTGTTCTTCCAGCATGGTAGAACTTTTGACGAACTTCTCCAACTTCTCATTGGCTTCAGTAAGTTTTTTGACAAGATCTTCATTATGCTTAGACAGGTTCTCTTTCAGAGACGATGCCAACTCAAGATCTAGCTTTAGGTTCTCCTTTTCTTCAGTTTCAGCAATCAAGTTCTCATGCATAGTGTCTTTTTCACGTTTGATCTTTAAAATCTCTTGATCTCTTACCTTGATAAGATCTTCAGCAGCTCTTCTGGCTTCCAGTTCCTAACTCATCCGGATAGTGAGACCTTCTAGCTCTATTCTTAGATTCAGTTTCACACCGTTCACCTTTTCAACTTCATCTACTAAAGCTTCAATATTGGCTTCATTTGAAGAACTATTATCAGATATTTCTAACAGTTTTTTAGATAGCTCTCTCCTTTTGACTTGAGAAACTTTTAGTTTTCCCCTAAGGGATTCAACTTCATTTATGCTAGCTTGTAGCTCTCTAACCATCTCGAAGTAGCTTATGTCCCCCATGATAGTTTTGAGATTCCCTTCTAAGAGGTTAGGCTTCAAAGAAGTTAGGCTCTGATACCAATTGATGGACTTGAAAAGCACTAAGAGGGGGGGTGAATCAGTGACACAAAAACAAACACTAACCGGTAGATGAACTTAACCAAGCATTTAAACAAAATACATGCTATCCAAAATGAAATAACAGCATCCACAATAAGTAAAACATCCACCATAACACAAGTGTTTATACATGGAAAACCCAAATAGGTAAAAACCACAGTGAGATTGAACTTACAAGTTAACTATCTGCAGTAATAGATAACTGACTAGTTAAGGCCTTACAAAGTTCTCTGCTAGGAGCGAATATTGTTAGAGATCCCAAGCTTGATTAGAAGCTTATACCATGTTAAGAGTACTACCCTGTTAGGAGTAACCTCACTGGAGGATTTGAGAATCCAAACTAATGGATCACCTTGTTAGAGGATTTTTACAATGAAGCTTGTTAGAGCTTACCCGATTAGGGGATTTGATTTTGTTGTATTGATTAGAAAACAACAAGAATGGTTTGATCTATTCTGAGTAGCACAATATTTGCTTGATCAAATCATTCTAAGTACATTCAACACTGCTCTTCATCTTAACACTGATTTCTCTTCAGCAAAAGCTTTCAGTCTTTATGCATATCAGTATTCACATAATCTCCTCTCTATATCTATCAGTTATCAGTTTCAAAGGATTCACTAAGATGTCTTAATATAGACATTCAAATCTTATGATGGCCTAAGGAAATCAAAACACAATTTCCTAGGTGCAGTGTATCTAGACAAGTAGTCATAACTCATCACAAAAATGACCGCCAAGAAAATGGTGTTGGTAACTCATCACAAAAACAAATACTTGTTAGAATAGTCAATACCGGTTGGAACAAAACATGTGATCCGTTGTCCTGGAATCTTCCACTTGATCTCCATCTTCATCTTCATCTTCATCTTCATTTTGATGTCGACTTAGTGTAGCCACAGGTTATCTCTTAAGCACATACCGGTTGACACAGAGTACCAGTTAGAGATGAACCTTAAGCATACCGGTTAACAATGTATACCAATGAAGTTACACTGGTAGTCAATGTAATCATATGTGTGTGTGAGAGTGTTTCAGCAATGACAACAAGTGATGAATACATTACAATCATCATCAAGCCAACAGTAAAGTTGTCATTTTTAGGGTACCATAAACCATATTCTGATGTACCTTGTAAGTATCTAAAAATCCTTTTCACCGCACTCTCATGATTTTCTCTAGGATCACTCTGAAATCTTGATACATTACAAACAACATGCATTATGTCAGGCCTAGTCTGAGTCAAATAAAGCAAACCTCCAATCATAGATTTGTATCTTGTAGGATTTACTGGTGTAGTAACATATTTTCTTGTCAATTTCTCACTTGTAAGCATAGGATATTTATCCAACCTTGCATACCAAGCTCTAGGTGCTTGTTTCAATCCATATAAAGATTTCTTTAACCTAAAAACCATGTTTGTATAGTCTGATAGTGAAAAACCACCAGGTTTCTCAATATAAACATCCTCATCAAGATCCCCATTCAAAAATGCACACTTAACATCCATCTGATAACCTTGAAGTTTTTATGAGTAGCATAGGCAAGAAATAATCTTACACTTCAATCCTAGCTATGGGTGCAAAATTCTCTCCATAATTAATTCCTTCCTTAGTTGTCAGTCTTTTTCTTGATTCGTCAGGATTTTACACTTTTTCCCGAGGGGTGGTTTATTAAAGTTATCCCTACTCTAGAACAAGATCTTGGCATGATGGGATTGGTGTGGATGGTGTGACGAGGGGTGAGTAGGTAGACCTTTTCGATGAAATGGATGGAAGGATAGGATCTTATTTAACTAGGGTAGATGGATTGGATGGAAGGATGGGAGGTACATCGACTAGGGTAGACAGAGTGGATGAAAGCATGGGAGGTTTACCAACTAGGGTAGGAGTGGATGGAAGGATGGGAGGTTCATCAATTAGGGTAGGAGTGGAAGGAAGGATGTGAGGCTCATTGGGTTGAATTTGAATGATGGTAAGAGTAGGAGATGGGGATTTTGGTTGTACAATGTCAATGGATGAGAGAGTTTTGATGGCATTAGGAGGTGGGAGAGGCATTATAGGTGTGGGAGGTTGAAGGGAAGTTGCAAAAATGGACGAGGGCATGGAGGTGGTGGCTTGAGATGAGATGGAGTAGACAAAAGTGGATTAAGGTAGGATGGGGTGGATGAAGGTGTTTTGGTGTATGATGGAGTGGAATATGGTGGATTGAGATAGCAAGAAGTGGATGGTGGGTTGAGATAGTATGAACTAGATGGTGGTGGATTAAGGTAAGATGAAGTGGGTGGTGGATGGAGATAGGATGAAGTGAATGATGTTGGATTGAGGTAGGATGGGGTATTAGTATTGGATGGAGGATTAGGATTGGATTGAGGATTAGGATTATAGATTATGTAATGGATTTGGGGATAATGAGATGGTGGATTTGGATTATGGATTTAAATGGTAGTGTTGTTATGAAATGATGTAGGTTGGGATAGGATCATGGGAGAAGATGGAGGCATGGATTTTGCATATGAGGGATACATGGATGTGATATATGAGGGAGTTTTTGGTAAAAAACATAATGGGTTTCCCTTCTCAAAGGTGTGATAAGGATTATGAATGGATGTGCATGGAGGAATGGTAGGGTACCTAGGATGAATAGTTGGATTTTGGTATCTGACACTTGGTGCAAGATTTCTAAGGATGAGGGCATTAAGGTTTTCAATTTTGTATTCGTCTTGAATAACAAGACTCGCATCATCATTAGAATAGGATGAAGTGGAAGTAAATGAAGGATGTCAAAAATCATCATAATAAAATTGTGACATAATGATTAGTTGATGAGTTGGAGAGATGAAACATGAAAATGGACATCAACTAAATCTTAGAATAGGATGAATGACAAGCTAAAACTAGGATGGGGACTAACTTTGAGGAAATTGGAAAGAGGGTGAATTTTGATATTCATATTTGGATGTTTAATGTTTGGGTTGACTGATGTTTGATGTTTGGATTGATGACTCAATAAGAAGGCAATAATGATGTGACTTTGGTGCAATGACGATGGATGAAAAATGACAATTACGATGGTGCAAATTTGGCTGATAATGGTGACTATGATAGGACTAGGATAACAATCATGAAGATGAAAATTTGGGACTTTGATGGACAATAAGTTTGGACTTCGAACAACTGATTTTTGACTTGTTCTTTGGCAAAAGATAGTTTTATGATACAAAACACATTAAGCATAAATGCAAAGTTTATAACTCAACAAAGATAATGAGGGCCTAAATCAGACCAAGTGCTTATAATTACTGGTCAAAAAATGAATACAAATCAGATGAAACATCCTAGGGCTTGGAATATGGATACTACTTGTTGAATCCCCGCATGGATTTCTTCATATACTGAAACAAAGTGGACAAAAAGAGATTTTGGATTCACTGGCTCCCCCTTAAAGGGCACACACTTCTCTTGCACCAAAATCTCATACCTTAGAGATCCGAAGATATTTTTTGAACATTTGTCTCAACAATTAATAGTACAAATTGGGGCAGCTTCGAAGGTCCGACCTCCTACACCAACAAGTATTAAAGATTTTGGGCTACTAAAAATATTGGTTCATAGTGGGGGAACTTTTGAGGTAAATATGGTGGCTATATATGCAGGAGGTAGCTCATTTAAGAGATATCTCAACCTATATAACATAGGTTTTTATGCATCTGCCACATAAGAACTAGGGGATTTTGACTATCATCAAGACCATGAAGGTATTTGCATGTAGATACTGAGAAAAACCATGGGTATAATGCAAATACACCAGTTGATTATGGCTTTCACCAAAACCATGATTATTTATATAAAAAACTGAAAGAAAGTACCACTTGGGTCATACCCTTTCACCCGACCTTAATGGCTTCTCAAGAGGCAAGCCCTCTAATAAAAATAAAAAATTTGAGTGTCACTAACACTTTTCTCTTGCACCCAAGACCACAAAAGCTAGGGTAGAGGATAGTGTGTGTTAGAAATAGGTCCACTCACATGCACAAGTGTGTTAAACATAGAATATAGAGGTTCATTCACTTATGAAATTGAAGTGTTTTCTAACTAAAAGAAGACAAATGATTCATTTTATCCCAAAAATTTTGTTTCCCAAGCACACCCCTCTTTGGTGATCTTACAACAAACAAGTTAGTGTTTGAAGAATTTAGGGTCATCTACTATCAAACCTGTGCCAAATGTTAGCCAAAAACTAGAAAGCAATCAGCAGATTAGTGAGTTGGCAACAAGCTAAGAAAATTATAATTCAAGAAAATGATAGAAAATAAAACACACAGCATTCCAGCCACTTCACAAAGAAATCCCATTATTTCTAGAAATTGAAATTGAGATGAAATAGACTTCTGTCGGGATGGAAATCCACCTGTATTCTCATGTTTTTGCCTAAAAGTGTCAAAATTATACAATATAACACACTAAAACAAACAAAAAATGTGAGATGGACTCGTGAAGTGAGTCCCACTGAGAATGCTAGAAATGTGTGCGTGAAAATGTGAGCAATAAAAGGATTGAAACCTATTTAACAATCTAGATACATAATTAACAAGAAAAACATTCTAGATTGGACGATAAAAAGAAAGCTAAAAAGACAACTAATGAGCAAGAAAATGCAAACTTAATAGCTCCTTTTAATGAGAATTTGTCCTTCGATGTGTTCTCGATTTCTACGATTCTAAGGGTGCTTGAATGTGCTCCATGATTATGAGTATGCAAACTAGACTAAAAATGGATGCAAATGGTATTGGGAGATTGTTGGATATTGGCTAATATTTTGTCATTGATGTCAACATATGTGAAGTCAATATGTGTTTTTGTATTGCAGTCAGATTGGTTAAGTTGGTTTAGCCTATATGTTATAGATGAGATGATGTGGTTTAAAGGGTTTATGGTGTGTTGTCTGTAGATGGTTCATTCCCATTTGCAGAGGTCTGCATGATTATTTGATCAAGTTAGGAGATCTGGTATTGTGGTTGGTTATTCAACAGTTCAGTATTGGCAATTTTGATAAATTTGCATGTTGTGCTCCGGAATCATAATATTTTTTATTGCAGATGTGTGGGATGTGTTTTGTACATTGATATGTGTCCTCAATTCGAGTGGTTCATGATTTGGAGATCCATAATCTTATCTTTCAGTTTGGTAGTTTGTTATGTTGGTGTTCTTGAGCTCCATTAGAGAGATGATGATGATTCTAGTAATGCAAGTTATTGTAGTTGTTGTGGTTGTGATTCATGTGGTTTATGGATGTTTCTAGATCATTTTTTATGCAAATTGGTGGTCTGCATTGATTTTTGTGCGTATTATTGAATATTTTCCTGATCTGGTGATGTTCTTCATGTTATGCAATATTTTTGGTGGTTGTAGCGTGTTGTGGATGATCGAGCCGTAATTGTTGGAGGTGTTGCGTGTTTGCAGTATTAATTTGGGTCCAAACTATTTCTTAGCTGACATTGTTTTGGTCTACATGTATTGTTATAGCATGTGAGGATATTATTTTGTAACTTGTATAGAGGGTTTAGCCGACCTTGAAATTGAGGTTGAGGGTTTGTATAAATAAATGTTATAATCATGTAAGATGTATGTATGTGAATGTCTGCATTGTATCTATGACTGTGTGATTGAGTTGGATGTGCGAACAAGTGATTTGATCTTTTGAAAGTGTGAAGGAGAAGTAGTGTTGCAGACCAAACTATGTGTTTAATCGAAACTATACTCAGGCATATAGTGATGCTATTTTCACAGTTCATGTAATCCAGATTGTTTTCCGAATTTTTTTGTAAGTCAGTGAGACTTCCTATAAGGTAGTGAGCCTTTCCTTAAGGTTGTAGCCTTTTTGGGTTTCTTATTTGAGCAGTGAGCTCTAGGTAGTGTGTCTGAATGCATGTGCATTCCCCATTGTAATATTTCATTTACTCCTAGCAGGGTATTATCTCATTGTGGGTAGGTTCCCACTATGGTTTTTCTCTTAACTATGTTTTCCACATCAAAAATATTGGTGTTATGTGTGTTATTGATGTGGTGTTGTTTCATGCTTTAACTGTTAATTATCAGATTTTTTTTGTGGTTTAAGTTGTAGAAAGATTTTGTGCAAACTAATTCACCCCCCTCTCTCAGTTTCTGCATTGTTGCCAACAATTGGTATCAAAGTTAGATCCTCTGAAAGAATCTTGACCACTTCAGGAGATTCTGAGATGACTAATGTGATTGAATTAAAGACTGCTCGTGAGATCTAGGTAAAATTGGAGACCTTGCATGAAGGAGATAGTCATGTGAAGATTGCTAAGTTGAAAAGATTGAAGGGTAAATATGAGAACCTGAAGATGAGTGAAGATGAGAACATTACTTATTTTATGAAAAAAGTGAATGAGCTTGTGTGTGGAATCAAATGTGTCAGTGGAGTTTTGGAAGAATCTGAGATTGCTGCTAAAATGTTGAGATCCTTGCCTTTTGCTTACAAACATAAAGTTGTTGCTATTGATGAGATCCAAACTGTGACAAATGTGACAAGAGACATTTTTATTGGTAAGCTTGTTACTTTTGAGCTAAGTGAGTTTGGAGACTCTCTTCCGAAGATTGAATCTGCATTCAAAGCTACTATTTTTGGGAAGCAGAGATATAATTCGGGAGAGTTCTACAAGATTATCTCAATATGAGAAAGAGATGAAAGAGATGGAAGATGAAGAAAGAGAGCTTGAGGATCTTGAAGCACTTATTGCTAGAAGATTGCCTAAAGGTGTCGGTAAGTATGAAGGAAAGTACCTCTTAAATGTTTTTCATGTAATAAGATAGGACATTTTGCATCAAGGTGTCTGGAAAGAGATATAAATCCTGAAAAACCAATTGAGCCATATAAGCCTAAATATCAGAAGAAGTTTTATTATGCTACTGATGAAGGTGTGACAGATGATGAGTCAGATAAGGGTAATCAAGGAGATGAATTTGTGTTCATTGCTATCAAGGAAGATGACCTTGTAACTAAAGATTCTACAAGCTGCATTAATGAGGAGAAAGCTTTAGCTACTAAAGTAGAGGAGAAAGATGAATGGGTAATTGATAATGGTATCTCTCATCATATGATAGGTGAAAAGAGTAAATTTGTAAACTTTGAAAGGTATGATTGTGGTATAGTAAGATTTGGTGATAACAAAGATTGTGTAATCTGTCGTAGAGGTTCTATTTCTCTTGATGGCAAGCATAATATTGATAATGTCTTATATGTTGAAGGTTTAAAGCATAATCTTTTGACTGTTGGCTAGATGGTTAATAAGGGATATAACTTGCAATTCAAGAATGGCAAATGTGAGATCTTGAGTAGCTCCAGAACTGAGATCGCATTAGGAATAAAGACTAAAGGTAATATCTTTCACTTGAATGATAGTGGTAAATTTTGTCTAATTGCTTAGATTGATGAAAGTTGGTTATGGCATAAAAGCATGTGTCATGTAAATTTTGATTGCTTCGTTAAGATAATTTCTACTCAGGCAGTGATAGATCTACCGAAGTTAATAAAGCCTTCTAATCTGATATGTAAGGAATGTCAATTAGGGAATCAGATAAGAGTTACTTATAAGGGAAAAAAATATAATTCTAATGGATTGTTGGATCTTATGCATACTGATCTATGTGGTCCTTCTAGAGTGATAAGCTTGCAGGGTGATACATATTTCATGTTATTGATTGATGATTATTCAAGAATGATGTGGGTTACCTTCTTAAGGGAGAAGTCTCAAGTGTTGGACAATTTCAAGATTTTCAAAGCTAGAGTTGAAACTGATACTAGATTGGAGTTGAAGTGTATGAGATCTGATAGAGGTGGATAATTCACTTCCAGTGAGTTTAATGCGTATTGTGAAGAGCATGGAGGTAAGAGATAGTTATCTGCTCCTAGGACACCATAGCGGAATGGTGTTGTGGAAAGAAAGAATAGAACAGTTCAAGAAGCTACTAAAACCATGATGATTGAAGGAAATATTCCACATGTATTTTGGAGAGAAGTTGTGAGTACTATTGTATACACCCTTAATTGGTTAAATGTCAAAGGTGATACTAGTAAGACTCATTATGAGTTATGGTTTGGTCTTGCTCCTACTAATAGATATTTTAAAAAAATTGGTAGTAAATTCTATATCAAAAGAGATGAAGATCTTGGAAAGTATTGTAAGGAAAGCACAGTGCAGAAAATGCTCTCCTAACACCAATTCTAAGGAGAATCAAGCAAGTATGTCTTTAAATTTTTTGCAGAAATTAAGATATACACAGACTAATGAAAAAACTAATCACATTGAAAAGATAATAGAGAGTTAACACCATATTTATGTGGGAAAACCCTTACGGGTAAAAAACCCACCACTAAAGAGAGATCACTATATTCACAGTTAACAGAAGGTTACAATAAAGTTACAAATCCTCTTCACAAGCATTTTCTCTCAGAATCTATGTTCTAATCATAGTCATCACCTATGCAAAACACTCAGGATTCCAACATACAGGACTCCACACCATACATCACATAGTAACCTCTCTCACCCTTTAGGTTACAAACCTGGTAATATATATATCAGCCATCTATTACAACATATCGATTAAGTATAACCGTTATGGATTCCAATGGTTTGTCATTCAATAACATCCATCCACCTAACCAACATTGTGTTTCGGTTTCCTCTGGCTACTCTGATTACATCTGTCGAATGTAGTTCACACAATAGTTAGTCACTCCAACCGCCAAGAAGTCTAACCATTGATCATTATATTCACAACTCGTCCATTATCCCACATTCGTCAGGAAGTTGGGTCAGTTTGTATTCATATATACCGACAAGACCATCTTCAATGTCTAAGTGTTTATCTTTTGGACTCCAGTTCAAGCGCACACCCATAGTTAGTCTCTACTCCATCGGCCATCGGAAAGACCACAAAAGCATTGCTCCAATCTCCCGATGAACCAGTGACTCCACTAATGTGGCTCTTCCATGTGGCACCACCTGATTGGCTCTAGGGTCCCTATCCTACCACCTTAGCACGGCCTCACTAACCGCCTAGAATGAAACTCTTCTTTGTCATTGGGTCGCGATGGAAAGTCTAATGAGCAATTTCCCATTGTGACCTAGTGACCACCGTCGAATCTTCTGCAATTGTCATTTGATCAGTTGTGATCTGCTCAGCCTTTAACTCGCCTTATTCGCTCTCCTATTGGGTCCCACCACTTGATCACCATGTCGCGAGGGATAGCATTTCGAGCACCTCACAACCCTGGTATAGCGTCAGCCGCTGATAGTCCCAGAATTTTACTCCACTGTTGATCTTCCTTGGATCTACCATTGGATCTTCTCGATTTGCACGACCCTTATCTCACCTGGGCCACTCACTTATGCCACATGTCACTTCCTGATTGGCTTTAGAGTCCCTGCCCTGCCACCTCAACATGGCCTCACTAACTGCTTGGAATGAAGCTCTTCTTTGTCGCTGGGTCGTGATGGATATTCTAACGAGCAGTTTCCCATCGTGACCTAGCGACCATCGTTGGATCAACCTTGATCTGCATAGTCTTTAACTCGCTTCTTTTTGTACATGCTTTGTCACCAAGCTGCAGGGAATAACTTTAGATCATCTTCCTATCGCGGTATAGCGACAGCCGTTGGATCATCTCGGACTTGCTCACCTGTTAACCGATCACAGGAAGAAGATTCCATCGGCCCGTCGGCAAGAGTCACACCAATAGTTGTTCCATCAGGATAGGTTACTCTGAACACAAGTCAAGTTAATTCGAGGCACAGTTCCAATAAGTTTGATGCTTGATATGATGAAGGAATCTTTCTTGGTTATTCTACTAAAAGTAAGGTCTATCAGTGCTATAATAAAAGATTGAGGAAGATGGTTGAAAGTGCTAATGTGAAGGTTGATGAAGGTAATTTGAGATAGATTAGATCTTGTGGATATGATTCTGATCATTAGGATGCCAGTTTAGATAAAGGAAAGGTAGTGCAAACCCAAGGTCAAGTTCAGATTGCTCCAAAAAAGTCTGAGAATGAAGGTGCAAATGTCAGTGCAGAAGGAAGAATTCAAGAACCTAAAATTCAAGAAAATCCTTAAACCCCTAGGTATGGGAGGTTGAATCATCCAGAAAATCAAATTATTGGTGATAAGAATAAAGGTGTGATGACTAGAAGAAGACTTGCAAAATAAATTGGTTTGATTTCTAAGATTGAAACTAATAATTTTGATGAAGCATGCAAAGATGAAAATTGGATTAAAGATATGGAAGAACAATTGAATCATATTGAGAAAAATAATACATGGATTCTTGTTCCTAGACCTAAGGATAAAAATGTAATTGGAACTAAATGGGTATTCCAAAATAAGTTGAATGAATAGGGTGAAGTTGTCTAAAATAAAGCTAGACTTGTGTGTAAAGGTTATTCATAGATGGAAGGAATTGACTATGAGGAGAATTTTTCTCTGATGGCTAGAATTGAAGTTGTTAGATTATTCCTTGCCTATGTTGCTCACAAAGATTTCAAGGTTTATCAAATGGATGTCAAATCAGCCTTTCTTAATGGTGAATTGGAAGAAGAAGTTTACATTGAGCAACCGGATGGATTTCAGTTGACATATGAAAAGGACATGGTTTTCCGGTTGAAGAAAGAATTGTATAGATTGAAGCAAGCCCCTAGATCCTGGTATGCCAGATTGGATAAGTATTTGATGAAGCTTGGATTCAATAAAGAGATGCAGAATGAATTTGAGATGTCTATGATTGGTGAAATGAAATTATTTTTGGGATTGCAAAGTACTCAATTGGACAAAGGTATTTTCATATCTCAATCTAAGTATGTGAAGGAATTGTTGAAGAAATTTGGTCTTGAAGACTCTAAACCTGTTGGTACACCTATGGTAACTATATGTAAGCTGACAAAAGGTGATGATTCTCCTAAAGCTAATCAGGCCAGATATAGATCTATGATTGGTGGTTTGTTGTATTTGACTCAGACTAGACCTGACATAATGAATGTTGTGTGTCATGTTGCTAGATTTCAAGTTGATCCTAAGGAATCTCATGTTACTGCTATAAAAAAGAATATTCAGATATTTGAAAGGGACAGTTGATTTTCATTTGTGGTAATCTAAGAATGATGACTTTACTTTGTGATTTTATAGATGTTTATTGGGAAGGTGATTTTGATGACCGAAGGAGTACTACAAGTGGTGCATTCTTTTATGGGAAAGAAGTTGGTCTCTTGGGGTGCTTGCAAGAAGTGTCAACTTTTTGGCCAACAAGTGGGTTTTTCCCTTTTTTTTAATTTCGTCCTATTTGACCTAAATATATATGGCACTTAAAGAATGAATCTTGAAAAAAATGAGTAATAGAAAATGTAGTGCTTGAATTCTAATTTCCAAATATGTAATTTATTTTAATACCCAGATCTTAAAAATGAAGTTTGAATAGGCATTACTAAAACCTTTAGGTTAAAAGGCACTTTTTCGAGACCATACCATGCCCATGTATAGCAAGCATAATTTGACCTAAATGAAAGTTTTTTTCTTTATCCTTTTGGGAAAAGATCTTTAACTCACTCACCTTTGATGAGGATAATTTTTTGTAATTTTTTTCTGTATATATTTTTTTTTGTAATTTTTTTATTGGCCATAATCACTGTTTTGAAAAATTTGCGTGTACGGCAAGCATAATTTGACATAAACTTAAAAAAAATTAAATTTTTTTGTTGAAACTATATAGAATCGTCTCTAGTTTGATTCCATATAAAAAAAAATTCAAAAAACTTAAACACAAAAAAGTTATTAAAAAAATTTTAAACCCTCTTATTTCAAGTTTATGGACCTCTTTCATTAGAAATTATTTTAAAATTTAAAATATTGATCCATTATTTTAAAAAATTATATATTTGGAATGTAGATAGTGTGTATCATAATGGGTTTTTGTTGTTTAAAAAAATCTGAAAGTTAGGTGTTCAGATATATTTTTTAAGTCATTTTTTGTATGAAGCTTGATTTGGCCTTCAAGTTGCAGGTCAACCAGGTCCAAGCCTCAGGTTCATCTCTCCAACATTTTCCAAGCTAAATTCTGAACCTACAATCGGGCCCAAAAAAAAAAAAAATTCAAACGGGATCCCGTATCTAAAACGGGATCCTGTATCCAAAATGGGATCCCGTTCGATTTTTCCAATTAATTAAAAATGCACAAACAAAACCAGATCCCGTTTTGTTTTGCATTAAAAAAAAAATTGAATTTGTATAAATAAGAGTTATTAAAAATGATAAAACATGTCTTCTTATGTGCAAGTTTTTACATAATATTTTATGATTTAGTTGTCCTTTGGATGCTCTTTTGTTGCAATTTTAGATCCATTTTTTGAAGGTGGCATTTATTGCATAATTTTTTAATCATGGGGTCTAAACAATGTCAGAAGAAGAAACAAATGAGGGAGTTGACCATCGAGGAAATTCAAGCAAAAAGAGAGGAGGAGGCCAAACATCAAAAAGATAGAAGAATTAGGATTCAACAAATGAATAATCCTTATGCTTCTAGATCCACAACAATGGAAGAGACAAACATTCAAGATGATGCCTTGGGGGATAAGATGGACGTAGATGATGCATTTATGGATGATGTTAATGTGAATGAAATAATTATCAAGAATATTCCAAGTACTACATCGTCAAATCCAGGTACATCTTCCAATTATCTAGGTACATCTTCAAATCCTTCTCTGGAAAATGTGGATGATGTGATTATAGGTGATATTCATATTGATGATTTAGTAGAAGCTAGATATACCAATGTTGAGATTGATAGGATTGTCCATGAAAATGAAAACCTTCATGTTGGTAAAGATGAAATTCCTTGGAATGTTGAAAGTGAAAATCCTTTTGAACATGGTGAAAATGAAAATCCTCCGATTGTTGAAGATCAGGGAAACTTTTTTATAAAAATTGAAAAATAGTTTTGGATAATCTTCCTGGTAAGATTTCTTGGAGACAGATAAGAACATATGCCAATAGAATATACAAAGAATTTTTTTATCAAAAAAAACATGCAATTCAATGTCAACATGATGCAATTGATGAGAATGTGGAAAATGAGAAAAGTGATGAAAGAATAGGCATCTATGTGAAACCATCAAAAAAAGATGAATCTGTTAACCATGTTATTTCTACTGTTGAAAGTGCCATTGAATCTATTGGTACAATGAGTCAATCTAAAGATAAGAATGCGGCACGACAAGCTATAACAACTACCATAGTGAACAAAGCAACCTTGAATAAAAGGATGGTAAGGAACATTAGTGGAATTTTAAAGATGCATCTTAAAACATTGGTTAGAGTAGCTAAAAGAAGAGAAAGTATTGAAAATGATCCAATCAACCAAAGTTGGAGTTTTAGTGGTAGACTTTGAAGGTCAAATATAAAATTGAATATTGAAGTGAAATATTTGGTTGAAAAGTTTTGGCATGATAATACAAGGGTGTCATCTAATGTTAGAGATGTTCTAAAGTTGAGAGTGGGGTCGAAAGTTTGTGACCCTCATCCAAAACATCTATTAGACACAACTCAAACTGAATTTTATAGAAAAAAATTTGATGAAGTTGTGTTACCTAGAAATATTACTATAAGTCAAAGATCATTGAAAAAGGCAAGCCCTGGTATGTGAAAATTAATAAGAAAAGAATCTCTTGTTGTTGTAAAACACGTGCAATTTCATTACTATTATGTTTCGATACATACGTTGTGTTTTGCATAGTAACATGCTTATCCAGGAATATGGTATTGATATGCCACCTGAATCAATCAAGGAATTTGTAACAAGTTTATTTTGTGAAAGAACTGATGGGCAATTATTTTATTTTCGTTCATGTATCTCTGGACAATGTTCTAGTTGTGGCAATTTTTCATCACTAGTAGAATGTATGCATGAGAGTAGTGAAACTGATTTTGGACAGCAACTAGTGGATGTTAGAAGATTTAAGAATGTTGAGTATCCCTTAAAGGATGGGAAAATAGGAAAGTGTGTCGATTTAATCATAGAGAAGGTTATTGTACATGCATTCATGTCAGGATTTAAAATCAAGATTGCACCAAAATATGCGACATGCTCTCAACATGCTAGATGGCTTGATTCTTAATTTCACACATGTAGAAATACATTTCCAGTTGGAAGTATGCTATCAATGGTGGACTTTGCAGAAAACTATAATCTTAAGCCACAAGAAGAAATTCAATATCAATATTACAATTCCACTCAAGTTGCTATTTTTGTTCATATTGTTTATAGATATGCAGATGATAGCAAAAAGGATAATAGAAAAATCCTAAGGGAGTATCATTTCTATGTGAGTGATAATAGGATGCACTTGTCAGAGTTTTCTCAATATTATTTCAGCATATTTTATAGAAATCTAAGAGAAAGAGGAATCTAGATGACAGAACATCTTATATGGTCAGATAATTGTACAGGACAATTCAAGAATGCTCGAATGTTTTATTGGTTGAGAAGGGCTCAGAAGGAATACAATATCGTATTGGCCATTTGGTGGAATTGATTATGTGTTGCATTGATGTTTTGTCATTGATGTCAACACTAGTTGTTTGGATGCTTTATTGGGACCCTTCTAGTCCCAGTAGGTTGAGTAGTTTTTGGTTAACTTGGATCCGGCATGATCTGGTTGACTCTGGTATAATCTAGTGATGGAATTGGCTTGTTCATAATGCTTATACTCATATTTGGTCAGTTGGTTTTGGTCTGGTGATTGGATGTTATCCCTCTTACTTAGAAGATTGGTTTTTGGTTCTGGTGAGGGTTTCACCGATAGATCTTTTGGTGGATATTTTTGATGTATTGCATAATTTGTGTTGATGTAGCTTTTGATGGAGTTTCAGGATGTTGTCGGTGATCATGTTCAAGACTTGGCTTTTGGAGATCATTGCTGAAGTGTGTGGACCTATACTTAGTCTTGGTTGATCTAGGTTATGGACCGGCATTAATGAAACGTGTGGATAGGACCTATTGTTGTATTTTTGGGATGTCTTATGTGTTGGATATTATTTATTTTGGTCTAAGGCCGATATGGTTTGTAATTATGTAATTGGTTTATTGTCTGGTAGCTAACCTAATTGTTTATGGTTGAGGGTTTGTATAAATAAGATGTAAGATCTCATTGTAGATCATCATGGTTATTGTAAGAGGTCATGGTCAAGGAATGTAATGTGTGAATAATGTAATATCATTCAGGAAGAGGATTTGGTCGATCATTGGAGATCGAATTGGGTTTTTGTAAGAGGATTTAGTCCTCCGGTATTGAGCTTAACCAGAACTATACTCATGCATAGAAGATGCTACAATTCAACACTTCTCTGGCTTGTATTCTGAATTTATATGTAGTTAGTGAGACTCCTTTTGTGATGAGCAGTGTGCTCTAGGTTGTTGGCCTTCCTAGAAGTGCAGGCCCCTTCATTGTAAATTCACATACTTATTGTAGAAGTATTATTTGACTGTGGGTAGGCTTCCCACTGTGGTTTTTCCCTTTACCGGGTTTTCCACGTACAAATCTTGGTGTTGTGTGGATGGTATTTATTTTGTGTTTATTGTTTATGCTTAATTGGATTAACTGTTATTCTGGTATTATTGTTCTGGGTTCTGGTATTAGAGTTTAAATTGCTAATGCTTCTGGTAATCTGTGACAACTTATTCATCCCCCCCCCTCTCAGTTGTCTTCTATTTATCTAAACTATCTAACAATTGGTATTAGAGCTTTGGTCCTCTCTGCAGAAAGCTTAACCACTTGAGGAAGATCCTATGGTGACTAACAGTTCAAGTTCATCCAGTTCTTCTAGAGCTATCTTTCGAAGGGATATATCAAGGCTTGAAGAAACAAATTATACAATATGGAAGATTCGGATGGAGACTCATCTGAGATGTCTTGGCAAGGAGATTTGGGAGATCACACTAAATGGTGTCACACCCTTTAATCTAGGATCTAGCAATCCTCCTCTGTAAAACTTGGACAAGGAACTTGAAAATGATTGTAGAGAAAGAGAAGCCCTCTTGTGTGCACTTTCTAATCAACAAATAATGGGATTAACAAACAAATCATCTTGAAAGGCTATATGGGATAAGTTACACACTCTTAATGAAGGTGGCCCTAGAAAGAAGATTGCTAAACTTGATGGTTACCAGGTGAGATATGAAAACCTGAATATGGAAGAAGATGAAAGGATTACTGCATTCATAGAAAGGGTAAATGAGATTTCTATGGGAATTCAATGTTGTGGTGGAACTCAGAGCGAATATTAGATTATTTCTAAAGTCCTGAGAGCCCTACCATCGGCTTACAAAATGAAGGCTACTGCTATTAATGAGTTAAGAACTATGGCTAATAAATTTGTCAACAGAGATACTTTGGTTGGGAAACTATCTACTTTTGAGCTTGAGGAATTTGGATCTTCTAGAGCCGTGAAGACTGAACCTACTTTTCATGCATCTACATCTACAACCGGTGAGCAAGATTGGAAAGATTTATATGCAAAAGAATTAGAAGATATGAAGAAAGAAGATGATGAGTTTGAGCAACTTGAAGCACTATTTTCTAGAAGAGTACTGAAAGGACCGGTAGGAAGTAAGTATGAAGGAAAAGCACATTTTAAATGTTTTGCATGCAATAAGATTGGTCATTTTGCATCTAGATGTCGTGAAAGAAATTCAATATTTGAAGAAAGAGTTAAAAGATCATTTAAACCTAACCCAAGATATCAGAACAAGTATAGATTCAAGAAAAACAAAGACAAATGCTACATAGTGGATGAGGAAGGCATTACTGATTCAGATGATTAACCGGCAGAAGACTCTTCTAGTGGTTCTGGCAATGGGAAGGAATAGTTGTTCCTGTCTATCAAGGAATATGTTCAGGCACTGGAAGAGAATATACCTGAAGAGAAGGCACTTGCTACTAAAATTGAAGACAAGGATGAATGGGTAATTGACAATGGTTGTTCACATCATATGACTGGAGATAAAGGGAATTTTCTATCTTTGCAAGAATTTGATGGTGATCTAGTTAGATTTGGAGATGACAAAGCATGTATGATAAAGGGAAAAGGAACTATATCATTGGATGGTAAGAACAATACTAACAATGTTTATTATGTTGAAGGTTTAAGGCATAATTTTTTTAGTGTAGGACAATTGGTGGATAAGCGATTTCAATTACAGTTCAAGGATGGAAAATGCAAAATCATTAACAGATCTGGTCTGGAGATTGCAAATGGTACACAAACAAAAGGTAATATATTTCATTTAGATTTTGATGGGAAGACATGTTTGATTAAACAAATTGATGAGATTTGGCTA
This sequence comes from Cryptomeria japonica, assembly GCF_030272615.1. Taxonomy (NCBI): domain Eukaryota; kingdom Viridiplantae; phylum Streptophyta; class Pinopsida; order Cupressales; family Cupressaceae; genus Cryptomeria; species Cryptomeria japonica. The sequence goes on from NC_081412.1 coordinate 501,272,293, forward strand.
TGGCATAAAAGGTTGTGTCGTGTGAATTTTGATTGAATTGTGAAGATCAATTCAACTAAAGCAGTTAGAGATATACCTAAGATTGTGAATGTTGTTATTTTGGTTATGTTAATATGGTTTTGTCATTGATGTCAAAACCTTTAACACTTATCAACTCTGGCACTTTGAGAGTATTGGCAATGTTCACCGACAAGCAAGTGACTTTATGCATAGTCACCGATATCTAGTTCACTGGCACGATATATTGTTCACCGGCACTTGGAATGGCATGGAAAACATCTGGTTATGTTGAAGACATCATTTGGACACTTTGTCTTGGAGATTTGTTCATTGGATTATTTATGTTTGCATATTTGTTGTTACCGGCAAATAAGTCCAGAATAAGCACCGGCAGGCTTATCTATTCCAGATCAGCACGACACGCTTTGGAGATGATTTTGTTGTTTTTGTAAATGCATTAAGCCGACATGTTGAATTGGATATTGCATCGGTTATTGATTTACTTGTAATTATTTTATTGTAATATCTTTTAGAGCCGACCTACTAAAATTGGTCTTAGGTTATGGTATATATGTAAGATCTTATTTGTAAGATCGATATGCGATTGAGATAAGGAAGTGTAAGAAGTTATATGTGAGATTAAGCAGAGCTATACATGCAGACATCATTTGAAGGTGAAGCAAGGTTTCTGTGAAGGCAATCAAAACTACACCGGTACTGAATCTAGCATATGAAGATGTTATTTTAAGCAATACTTAATTATTGGATTTAACCATCCAATTGTAGTCAATGTAACTCCTATTTATGTTTGAGCGGTGAGCTCTAGGCGCTTGGCCTTTCTGCATGTGTAGACCCCATTTGTATACACATACTATCTGCAGTAGTATCATCTGATTGTGGGTAAGGTTTCCCACCGTGGTTTTTCCCCTTACAGGTTTTGCAAGTACAAATATTGGTGTTATATGTTGTGGATGTTATTGTCTTTCTATTTCATGCATTAATCTTTATCGGTACTACAATTAACTGATAAACTGTCTACCGGTATAAAGTTTGGTTTACTGATATTAAGCATTAAGGTTGGTTAAGTTGTTTTGGTTTGAATTTATTAGACAACTGATTCACCTCCCCCCCTCTCAGTTGTCTTTGGGACTTAACAATTGGTATCAGAGCTTAGTCCTCTTTTTGCAGAAGTTTAACAACTTGAGGAGATCCAATGTCTACTAACTATTTCAGGAAGGACAGTCCTAAACTTGATGGAACCAACTATGGCATATGGAAGATCAGAATGGAGACACATCTAAATTGCATTGGAAAGGACATCTGGGATGTTACAAAGAATGGCTACATTTCTCCTACTCAAAGTCAGCCTAATCCACCTACCTTAGGAAAAGATGAAGAAAATGATTGCAAAGCCAAGGAAGCACTTTTGAGTGCATTATCAGATCATAAAATCATGGGATTATTAGATAGGTCTACTGCTAAACCTATTTGGGATCATTTGGAAACATTGAATGAAGGAGATTCCACAGTCAAAATTGCAAAACTTGAAAGCTTCTGGGTCAGGTATGAAAATCTGAAAAATGGAAGAAGATGAAAGGATTTCTACTTTTATGGAAAGAGTAAATGAAATTGTTTTGGGTATTAAATGTTGTGGAGGAACCTTAACCTTAAGTGAAGATGAAATTGTTTCAAAAATTTTAAGAGGATTGCCACCGACATATAAAATGAAAGTTACTGCTATAAATGAGTTGAGAACAATGCCTAATACATCAGTAACTAGGGATACATTGATTGGAAAACTTTTAGCTTTTGAAATTGAGTAATTTGGTCCTGTTGCTACTATAAACATAGATCTAGCTTTTAAGGCATCAACATAATCTACACCATCTTTTGACAAATCTGATTGGAAAGCCTTTTATGCAAGAGAACTTGAGGAAAGAAGGAGAGAAAATGAAGAACTTGAAGAACTTGAAGCACTATTTGCAAGGAAAATGCCTAAAGGTCCAGTTGGAAGTAAGTATGAAGGTAAAGCACCCTTTAAATGTTTTAACTGTAATAAGATTGGTCATATGACTTCAACATGCCCTGATAGATATGCTAGACTAAGAGAAGAAGCTAGAAGAACATACAAGCCTAACCCTGAATATCAGAGATACAGATTTAAGAAGAATAAAGATAAATCTTGTTATCTTGTTGATGAAGGAGTCACTAATGATTTTGATGAGGATCTGACAAACAATGGATGGGTCTTTGTTTCTATAACAGAAGATCAACCGACACCTACTGTTCAACTGGTAGAGCAGGCCCTGGCAGCTAAAGTTGAAGTTAAGGATGATGGATCATTGATTCCGGATGTTCACATCATATGATTGGTGATAAAGGTAAATTCTTGAACTTTCAGGAATACAATGGAGGTCTGGTAAGATTTGGAGATGATAAAGCTTATTTGATCAAAGGAAAAGGTACTATATCTCTTTATGGTAAGCATAATACTGACAATGTTTACTATGTAGAAGGTTTAAAGCATAATCTTTTGAGTGTTGGTCAATTAATTGAGAATGGATTTCAGTTACAATTCAAGAATGCAAAATGCAAAATTATGAACAAAACTGGTTTGGAAATTGCAACCGGTAATCAAACTAGAGGTAATATCTTTCATTTGAATAACAGTGAAAAGACATGCTTGATTGCAGACATTGATGAAAGTTGGCTATGGCATAAGAGACTCTGTCATGTGAACTTTGATTGCATGGTAAAAATCAATACTACTAAGGTAGTTAGAGACTTACCTAAGATTGTTAAACCTCACAATCCGGCATGTAAGGAATGTCAATTTGGAAAACAAGTTAGAGCATCTTTTAAAAGTACTCCCAAAAAATCCAATAATGCTCTTAACTTAATTCACACTGATTTATGTGGTCCAGCTAGAACTAAAATCTTACAAGGTGATAGATATTTCATGCTAATCATTGATGACTATTCTAGAATGTGTTGGGTTACTTTTCTCAGAGAAAATTCAGAAGCACTTGGGAAGTTCAAACTATTCAAAACAATGGTAGAAAATGAAACAGGTAAGAAAATCAAATGTTTGAGATCGGATCAAGGAGGTGAATTCACATCTAAGGAATTTAATACATTCTGTGAAGTGAATGAAATAAAAAGACAGTTATCAGCACCCTGGACACCACAGCAAAATGGAGTTGTAGAAAGGAAAAACAGAAATATCTTGGATGCAGCTAGAATTATGTTATCTGAAGAAAATCTACCACATGTATATTGGAGAGAGGCAGTAAGCACAGCGGTCTACACATTCAACAAAGTTCGCATCAAAGGTGAAACCGGTAAGACCCCTCATGAACTATGGTTTGGTATTACTCCTACTCTTAAATATTTCAAAATATTTGGAAGTAAATGCTATATTAGAAGAGATGAGTATATTGGCAAATTTGATCCTAGAAGTGATGAAGGAATATTTCTTGGTTATTCATCTAAGAGCAAAGCATATAGATGTTTTAACAATAGATTGCAGAAAATTATTGAGAGTACAAATGTGAAGATTGATTAACAGTTTAGAGGAACTTCAAGGTATATAGACTCTAAACCGACAACAGAGATACTGACAAATGAACCTACATTGAATCCACTGGTACAGAATGAAGATCCAGTTATACCGGTATCATCTAAAAATTCCACTGTAACTAAGGAATAGCAACAAACGAAGACACCTCGGTATGTAAGATTGAACCACTCTGAAAATCAGATAATTGGGAACAAGTATCAAGGAGTTATGACAAGAGGAAGACTAGCAAATGAAGAGGTATGTCTTATTTCTCAAATTGAACCATCATCAATTAATGAGGCATGTGAAGATAAACACTGGATTAAAGCTATGGAAAAGGAACTAGAACAAATTGAGAAGAATAACACATAGACATTAGTTCCCCGGCCTAAAGACAAAAATGTGATCAGAAAAAAATGGGTATTCAGAAACAAACTTAATGAAGATGGTAAGGTAATCTGAAATAAAGCAAGACTAGTGTGTAAGGGATATTCTCTGAAAGAAGGAATTGATTATAATGAAACCTTTGCACTGGTAGCTAGAATTGAGGTAGATAGATTATTCTTGGCTTTTGCAGCACACAAGAACTACAAAGTATATCAAATGGATATTAAATGTGCATTTTTGAATGGAGATCTTGAAGAAGAAGTTTACATTGAGCAACCTGATGGATTTTCTTTGACAGATAACAAAGATATGGTTTGCAGGTTAAGGAAATCTTTGTATGGGTTGAAGCAAACTCCAAGAGCTTGGTATGCTAGATTGGATAAATATCTTTTGAAGATTGGATTTTGTAAAGGTAATGCTGACAGCAACTTATACTATAAAGTGACAAATGATGACATCTTGGTTATAAAAGTTTTTGTTGATGATATAGTCTTTGGAGGAGAAGATGGATTATGTAAAGACTTTTCTATTGAAATGCAGCATGAATTTGAAATGTCTATGATTGGAGAGATAAAAAAAAAATTAGGATTGCAGATTTCACAGACTGATAAAGGTATATTCTTGAGTCAATCCAAGTACTTGAAGGAATTATTAAAGAAATTTGGGATGGAAAACTCTAAACCAGTAAGCACACCTATGACTACAAATGACAAATTATCACTAAGGGATGAATCTACACCTGTTAATCCAACTAGGTACAAATCTATGATAAGAGGCCTACTGTATTTGACACAAACAAGACCTGATATTATGAATGCAAAATGTATTATTTCAAGATTTCAAAGTAATCCTAGAGAAAATCATGAATCAACAGTAAAAAGGATTTTCCGGTACTTATAAGGCACTACAAATCTTGGCTTATGGTATCCTAGAGATGAAAACTTTGAATTATGTGCATACACAGATGCAAATTGGGTAGGAGATGTGGATGACAGAAAAAGCACCACCGGCGGAGCATTTTTTCTTGGAAGCAGATTAATTTCTTGGTTTAGTAAGAAACAAAGTTGCACATCTTTATCAACAACAGAATTAGAATATGTTGCAGTAGCAAATAACTGTACACAGGTATTATGGCTTAGACATATGTTGAAGGACATAAAGGTAAAATGCAAGGAACCTATAACTATCTATTGTGATAACACTGTAGCAATTGATATATCTAAGAATCCAGTTCTACATTCTAAAACTAAACATGTTTCTATCAAATTGAATTTTTTGAAAGAGAATGTTGAAGCAAAAGAAGTAAAACTGGTTTATGTGAATACTAAAGAGCAGATTGCAGATATTTTCACTAAGCCTTTGCCTAAGGAGACTTTTCAATATCTCAGAGATCAGCTTGGGGTCATACCCCCACCGGTAGAGACTTAGACAATTGATGTTTTTTCATCAACTAGCCGAATTAACAGAGAAATATTTTAGTCTGGCTTTGATGAGGAGAGCTACTTCTCAAGGGGAGTAGTTGGCATACTGAGTTGGTTGGTGTTTTGTATTTGAACCTGATTTTTGTATTGTCTTTGGCATTTGATGTCAAAGGGGGAGATATTGATATGGAAAAACACAAGGAAAACACATGCTACTCTCAGGGGGAGAGATTTTTACTTTGGATCTGAATTTTTTATTTCTGGTTATGATCTCTTTTGGGAGATTATTGGTTTATTGGTTTTTGGCATTTCTGTTTTGGCACTTTGATGGTTTTTCCATCTTGTGTTGCCATCAATGCCAAAGGGGGAGATTGTTGGTATTTTGGTTATGTTGATATGGTTTTGTCATTGATGTCAACACCTTTAACACTTATCAAATCTAGCACTTTGAGAGTATTGGCAATGTTCACCGGCAAGCAAGTGACTTTATGCACAGTCATCGGTATCTGGTTCACCGACAGGATATATTGTTCACCGACACTTGGAATGACATGGAAAACATCTGGTTATGTTGAAGACATCGTTTGGACACTTTATCTTGGAGATTTATTCATTGGATTATTCATGTTTACATATTTGTTGTTACCGGCAAATAGGTCCAGAATAAGCACCGGCAGGCTTATTTGTCCAGATCAGCACGGCACGCTTTGGAGATGATTTTGTTGTTTTTGTAAATGCATTAAGCCAACATGTTGAATTTGATATTGCATTGGTTATTGATTTACTTGTAATTATTTTATTGTAATATCTTTTAGAGTCGACCTACTAAAATTGGTCTTAGGTTATGGTATATATGTAAGATCTTATTTGTAAGATCGATATGCGATTGAGATAAGGAAGTGCAAGAAGGTATATGCGAGATTAAGCAAAGCTATACACGCAAACATCATTTGAAGGTGAAGCAAGGTTTTTGTGAAGGCAATCAGAACTACACCGGTACTGAATCCAGCATATGAAGATGCTATTTTAAGCAGTACATCATTATTGGATGTAACCATCCAGTTGTAGTCAGTGTGACTCCTATTTGTGTTTGAGCATTGAGCTCTAGGTGCTTGGCCTTTCTGCATGTGTAGACCCCATTTGTATACACATACTATCTGCAGTAGTATCATCTGATTGTGGGTAAGGTTTCCCACCATGGTTTTTCCCCTTACAGGTTTTCCACGTACAAATATTGGTGTTATGTGTTGTGGATGTTATTGTCTTTCTGTTTCATGCATTAATCTTTGTCGGTACTACAATTAACTGATAAACTATCTACTGGTATAAAGTTTGGTTTACCGGTATTAAGCATTAAGGTTGGTTAAGTTGTTTTGGTTTGAATTTATTAGATAATTGATTCACTCCCCCCCCCCTCTCAGTTATCTCTAGGGCCTAACAGTGAAGCCCTATAATCTGGTATGTAAAGAATGTCAAATGGGTAAACAGGTCAGATCCTCTTTTAGGAGTATATAAGATAAATCTAATGATGTTCTTGATCTTATTCATACTTATTTGTGTGGCCCTGCTAGAGTTAAAAGGTTTCAAGGTGATAGATATTTCATGCTAATCATTAATGATTATTCTAGAATGATGTGGGTTACTTTTCTAAAGGAAAAATCTAAGTCATTTGAAAAGTTTAAGATCTTTAAGGCTAAAGTGGAAAATGAGACAGGATTGAAGATTAAATGTTTGAGGTCAGATCATGGTGGAGAATTCACATCCGGTGAGTTTAATAACTTATGTGAGAAGCATGGTATAAGAAGACAATTTTCAGCTCCTCGGACACCTCATCAAATTGGAGTTGTGGAAAGGAAGAACAAAACTATCTTGGATCCTGCTAGAACAATGATGTTGGAAGCTAGTCTACCTCATATCTACTGGAGAGAAGCAATGACCACAGTGGTTTATACATTCAACATAGTACATATCAAAGGGGAAATCGGTAAGACACCTTATGAATTATGGTTTGGCAATACACCTACAGTTAAATATTTCAAAATATTTCGTAGTAAATGTTATATCAGAAGAGATGATATCATTGGAAAATTTGATCCTAGATGTGATGAAGGCATATTTCTTGGTTATTCTAATGAAAGCAAGGCATATAGATGTTATAACAAGAGATTGCAGAGAATTGTGGAGAGTGCTAATGTCAAAGTGGATGTGCTAAGTAGAGGTCAAATCAGAGTTTATGAGAAAAAACCGGTGGTGGAAATGATTATATCTGAACTGGTAGCACCTTTACCAGAATAGAGTGTTGAACTAGTTACTTTGGCAGTATCAGAAAACTCTACAGTAACTGAAGAACCGGGAAGAGGAACAAAGAGTCAGAAGACTCCTAGGTATGTGAGATTGAATCATTCAAAAGATCAGATCATTGGGGATAAGAACAATAGAGTAATGATAAGAAGAATACTGACAACTAATGTGGTATGTTTAATTTCTCAAGTTGAACTAGTATCAGTAATTGAGGCATGTAAAGATGAATATTGGTTGAAAGCTATGGAAGAATAATTAGATCAGATTGAGAAAAATAACACATGGACTCTGGTTCCACGGCCTAAAAATAAGAATGTTATTGGAACTAAATGGATTTTTACGAATAAATTGAATGAGGATGGTCAAGTTGTAAGGAATAGGGCTAGATTGGTTTGTAAAGGATATTCTCGGAAGGAAGGAATTGATTATGGAGAGAATTTTACACCTATAGCTAGGATTGAAGTTGTAAGATTATTTCTTGACTATGCTACTCATAAAAACTTCAAGGTTATCAGATGGATGTTAAGTGTGCATTTTTTAATGGGGATCTTGATGAGGAAGTTTATATTGAGCAACCTGATGGTTTTTCACTATCAGACTATACAAACATGGTTTTTAGGTTAAAGAAATATTTATATGGATTGAAACAAGCACCTAGAGCTTGGTATGCAAGGTTGGTTAAATATCTTTTGAAGCTTGGTTTTACTAAGGGTAATGCTGACAATAATTTATATTATAAGATCACTGATGATGATATAATGATTATTGAAGTATTTGTTGCATCTGACATTATTTTTGGAGGTGAAGATAAGTTATGATGCATCGAATTTTCTAAGAATATGGAGAAATAATTTGAAATGTCTATGATTGGGGAATGAAATTTTTCTAGGTTTGCAGATTACTCAAACTGATAAAGGTATTCTCATCTGTCAAACTAAGTATGCTAGGGAATTGTTGAAGAAATTTGGTATGGGAGATTCTAAACCGGTAAGTACTCCTATGGTTACAAGTGGGAAATTGACAAGAAAATATGTTTCTGCACCAGTAAATCCTACAAGATACAAATCTATGATTGGAGGTCTGCTTTATTTGACTCAGACTAGGCCTGACATAATGAATGTTGTTTGTAATGTATCAAGATTTCAGAGTGATCCTAGAGAAAATCATGAGAGTATGCTGAAAAAGATTTTTAGATACTTACAAGGTACATCATAATATGGTTTATGGTACCCTAAAAATGAGGACTTTACATTATGTGCATATACAGATGTTGATTGGGCTGGAGATGTGGATGACCAAAAAAGTACTTCCGATGGAGCTTTCTTTCTTGGAAAGAAGTTGGTTTCATGGATCAGCAAGAAACAATCATGTACTTCTTTATCTACTGCTGAAGCTGAGTATGTTGTTGTTGCTACTAATTGTACACAAGTTCTATGGATGAAGCAAATGTTGAAGGATATGAATGTGGATTGTAATGCACCGGTGATTATTCACTGTGATAACTCTCCTGCTATTGATATTTTAAAGAATCTCGTATTTCATTCTAAGACAAAGCACATATCTATCAAGTACAACTTTTTGAAGGAAAAGGTGGAAGCAAATGAAGTTAGACTGGTCTATGTGAACACTAAAGAGTAGATTGCAGATATCTTCACTAAACCTTTGCCTAAGGAATCATTTGAGTACTTCAGAGGCAGATTGGGAGTTTCTACCCCTCCGGTAGAGACTTGATTGATGCGGTTTAGCATCAGTTCGGTATGCATTATCAGAGATATTTTTCATTCCGACATTGATGTGGGGATGCTATTGCTCAAGGGGAGTAGTTAGCTTTGTGATTCAGTGGTTTATGTTTTTGCTTTGATATTTTTGTCAGATTTTTGGCATTGATGTCAAAGGGGGCGAGATAGTGATGTGAAAAAGAAATTCAAAACTTTATAGAGATATTATTAAAAGGGGGAAATTTATTGATATTCAGAGCTATATGCAGGAGATTGTTGGTTGTCTTCCACAGGGGGAGACTTGTTTGGCATTTCTTGGTAATTAGATGTTTTTCACATCCAATGTTGCCACCAATGCCAAAGGGGGAGATTGTTGTCCATTTGGTGGAATTGATTATGTGTTGCATTGATTTTTTGTCATTGATGTCAACATTAGTTGTTTGGATGCTTTACTGGCACCCTTCTGGTCTAGGTAGGTTGAGTAGTTTCTGGTTAACTTGGATCTGGCATGATCCAGTTGACTCCGGTATAATATGGTGATGGAATTGGCTTGTTCATAATGCTTATACTCATATTTGGTCAGTTGGTTTTGGTTTGGTGATTGGATGCTATCTTGCTTACTTAGAAGATTGTTTTCTAGTTCCAGCGAGGATTTCACTGACAGAGCTTTCGGTGGAGATCTTTGATGAATTGCATAATTGGTGTTGGTGCAGCTTCTGATGGAGTTTCAGGATGTTGTTGGTGATCATGTTTGAGACTTGGCTTTTGGAGAGCATTGTTGAAGTGTGTGGACCTATACTTGGTCCCGATTGATCTAGGTTATGGACCGGCATTAATGAAACGTGTGGATAGGACCTATTGTTGTATTTCTGGGATGTCTTATGTGTTGGATATTATTTATTTTGGTCTAAGGCCGACATGGTTTGTAATTATGTAATTGGTTTATTGTCTGGTAGCCGACCTAATTGTTTATGGTTGAGGGTTTGTATAAATAAGATGTAAGATCTCATTATAGATCATCATGGTTATTGTAAGAGGTCATGGTCAAGGAATGTAATGTGTGAATAATGTAATATCATTTAGAGAGAGGAGTTGGTTGATCATTGGAGATAGAATTGGGTTTATATAAGAGGATTTAGTCCTCTGATATTGAGCTTAACCGGAACTATACTCAAGCATAGGAGATGCTATTATTTTCAGTTCAACACTTCTCCGGATTGTAGTCTGGATTTATATGTAGTTAGTGAGACTCCTTTTGTGATGAGCAGTGTGCTCTAGGTTGTTGGTCTTCCTGCAAGTGCAGGCCCCTTCATTGTAAATTCACATACTTAGTGCAGAAGTATTATCTGACTGTGGGTAGGCTTCCCACTGTGGTTTTTCCCTTTATCAGGTTTTCCACGTACAAATCTTGGTGTTGTGTGGATGGTATTTAATCTATATTTATTGTTTATGCTTAATTGGATTAACTGCTATTCCAGTATTATTATTTTGGGTTCCAGCATTAGAGTTTAAATTTCTAATGCTTCTGGTAATCTGTGACAACTGATTCCCCCCCCCCCCCTCTCAGTTGTCTTCCGGTTATCTAAATCGTCTAACATATCCAACATATATGGAGTTTTTTTGAAGTTGGACATGGTAAAGGAGAACATGATGGAGCTAGTGCATTCGTTAAAAGAATTCGTGCTAGAGAGAAATTAAAATTTGAAGATAATTTAAAATTTAAAGATGCATGTGCAATTATAGATTGGTGCAATACAACCTTATCTATTGGATTAGGTGTGAACTCTACAATTCAGCGATTATTTTGGTTAGTTGAAGAGAAAAACATTGTGCCCAAACTTGATTGTGAGACAATTAGCGGATTAGTAAAATGGCATTCATTTAAGAGCTCAAATGCAAGCACATGGACTATATGGATTAGGGAACTTGCATGTTTTTGCCAGTTTTTTATTTCAAGTGATTCTGATGTATGTGAGAATACCGAATGGGTTGAAGATTGGAATCAAAGATCGTTGAATCCTACTCAAGCACAAGATCAGATTAACATAATTGAAGATAATGATCAATTGTTTGTATCAAATGATTATGATCGTGTTTCAAACCTTATACAAAAAGGTAATCATTTAATTATTTTGTTGACCATTTAATAAAATTAGTTTCAAACTTTTTATATTTAATGTAAATTAAAAATGGTAATTTTTTTATTCTAAATTTTGATAATTTATTAATTTTTTGTTTGTAGGAAATGCGTATGTTGCTGTTGCACCTGAGGACAATGAAGAGGAAACAGAATATTGGTTGGCTCGATGTGTTGAGACAAAACACAAATTAGTTAATCCTCGAGAAGATGATGATAGTTTTCATTATCCGACTGGTTCAGTGGTAGTTGTTGGAACTTGGCTAAGGAAATATTTGACAAGGAAGAATGGTTTGCCTACTTTTGAAGATTATGAAACACATAAGAAGATAATACACTACTCACATTTGATTGTTGCAACAAATATACAACTAGTGATATATTGCAGCAGACCTAGTAATAAAAAAGTTGTGGACAATTTCTATGGAAGATCACGAGACAATTATAGATGCTTTGGAAAAAAGAGAGGATGCAGATGGTACAATGGAATATTTAAATAAAGAGGTATGTATGTATGTACATATATATATATATATATATATATATATATATATATATATATATATATATATATATATATATATATATATATATATATATATAATTTCTTTTTATTGTACCATTTGATCTATGGTTTAAATATTATTGTTTGATATATATAAGGTCCATCCCCTTATTGAGAGCTCTTACACAACTGTGGTACATGTAATGGAATAAGTACTTAATATATAGAGGTACGTATTCTTGTTTTTAAAAGTACATGTCTTTTAATGATAAATTGATAAGTTGCTTTTTAAATATAGGTTTTCATAATTCATTTAAATTGTGAACAACTATTTTGCACTTCCATCTAGATTCTAATTTTTTTGTCCCCTTAAGCCATGTCCTTAATATTTCGATCCCCTTAAGCCACATGTCCCAATTGTACACCCATCCCCTTAAGCCTCATATCCTAATCAGTTAATTTCCCCTTAAGCCATGTCCTATTTAGTTCAAATGATCCCCTTTTAAGCCACATGTCCTATTTCTAGTTTGATCCCCTTAAGCCATATGTCTCAATTATGCCCATCACCTTCAGCTTGCCTCATGTGTCCTAATTAGTTAATTTCCCCTTAAGCCATGTCCTAGTTAACTTAAATTCACCCCCCTATTTCCTATATATAATATATATCTAACTATTTTTTGTTGTCATAGGTTTATCTTTAGTAGCTTTTTGTTGTTGGTGGCATGTGAAACGAGTTCATGAATCTTTAGAATTAAATGAAGATTTCCAATGAATTGGTAAGCATCATTTTTTTTGTTAAATGTTTAGTTTTAATTTTTATATTTGATGTTTTTCAATGATAAATTGTTAAATTTCTTTTAATAAATTCTGAAACCATTTTTTAAGTTTCCATCTAGATTCTAATTTTATGTCCCCTTAATCCATGTCTACGATTTAGTTCCACCCCCTTCCTTGCCACATGTCCCAATTATGTAGATAGATTCCCTTAAAGTTTTCCTTGTCCTAATTAGTTCAAATGATCCCCTTTTAAAAGTCACATGTCCTATTTAGTTTGATCCCCTTAAGCCTCACATGTCCTAATTAGTTGATTTCCCCTTTTAAGTCATGTCCTATTTAATTCGATCCCCTTCCTTGCCACATGTCCCCTTAAGCCATGTCCTATTTTCAAATGCATTCCCCTTGTAAAGCCACATGTCCTATTTACTTTGATCCCCTTTCTTGCAACATGTCCCAATAAGGTGTGCATCCCCTTAAGTCATGTCCTAATTGGTACATGCATCATTTTTTTGGTTAAATTTGACTTAGTTAATTTTTGTATTTTTAATTTCTACATCTAACTGTTTTCAATTGTTGTTCTAGGTTTATATCTTAGGTAAATAAATGTCAAGTTGGTCCAACATCTAATTATATCAGGATTTCTAATGAATTGGTAGGCATCATTTATTTGTTAAATTTATGAATTTGACCTCAAGAAATTGAATTAATTTTAATATACATACATTTAATAATTTAATTCTAATTGTACTCAGACTTATCTATCAAGTATTTCAATGGAAAATTGTCAAAGTATTAGGTTTGAATTTTAATAATGAGGGGGTACCAAGAAAGAATGGAGTGGAGGAAGGGGAGATGGACTTGGGTGGGAAAAAAATTTCAAACTTCATCCCAGGCATGGACTCAGTACAGTGGTAGAGAATAGAGTGGTTATCGACAAGGAGCAGGTGGAGGGTTTAGAGGCCATCATGGAAATCACTCATCACCAAAAGTTTACCAACAAGGGGTAGGTGGAGAAAGAGGTCTACACCATCTATCATCAAATTGCTTTCACCCTTATAAGTGGTTGTCGAAGGAAAAATAACCAGTTTTTGACATATGCGAGGAGGAGTGGCCCCCTATTTCAAAACAACCAGATAGAAACTCGGTATTCTTAGAAAATTTGTGATCTAGGGAAGAGTCAGATTTAAAATACAGAAACCCTAATGGTTTTCCTTTGAAAGGTCCTCCTTGATCTCCCTTTTCATGGCCTAACTGCATCCCTCTAAAAAACCTGATTCCCTCTTGGCCTAACTCTATTCCTCTACATAAACCTAGCTTTCTGAATTTTCCAAATAATATCCCTCTGCATGATCATGATAAACTTCAAGCATCTTCTTCTAGCCCTAGACCACTCTTTAATCCAAATCATGTTAAGACTATGCAGAAGCCATATTTTGAGGGATTCAAGAGGGTTCCTCAGGATTCATTCAAAGTTTGGAGGAAGAAGCTACTGTAACGTCATAAATTGTACGCACTTGCTAAAGCAGTACAATTTAACACCTAGTTTAGCACCCACCTTGGCGCAGTTGCATTTTGCATTGCATTTCCCCTTTAGCACTTAATTAATCAAATTAATTAGGTCTAAAGGTTCTATTTCATCATTTTCCACATCATAAAGTCGGGCCCTTTCATTAAAGCGTGCCCCTTTCATTTTATTCTTCCAATACACTACTTAATCAAAAACCCTAATTAGGCCCTATTCTGAGCTTGGGGGCTTGATTTCGGGGGTCAAAACATCTCGAAATCACCTGTAACTTCGGGATTCTCTCTAAAATCATCATATCTGACGGCCCTGAAAATTTGGTGAAAAGTTGTCAGGACCGTGGCGCCCAGAGTGCACACGGTCCCGGACATTTTTCCCGAAATTTTAGGAGCGCGATCCAATCATAAAATAAAGCTTAACCCCAAGAAATTGGCGGGATATTCAATCTCTAGGTCGGCCAAAAGACGAAATTACAACCTAGGGTTTCATACATAAGAGCTCTCTTTCTTCATTTGAAGGGATCAGAATTTTGTTTTCAGGAACCTCATATGCAGCGAAAGAGCAGATCTTTGAAGACTTCAACAACTTTCAACATCCCTCTATCAAGCATTTATCAAATCCATTCATCCATTTAGGGCTTGGAAGACATTGAAGAACAATAGGAGATCACCGACTGAAGATTGGCTTGTACCTCTCCCTTGGGGGTTGGGTATAGTTTCATGTTGTTTTCATGTCTTTGCATAAGCTTCAATATCTCATTTATTCATGCTTTAGATCACTTTGCATCTTGATTTAGAGCGTTCACATTCTCATTAACAAGCAATTAGGGTTTACTTTCTAGGTTGCTCTAGTTTTCTTACTTGCATTTTAGATCTTGCACACACACAAGGTCTGCACACACATTACTTTTACAATACAACTTGGCTATTCGTGGAGGTGGAAATCACCGAAGCGGGGGTTTGACTAAGGCAAAACCCTATATAGCCGCCCAAACACCTTTTTCAGATATAAGTGCAGGTTTTGAGACTCGGGCGACGCCGCAGGTTGCAGACCTGGAAAAAACAGGTCGAGACAGCACCCCACACCAAATTGCAGAGCAGAACATCAGGACAGGGGCATGGGGCACCCTGGTCCTGCCAGGACAAGGGCGCTGGGTTCCCTGGTCCCTGGGACAAAGGCGCTGGGCGCCCTGGTCCTCTTGACAGACAGCATTTCGGACAGTTTCCAGAGTGCAAAAATAGCAGTTTCAGGTGCAGTTTCAGGTGCAGAATTAGGACAGTGGCGCCCGCGCCCCTGTCCTGAACATTTTCAGTCAGATTTTGACTCCAGGTAGGCATCTGCATTCTTATTTTGTCCCTGTGTTTTCAGCTTTCCATTGTTTAAGTTCAATTCTGCAATCCTATCATTAGTTCATACTTGCATTTTAGGGTTAGGAATTGAACTTGCATAATCTTACCTTTCAATTACAACAAAGGAATAGAAATCCTAATAGGTAGCCCGTGGCTCTCTCTTTCACAAAAAGAAGTAGCCAATTGTGTGATACCTCTAGGCTCTTTCGTATTCCGTAATGTGTGACAAAAGGTAGGATTAGGGCATGATAACCTAGTCTCGCTTTTTCCCCCACACATTTTGGTGAACCCGACGTGAATCTATCATTGTTTCTTCTTGGATTGCATTTGTTAGATCTAGATCTAGATCTAGTGTGTTTTCATTTCATTTTTATTAAAAAGAAAAAAAAAAAAGAGTGTGTTTCTTTGCATTGTGTGTTTAAATTTCATGCAATTTTTATTTCAAAATGTCCGACTTTTATTTGCAAAATGTTCATTCTTATGATGATTATTATGAGTATAGCCAAGATGAATTAGATGAAGCTTTAGATGAGTTTTTGAACCCTAAAGATACCAAACCTTCATTTTACCAAAAACTCATAAACCTTGTTACTATGCCATTTCGTTGTGATGAGAAAGATAAGTTGAATGAATCCTCTCAAAGGTACATTCCTATCAACTCTTCCACTAAATCTAGTAACATGGTTGTTTTCAACAATCCCCTCTATGAGGAGATGTCTCCTTTTGAATCAAAAGATAAACCTTTTAATAGATATGATCATGCTTTGTTGGATGATGCTCTTGATGACTTTGTGGCTTTATCGAAATCTCTAAACAAAAACAAAACTTCTAAATTGGTTAACATGATAAACTTGAATGAGCATAAAAAGCCTCTCTTTGAAGTCCAAGGTGCTTATCCTTCTCCCACCTTTCAAGGTCCTAAATCACCTCTCCTTACTGTCCAAGGAGGGTATGATCATGATTCCTTTCGTACTCCGAATAAACCAATCATCACTATGCAAGGAATAAAACTTATAAGTCCTTATAGTTATGCCAAGCAAATAACTAGAGAGAGTTATCATGCGGTTGCCCATACTTATCATACCAGAAATAATAGGCAGCCTAGTCCTCCTCCTGTTATTCCAGTTTCTCTTCCGAATCCTCAACCAATTCTTCCGCAAGCTCCGCGTATTTCACAAGTTCTTGGCAAGGAATATGATCTTATAGAACAACTTAAAGCTACCCCTGCTAAGATATCCCTTTGGGATTTGATTCAAACTTCTTCCGCTCATCATGGAATGTTACAAGATGCCTTGAAAGATTTGAATGTTCCTCCACCGAATACATCTAATAATATAGCATCTTTGGTTAACTCTGTGATGAATCCTAAAGCTCAAATTGTGTTTACCCAAGATGAGTTGCCTACTAGTGAAATCCAACATCAATATGATCCCTTGATGATTGTGGTTATCATGAAAGACACTGCTATAAGACGAACACTAGTAGATAATGGCTCTAGTCTTAATGTGTGTAGCATTAATCTTTTGCATAAGATGAATGTGGATACATCTCTAATTGAGCCGGACTCTCATCCTATTCAAGGCTTTGATAATGTGGCTAAAACTTCATTAGGTACTATCACCTTACCCATCACAGTGGGGCCTGTTACTTTGCCTACTCCTATCCATGTTATGTCGGGAAATCTAACATACAACTTGTTATTAGGGAGACCTTGGATTCACAGTATGCAAGTTGTCCCCTCTACATTGCACAGACAAGTTAAGTTTATCTACAACAATAAGACATATACCTTGATAGGTGATACCAACTTTCAAGCTTGTTTGCAAACATCTACTTCCAAAGGGGGTGCCTCTAAGCCGCCCTCGTCTGGTGGTGACTCTTTAAATAAGATACCTATCGGTGAATCCTCACTCTCTGATGATCAAAATTCTTTGGATGAGTCTGGAGCTCCTGAAGAAGACTCTTCTCGACTTGAAACTACACATAAGAAGGATTTTGATCCTGAGAAAGTTCTCGCAGACGATGATTGGGGATCCCTTGATTTTAATCCTACCTTTGTAGGTGAATATAAGGTTCCTTCTAGAGATCTTAAAGCTAAAAAGAAGGAAGAAGCTAAAAATCAATCAACATTACCTAAACCTATGAGTAATAACTTTGTGGCCGCTTCTCAAACTTCTTCTCCCCGCACCTCTAATTCTGAAGAGTTTGATTCGTTGTCTTATGAAAAACCACCTTCTCTTTCTGAAATGGCTGATCGTTATGGTCGTGGTTTTCGCATTTTTGCTAAGCATGGGTATCATGGAAATGGTTGTGGTGCTCACGAACAAGGAATAAAGGTTCCTCTAGAGAATAATCTTCACAACCATGCCTTTGGACTTGGCTACAATCCCTGTAAGCGCACTAAAGCTTCTAGAAGACCCTGTATTAGTGTTAATGCTATTTCTACCTCTCTGTCAATGCAACACCCCGAGTACATTGATGAGGATCCTTCGTGTGCTTGTGCTTTTGATGTTTTCCCTACCGATGATGCTTTAGCTGAATTTTTAGGAGCATATGATACTCTTCCTCGTTATCATCACAATAGGGGACTCCCTTATTGTTTGAACACTGAAGCCTATTTTGGAAAAGAGACGGATAACGATGAGATTGTGAAAGAATTCCCTCAGCTAAAGGATACTCCTCAACAAAGTAATCTTCTCATAAGTGACACCACTAATGTTAAGATGGATCCTTGCAATGAAGAAAAAGTTATTAAAATTGGGAAATGTTTGGATGAAGAGGAACAAAAACAATATGAAGATTTATTGCATGAATTCCCTGAGATCTTTGCTTGGACATACTCTGACATGCCTGGTATAGATCCTAAGATTGTTACTCATAATATTGTCTTAGTCCCTGATGCTAAGCCCGTGAAACAAAAGATTCGAAAATGGAATCCTAAGGTGGCTTTGCTTGTTAAGGCTGAGATTGAAAAGTTATTGGAGGCTGGATTTATCCACCCTATTGATTATTCCCCATGGATTTCAAATATTGTCACTGTGGCTAAACCAGATAATAAAATAAGAATGTGTACCGATTTTTGGGATTTAAATAAGGCTTCTTTAAAAGATGATTTCCCTCTTCCGAACATTGACATGATAGTTGATTCTACGGCAAGACATGCCTTATTATCCTTCATGGATGGTTTTTCAGGATACAATCAAATTTTCATTAACCCTCAAGATCAATTCAAAACTACTTTCACCACTCCTTGGGGTACGTTTTGTTGGATAATGATGCCTTTCGGACTTAAAAACGCCGGTGCAACTTATCAACGAGCGATGACCCTTATCTTTCACAATCACATGCATAAGATTCTAGAAGACTATGTTGATGATGTTTTAGCCAAATCCATTCTTCGCATAGATCATATTAAGATCCTTCGTCAAATCTTTGAAAGGATTCGTAAATATCACATGCGCTTGAATCCCCGAAAATGTGTTTTTGGTGTGGATAGTGGAAAACTATTAGGATTCATAGTTTCGCATCGTGGGATTGAGGTGGATACTAAGAAAATAGATGCTATTGTCAACATGCCACCTCCTAGAAATGTGTCTCAACTCAAAAGCTTACAAGGAAAAATTCAAGCTATTCGTAGGTTTGTATCTCAACTTGCGGATCGTACTTTTCCTTTCACTCAACTTCTCAAAAAGAATATCACTTTTCAATGGAATGAGGATTGTCAGCAAGCATTTGAAGATTTAAACATGTATTTGGCTAATCCTCCTATCCTTCGACTGGCCGAACCTTCTCAACCCTTCCTTCTTTATACAGCGGCTTCCTCTCATGCTCTTGCAGCATTATTGGCACAACATGATAAAGATGGTAAGGAGTGTCCGGTTTATTATATAAGTCGTACCTTACTCGATTATGAGACCCGATATTCTGCGATAGAAAGACAATGCTTGGCCTTGGTGTTTGCGACTCAGAAATTGAGACATTATCTTTTAAATTCAGAAGTCCACGTCATGGTAAAGTTTGATCCGTTGAAGCATCTTTTCTCTAAAACTGATTTATCAGGACGCCTAGCTAAGTGGGTTATGATGTTAACTGAATTTGACCTTAAATTTGTTTCACAAAGAGCAATTAAAGGGCAAGCATTGACTGATCACTTTGTTGAGGCCCCTTCACCTTTCTCCTTCCCTAACCCTGAGTCTTTTCCTAACGATTTCATCCTTTGTACAGAAAAAGATGAAACTTGGGAGTTATACTTTGATGGCTCTAAGTGTCGTATGGGATCGGGGGCAGGTGTTGTTCTGATTTCTCCTACAAAGAAGTCCATTCCCTTATCTTACCATCTCAATTTCTTATGTACCAATAACATTGCTGAGTATGAGGCTCTTATAGCAGGAATAAAGGTAGCCTCAGCTTTGAATATAAAACACATACATATTTTTGGAGATTCTCAACTGATTATAAGACAAGTAACAGGACTGTATCAAGTGAAACAAGACAAGTTATCACAATATAAAGACCTTGCTATCTCTTTGTTACAAAAATTTGATTCTTACACCATAGAACCTGTTCCTCAAAAAGATAATCGACATGCGGACGCAATGGCATGTGTGGCTTCTCTTGTATCTTTAGAGGACCCTGTGGTTGATCTTAAATTTGTTATTCACAACCTTACTTCTCCAGCTATTGTGGATGATTCCAGCCTGGTGACATGTTGCGACTTCATAGACTCAGATGAATGGTACTCGCATATCGTAAGATACTTGACTGATGGTACCTTTCCTGATTCTGCCAATAGGAACACCAGGGCTAGAGTTCGCAAGTTGGCTGCTAGGTATATCATTCTCTCTAATGTTCTTTACCGAAGGGGTTATAACGGTCTTCTCCTTCGCTGTCTTAACAAATCAGAAATCCCTATTGCTCTTGAAGAGGTGCATTCAGGTGCCTATGGGGGGCATTTTGGAGGTAAATCCTTGGTTCAAAGATTACTCTGAATGGGATATTATTGGCAAACTATGCAGCAGGATTCTTTTTCATTTGTTAAGAAATGTCATCAATGCCAACAACACAATAATTTGATTCATGCTCCTACCCAAGAACTCCGTTCTCAGGTAGCTTCTTGGCCTTTCTCTGCATGGGGGTTGGATCTCATCAGTAAAATCTCTCCTCCTTCATCTCAAGGACATTTTTTCATTATAACTGCAACAGATTACTTTACAAAGTGGGTAGAAGTTGTTCCTCTTCGCTCCACTACAGCTGAAGTGATTTGTCGATTTCTTCTAGAAAACATTATTTCTCGATTTGGAATACCTTCCACTATAATCTCTGATAATGGGACATCATTTAAGAATAAAGATGTGAAGCAATTCCTCGAGAAATATCATATCAAACATCGATTTTCTACACCATACTATCCTCAATCAAATGGTCAAGCCGAATCATCCAATAAAATAATCGAACAAATTCTTCGCAAAACCGTAACTAAGCATGGTAAGGATTGGAGTAATCAGCTAATCTATGCTCTTTGGGCCTACCGAACAGGTGTACGAATTGTCATGGGAACTACTCCTTATAATCTTGTTTATGGTGCTGATGCTATCATGCCTTTAGAATTAGAGATTCCATCACTTAGAGTTTCTCTCAAAGGTATAATAGATGATGATTCCTATAGAGAACAAAGACTTCAACAGCTTGAGATGCTTGATGAACAGCGTATAAATGCTCTTGAGCATATTCAAGCGTATCACAAAACTCTACAATGAAACTATAATGATAAGGTTATTCAACATTCCTTCTCAGTGGGTGACTTAGTGCTCTATGAGAATCAGCGCAATGTGAATGCCTTACCTGAAGAAAAGGGAAAATTCAGTCCTAATTGGCTTGGACCGTATATCGTTATTGAAGATTATGGATCAGGTGCTTACAAAATAGCGGATGTAGATGGTACGCCTCTTAAAGACCCTATAAACGCTATGCACTTGCGTAGATACTATGCTTAATTCCTCATTCCTTATCATTTATCTATTTCCTTTCTCACTTCTTCAAAATTGGATAATATGTTAACATATCTTTGTTAGAGCAAGTAGAATTAAATGATGTTTTGTTTAATCTATATTGCTTCGTTCCTAACAAGCATGTGTCTTTACTTTATGGTTTGTCTTGAATTCATTTATGTAAATTACGAAAGATTTACATTTTCATTATGTTGACATATTATACAATGTTTTTGTGTTAAGTTGAATCATGTCATGTTGTGTTTAAATTCAAATTAAATCACATTGGTTATATGATTCGTAGGCTTAATACATACTTTCTTCCTTATCATCAATGTAGTACTTGATTAAAAAAATTTAATTAAGTCACACATGTATCAATTTAATCATGGAGCATTGAGAAATCAATCACATGGAAATTAAATTCAGAACATACATGTACATCTACCAAATGTATTAACTGTAATCACAATACACATTGTTTAGGCATTAAAGATAACACGTTTGAAACAAAGAAGCATGTATATATATATATATGTGGATCAATATACAAAGGTAGGTCACTACACATCCAAAATGTGACCTACCCTACATCATAAAATCATCTCCTATCCCTAGGGCTGGTGGCTAGAGAGTGACGACTAGATGCTCCCTCCTAATCCGGCCGTGCAGGTGGACCCATGGGGGTATACCGTGATATAGATCGTGAATGGCTCCAAGAGGAACTCCTACGATCCCTATCCATAAGGATAGCGTGATACGAGGTAGCCTCGGCCTGAGCTGCTACTAGATCACGCTGTGCTCGCTGAAGGTCCTCTGATAGAGCCCGCTCTCTCTCCCTCCATATCTCTACCTGTACTCGAAATTGGGAAAACAAATCATCATGTCGACCCGCGTTCCCTTGAGGTCTATACGCAACCTGTGAGGAACTAGGGATCTACGTTGTCGTGGAGATATTTGTCACTGCTTGCTGGATCAAGGAGCGCCACTCCTGCACATTAGCTGTAGCAGTAGAATAGATTTTGTGTTAGTACCATTTTATATCATCAAAACATCAATCAATCAATATAAACCTACTATACCTAGATCTCCCTCACGCCAGTAGGGATCGTGATATGGTAGCATCTGTGACTGGGAACTACTAGGCTCCCCACGCTCGAACGATCTGTGCACGATAGGTGCAGGTCTTCGTAGCGCCTCGTGTTCCCCCTCTTGGGGAATAATGGGAGGATCTAAGGCTACGGTATCATCCCCTGAGTGGTGAGGAGCTGCATCTGACTCCTCCTCATCATCTCTCTCCTCCTCCTCCTCTCTATCCTCATCCTCCTCGTCATCCTCATCCTCATCTGCATCCTCATTCTCCTCATCATCATCTCTCTCCTCCTCATCGTCATCCTCGTCCTCCTCCTCCTCGGCACTAGGCTGATCTCCTATAGGTAGATCAGGACCTCCTGCCTCCTCATGACCCTCTCCCTCCTCTGGCTCCTCTGACCTGGATCCCTGATCCTCATCTCGGTCTCCATGCCTCCATGGACCTGGATGGCCTGTCGGGTGATCTAGTGGAAAGATAGGCCCTGGGTATGATCTCACAAACTAGGAATGGTACCTATGCTGTGCCCCGGGGTTTGCAGCATAATCGATGACCACATCCTGATCGGACCCCTCTATATCTGTGATCTCGATATCATCTATCGTCGATCTCGCTACTGCTCTGGGTCTAGGAAGGACTCGCGAGTGTCGAGTGTAGATGGGCACATCGGCTGGGACACACTGCTCTAGCCCGAACTGCCTCCATACTCGGTCGAAGTAGAATGGGACTATGATGTGTGGATATCATCCTTTCAGTAGGCGGTTCCTCTATAGGCATGCTAACTGTCTCTCCATCCCATCCCATCTGTGCATCCGCAGACATGGTCTCCACACGGTCACCTCGACTGTCAATCTGTCAACTATCACTCTCCAATACAATAGATCTCCAAATCTCCACTCGCTGGTACGTGGATAAGCAAATACCCTAGGTCGCTCGCTAGCCGTGCTCATCAGATAGCTGACAGGCCTGGTGCATGTAAAGTGCTCAAATATCCACACCTGCAGAAGTGTGCATGTCATCAAGCTGCAACCCTGTCCGAAAACATACTCCTCGAGGTCGTGATAGAGATGTGCAAGCATACTCCGACCCTAGGCATATACTCTCCTATGTCTCTCCATAGCCCTGATGCACCACGTGAGACCCCCATGCATGTGTGTACCTCGCCCGTTAGGGCAGACAGCTAGTGCAATGATGGCTATCATAAGACGTCTCATGAGGGGCACCTCTCATGTAGGATGTAAGAGCCAGCTGACCATGATACGACCTCTCGTCTCGCTCGGCATGACTCTCCCTATGCAATATACCTGCTCCCTCTGATGATCCTCTACTGACCGATCAGTCGCATATGTCACGGTAGCTCCTCTGATCGGTAGGCGAAGAATGCGGTACACATCCTCAAGTGTTACCGTCATCTCCCCTACTGGAAGCTGGAACGTGCATGTGTCAGGATCCCATCGCTCTATGAATGCCATCAGCATCGCAGGATGAAATCGGATGGCCGGCATAAGAATCATATACCACAAACCTACTATCGACAATGTGTCTCTCTCTGCCTGAGTGAGTCGGGGAATCTGATCTCACAAACTGCGTAGAATCTGTCCCACCGTGTGCTCTCTCATATACGGGAGACCCTGCATCATAAAAACATAACTATAATCAGTAGTCAAACATCAAAAATCATTCATGCAAAACTGTCGAACATCGTATGCTAACCCTGGCATCTCTCGCCAAGTCCTGATTGGGGCCATGGTGCCTTGTCAGGGACCATGGTGCCCTGAAGGGACCATGGCGCCCTGTCAGGGACCATGGTGCCCTGAAGGGACCATGGCGCCCTGTCAGGGACCATGGCGCCCTCAAGGGACCATGGCGCCCTCAAGGGACCATGGTGCCCTGTGTGGGACCCACGGTCGGGTTTCAGGGCCCACAAACAATCACAGAAAGTCAAATGCAGAAAATCAAAAGTCAACATTCAGTCAACTCACCTCGTCCAGTGGCTCGTCGTCGATCACGGCCTGTCACATGATCTCAATCCTCGTGGGATGCTCCGATCGTCGTGAAGGCATGATGATGGCTATGTGGGCTCCGCTGCAATGAACAATACTCAGAATCAACAAAGTGACAAATGTAAATGTCTCTTTCAAGGTATATACGTTCATTCCTTTACATTTACTTTCAAAACCCTAATTTTCCTCTTTCACTCATTTCATCATAACTTGAGTTTGGGAGATGCGATTTTTGAACTGTTTGTTGTGTAGGAATCATATTTTCATTCCCCTACTCTCGGGATGTTCCAAAAAGTGCTCTGATGAAGCCTTTTTAGTGAACATCCCTCATCAATACTCTCTTACACAATTTGTCGTAAGTAAACATGCTACCCTGTTTCACCTCCCTAATAAGCAAGTCGAAACAGGGGGGGGCATATAGCTACTCACAAATTTCATCACCTTCCTTAGTAAGCATTAGTTGATTTTGTGATCTAACATGTATTTTGTAGGGTGCAGTTCCTAACTGTGTACTGCAGATACCGCTGGGGGCTTCGTCCGACAACTTATGGATATATCCTTTTTTAAATGATGTTTACTTTCTGTACTTTAGCTTGCATATGCACGTAGTACTCATATGACCGCTAAAGTAAATGTAACGTCATAAATTGTATGCACTTGCTAAAGCAGTACAATTTAACACCTAGTTTAGCACCCGCCTTGGCGCAGTTGCATTTTGCATTGCATTTCCCCTTTAGCACTTAATTAATCAAATTAATTAGGTCTAAAGGTTCTATTTCATCATTTTCCACATCATAAAGTCGGGCCCTTTCATTAAAGCATGCCCCTTTCATTTTATTCTTCCAATACACTACTTAATCAAAAATCCTAATTAGGCCCTATTCTGAGCTTGGGGGCTTGATTTCGGGGGTCAAAACATCTCGAAATCACCTGTAACTTCGGGATTCTCTCTAAAATCATCATATCTGATGGCCCTGAAAATTTGGTGAAAAGTTGTCAGGACCGTGGCGCCTGGAGTGCACACGGTCCCGGACATTTTTCCCAAAATTTTAGGAGCGTGATCCAATCATAAAATAAAGCTTAACCCCAAGAAATTGGCGAGATATTCAATCTCTAGGTCGGCCAAAAGACGAAATTACGACCTAGGGTTTCATACATAAGAGCTCTCTTTCTTCATTTGAAGGGATCGGAATTTTGTTTTCAGGAACCTCATATGCAGTGAAAGAGCTGATCTTTGAAGACTTCAACAACTTTCAACATCCCTCTATCAAGCATTTATCAAATCCATTCATCCATTTAGGGCTTGGAAGACATTGAAGAACAATAGGAGATCACCGACTAAAGATTGGCTTGTACCTCTCCCTTGGGGGTTGGGTATGGTTTCATGTTGTTTTCATGTCTTTGCATAAGCTTCAATATCTCATTTATTCATGCTTTAGATCACTTTTCATCTTGATTTAGAGCGTTCACATTATCATTAACAAGCAATTAGGGTTTACTTTCTAGGTTGCTCTAGTTTGCTTACTTGCATTTTAGATCTTGCACACACACAAGGTCTGCACACACATTACTTTTACAATACAACTTGGCTATTCGTGGAGGTGGAAATCACCGAAGCGGGAGTTTGACTAAGGCAAAACCCTATATAGCCGCCCAAACACCTTTTTCAGATATAAGTGCAGGTTTCGAGACTCAGGCGATGCCACAGGTTGCAGACCCAGAAAAAGCAGGTCGAGACAGCACCCCACACCAAATTGCAGAGCAGAACATCAGGACAGGGGTGTGGGGCACCCTGGTCCTACCAGGACAGGGGCACTGGGTGCCCTGGTCCCTGGGACAGAGGCGCTGGACGCCCTGGTCCTCCTGACAGACAGCATTTTGGACAGTTTCCAGAGTGCAAAAACAGCAGTTTCAGGTGCAGTTTCAGGTGCAGAATCAGGACAGTGGCGCCCGCGCCCCCATCCCGAACATTTTCAGTCAGATTTTGACTCTAGGTACGCATCTGCATTCTTATTTTGTCCCTGTGTTTTCAGCTTTCCATTGTTTAAGTTCAATTCTGCAATCTTATCATTAGTTCATACTTGCATTTTAGGGTTAGGAATTGAACTTGCATAATCTTACCTTTCAATTACAACAAAGGAATAGAAATCCTAATAGGTAGCCCGTGGCTCTCTCTTTCACAAAAAGAAGTAGCCAATTGTGTGATACCTCTAGGCTCTTTCGTATTCCGTAATGTGTGACAAAAGGTAGGATTAGGGCATGATAACCTAGTCTCGCTTTTTCCCCCACACAGCTACATGGTAATGAGATACCTCACAAGAAATATGCTTTCATGGCGGAAAGTGTCAGGCAAAAGGTTGCTTGCTCGATCACGCTCCCTGAATATCTACTATTGCCACAAGTCTCCCATCTTAAAGAATGGGATCTTATTGGTAATTTTTGGAAGTCCTCTCCATCACCCATTGAATTAAAAGATTGGAGTAAAAAATATTGGGCGGGAATTAAAGAGATTTTTTATACTGATAATGGTTTTGATTTCTTCATTGCAATTTTTGAGTCAAAATAAAATTGAGATAAGATCCACCAATTTAAAGGTTGGTTCTGCAAGGGATTTGGTTTATTTACTATTCCATGGATTCCTAATTTCAAAGCAGATTCAAACATATGCAAGTTTGCCCCATTCTGGATTTGTTTTCCTACCCTCCCTTTAGAATACAAAGATCTGAAATTAATTGAACTCTTTTCAGATTAGATGGGTATTTTTGTAAAGCATGATCTTATACCTTTTGAGATGACCCATCTATTTGCATTTTTGATGTTTATGTTGTGATTGTCATTGATGGACACACACTTGCATTGAGATCTCCTTTATTTGTATGAGTTTGAGCACAACCAGTATTTGTTCCAATCGGTATGTTGTATAATAGCCTTTAGACTATTGATGTTTTGTAGAATGTGTTTCCCGGTCTGAAGCGGCATGTTGACCCCAAGCGGTTCATGGATACCAAGTGGTACGAGGGAATAAAGTGGCATAACACATTTTTACCAGTCTTCATTTTTGTCAAACCGGCAACCGGCATTTTGTATGAATCGGTAATACTCTGTGATGAGTTACCAACCGGCATTTTGTGATGAGTTACCATCCACCAATTGTTTGATGGTGCCGACACATTAACGATGTCTTTTTATGTCGTGGTACCAAGTATTTCTAGGTTCATTGAACCTAGGAAATTGTAATGTAATCCTATTGGACCAACACGAAATCAGATTCCTTTATAAGGACATCATGTCTAGGGTTTTAGGTTGTTGATGTGGATATAGCAAAAGTTTATGTTGTTGCTAGGGTTTAAGGTTGAAGAGTTGGAGAGAATATGAAAGTGTAGAAGACTGCAGTAATGTTGGAGTGCATTAGGAACGAGCTACCAAGGATCTAACCAAGCAGTCTGTGCTACTAGCTAGATCAAACACTTGTTGATTACTCACATCTTTGACAAGTCTGTAGCCCTTAACCGGGTAGGCCCAATAGCCTTTTGAAAATCCTCTAACAAGGTGGTTCACATTTGTGGATCTAAAATCCTCTAGCAAGGTAGTCTTTAATCGGACTTATCTCCTAACAGAGATTGAGATTCCTAATAGGATCTGTTCTGGTAAAGAACATTGTAAGACCTTAACCGGTCTGGTTCCTATTCTACGGTAAGTTACTTGTGAGTTCTATCTCACTGTGGTTTTTCCCATTTGGGTTTCCACATCAAAATCTCTTGTGTTATGGTGTTTGTTCTTCTGTGGGTGAATGCATTATTAGCTATTTGGTTTGCATGTTTGTTAACCGGTTTGTCTGCTAAATTGTTTTACCGGTTTACTGTCAGTCTTGCAAAGTGTTTAAGTGCAAAGATTTTTGGCATACTAATTCACCCCCCCTCTTAGTATTCATCAATTGGTATCAGAGCCTACCTTTCTATAAGTTTAACCACTTGGAAAGAGATATGGGGGAATACTCTATAAGGGAACTTATTCATCGGCTCACTCATTCTGAGCAAGCCTATGATGATCTTATGGTCAAATACAAGGCATCTCAAGCAAAAAGGAGAGAACATGCAAAAATGCTGATGGAGCTATCTGAAAATAGTTCTTCAGATGAAGCAGACATGGAAGCCCTAATTGCAGAAGTAAATAAGTTGAATGAATCAAACTCCAACCTAAGAAAGGAAGTGGAAGGACTAACTATCCGGATGTGTCAAGAGCTTGAGAACCGGAGGAAAGCTGAAGATCTAGTGAGAGAAAGAGATCATGAGATCTCCAAGCTAAAACAAGAGATCAGTGCCCTAACTACTCAAATCCATGCAAGCAAAGTGGAAAAGGAAGACATGCAAGGAGAACTTAACATTTCCATCTCTGAGAATGAAAACCTATTGGAAACAAATGCTTCTATTTCCAAAGAACTCTTTGAGTCAAAGGAAATACTTGCTAAGTTCAACAAGAGCACTGTCAAGCTAGAGCAAAAGCTTGAATCTGCCAAACTGGTCAAGAATACCAATGGACTTGGTTATTCCAGTCATGAGGAAGGTGAGACCTCTAGTACAAATGTTGGAACATCAAAGAAACAACCGGCATCAACGGATAAAGGTAAGCAAAAGTTTAAACTTGTTTTCTTTAACTGTCTTAAAGAAGGACATACTGCAAATGTGTGTAGGAGTAAGGCTTACAACAATTTTCCTTATTTCCTAAATGATAAGCCTGGGTCCTATAGATTTGATGGTAACTGTTATGCATGCAACAAGTATGGGCATAGAGCATCTGAATGCAGGTCTGTTATGAATAACACTGGAAGATATCCTCAGAGGACCCAAGGAGTTGGTCCTGAACCTTATGTGAACCGGAATCACAACCGGTTTAATGCCTTCAATCATCAGCAAAGAAGTGGTGGCTATCAAGTGGCAACCGGATGGAGAGAAAACTGTATGGTATGTCATGGTCATGGTCACACTGCTGCAACATGCAGAAGGAAGAAAGGAAACATGAACAATGGACCTTGGAGAGCACCTAGATTGGTTTGCTATCACTGCAACAAACCAGGTCACATTGCCAGATTCTTTAGATCAAGAAAGGACATATCTGATGATATATCGGTCACTCTGGAAGGAAACATTGATGTTGACACTATTCAAGTGGACATGAACAAAACCTAGAAGAAGAAACCAGCGGTGTTACAAGAGGAACCGGTTTCTGCACCTAGTGTGGAAATCACGAAACTGGCAAACTAAGCTTCAGAAAAGCTTAGGGGGAGCAAATGGCGAAATGTTTCAAACCCCCGGTTTACACCGGTAAAAGACCTTAACCGGTATGTGATACATGTCGTCTAGCAGAAGATCGAAAATGGTAAAAAAAGGCGAATTAGGGTTTACGCCCTAATTGAGGAGCATTAATTGCGGTAGGTGAGAAATATGATTAAAAGGATTTTTCAAATCATTTCTCACTATCAATTTTTAAGTGAAGAAAAGTTTTTCAAAGAGTAGAGCGACGAAAAGGTGATTTGAGCTAAGATTTTGAGAAATTGAGAAACTACAAAGGAGATTCAAATTCAAATTGCAAATGGTCAAGTGGAGAACACAAAGTGGTGATTCAGCAACCCTAAATTCACGTGTTTCAAAAGGTATTTCTTGAGTTCTTGAAATTTTTATCATGGCTTCCGCATCTCATACCAGTTCTAGTGCATCTATCAAGTCTACAAGTTTTATTCAATGAAAGTCTAAGTATAATGCCCTATCACAAGTCTCGGCTGGTGTGATAGTAGAAGAGGGAATTTGATTGCAAGATTGAAGACCTAGGGTCTCTAGCTATCCACTCCCAGTTAGGTTTATTTTGTGGAAAGGATAAGAAGATCAAACTGAATTTTAATATTTTGGAGAAGAAGAAGCTCCACAATGTTGTTTACTTCCTAGAGGATTTCACAGAGGATCATATAAGGATCATTCTAAGCAGAGTCCATGGTGATAAGATGTACCTAGAGAGAACACATGATATCATGCCATAGGCAATTCATACAGTCATTGGATTCTACAACACAGGGGAAGTGTCAACCCTAAGGACAGTAAGCAAAACTGAAATGTCCAAGCTCACCGGTTCAGTGAGCGACTCACGAGGCATGACAGTCAATTATATCAGGGATGATCTGTGAAGTATGCATGTATGGTGATTGGATACCGAACATTCTCAGCTAGCAGAATTAACTTTGTATCTGCTGCAGCAGTAAATGCCGCTTACTGGATGATAAAGGAGGATGCATCATTTGATCTGTGCACCGGTATGCAGAGACAACTCCTGTTGAATCTGAAGTCGATCAAACAGGATAATGCACTAAGGTTCAAGTTTGGGCAACTACTGGTTGGGTTGTTATTCTATTTCCAAGGCTAATTTCCAAGAGTAGGAGATGTCTAGTGGTCTGTTGAACAACCGATGACCAAGAAAATCAAGGAAAGCATTGAAGCAATTGGAACCGGTTACCGTGATATTCTGAACAAGTATTTTGATGGGTTCAGACGGAAAATGAGCCAAAGAATGAGAATATCTAGTGACATTGTCAAGAAATATGAGGACGATATTTGTTTCACCATCAAGGTGGATCCATGCATAATGGAGGCTGTTGAGCCTAGACAGGAAGAAGTGGAGCCAATGGGCTATGAGGTGATGTATGATATGCTGGAAGGGTATGCCTCTACCCTTATTGCCTCACCTCTTGATCCTAAGGAAAAGAGGACCGGAACCTATCTGGAAAGGGTTACACCGATCAAGGAACCCTCTGCAAAGAAAGGAAAAGAACCTGCAGTAAAGAAGGCAAAGGTAGTGCCTGTAGCATCAGCATCGGTTACTACTGCAACTCCAAAAGTGACCAAGCGGTCACTAGCCAAGATGAAACCGGAAGCGACACAGGATAAAGTGTTTGAGAGAAAGAGGAAGACAAGGAATACCTCTCTAGACTCAGAAGAAACTGTGTCTAAGGAAAAGCCAAAGAAAACACGTCAAACAAAGAGAAAGACAAAGAATGAACCGGCATCATCTGCACCGATAAATATAGATATCTCTTCCTATAAACCTTTGACACATTGTCAAAGAACAATAAAGAATATTAGGAGAAAAGTGCTACATGACTTAATTGAGTGTTTTGATGACTTTAATGATGATGAAAAGGAAGCAATTGAAAAGGAAATAATTCAATACTTATGTGTTAATGACCGGTCACCCTCAGAGATTAAATCTCAGACACCAGATTCTTTGTATATGTCATTAGACAATAGATGGCACATTGCCATAGAAAAGGAACAGGAAATTAGGGAGAAATTTTTTGCACAGTACTTTCCTGACCTATCAAATTCTGAATTATTTGATGTTATTGACCAAAATAAAGGACTCTTCTTCACTAGAAGAAGAAGACTCTGGCTGTTAGAAGGTAGAATTGATGATGTCAAAAAAGACACTCATCACTATATGACAACTATTGTCCAGTCTCACAAGGAGCATCTAGCCAACCGACAAGCTGAAAAAGAACCGGTTATATCCAAACCGGACGAAGTATTTGATGATGAAGGAAATCCGGTTGTTGAACAGATCGACACCATTGTTGTCGATGATTTGGACGTAGAGGATGTTACTCAGGAAACACCATCTAAGTCAATAGGACAAGACCAACAAGCTAAACAAGTTGATAAGCAAGCTGAGGACAGACAAGAAGTGGCAAAGGAAGAGGCAGAGCAGAGGAAGAAGGATGAAGAAGAGAAGCGAAAAAAGGAAGAAGAAGAGAAGAAGAAAAAGGATGAAGAAGAGAAGAAGAAAAAGGATGAAGAGGAGAGAAAGAAGAAAGATGAAGAGGAGAAGAAGAAGAAGGATGAAGAAGAGAAAAAGAAGAAAGAAGAAGAAAAGAAGAAGAAGGAAGAGGAAGATAAGGAATAGGAGAAGAAGAAGGAAGTAGAGAGGAAGAAGAAGGAAGAGGAAGATAAGGAACAGGAGAAGAAGAAGGAAGCAGAAAAGAAAAAGGTTGAGGAGGACAAGGAAGTGGAGAAGAGGAGAGAAGAGGAGAAGAAGAAAGTGGAAGAGGACAAGGTAGGAGAAGCGGAGAAGAGCACCCAGATGGAGACTCTGAAGGCAACCAGGAGTCAAGCTAAACCAGCTGATCTCACCACTCCTATCGATCTCTAGTCTACAAGTGAAACAGAGCTAATGCAGAGCATCAAGGTAGCTCAAGAGCACCTTGAAATCATTCGAAGGAAGAAGGAGCAGGATGTAATTCAAGCAGCTGTGGAAACTCTTACCGGTTTGATACCCGGTACAAATCTTCCCAACACCGATTCATCACTAGCTAAACTTAAGCTCTTATGCACAGTAGTGGATGATCAGGTGCAGAGCCTAGAAGAGGCAGCAGAGGCAAATGTCAAAAAGGAGCATCAAAAAGCTCTTAATATAGCTCTATTGAAGAAGTTGAATGAGCTCTGATCTGAACTGAAGAAAGAACAAAAGGATATAAGGGACGCTCTGGATGAGGGGAATCTGCTACTCAGCAAGATCTGCCAACCCCATCTATTCTATGATGATGTGCTAGCTCATAAGCAAAAGCTTCAAACGGACTTGCAGTCCTACATGAGCACATTCAAGCCACCTTATGATTCCTTTACAACTTATGGGCAAACCGTTCACCAGTT
This sequence comes from Cryptomeria japonica, assembly GCF_030272615.1. Classification (NCBI taxonomy): domain Eukaryota; kingdom Viridiplantae; phylum Streptophyta; class Pinopsida; order Cupressales; family Cupressaceae; genus Cryptomeria; species Cryptomeria japonica. Next base: position 501,305,739 of record NC_081412.1, read on the forward strand.
TGACATCCAATTAGCAAAAATGGTGTAAGAGATCAGCACCGGGTCTAGAGATTTGTAGGAGCTACAACTGGTTCTACTCCCACGACTACAAATTCTTCAGAAGTGCTATCTGAACCTGGATGCCTTGATAGTTACACAGGAGATGAGCACAATTGATGCCATGGAAGAAAATGTCTCCCTAATGTAGACAGAAAAAGAAGTAGCCACCTCCCTACTTGAGTCCTGGTCTTTGTCGATGAAAAAATTCTTGCAGGACTTTAAATCTATTTTTGACAAGTATCATTCCTTATTGTCATAAACTTTTATTATTCTAATATCAAATGAAAACAGGGTTGTACTTTGTCATTGTTGGCAAAGGGGGAGAAGAATTCTATTTGGGAGAAGTATCTGGTAGTCAAAATTTTGATTATATGCTCTAAATATCTCAATGTTTATGCTCTATATGCAAAATTGTTATACATTGTATTGCCAAAGGGATAGTGTATATGCTTAGGGGGAGCAATTTTGCTAATGGCATGATTTTGTTGTAAAACACTTAGATGTCAAAATTTTATTTTCCTAAGTGTTGCCATCAATGCCAAAGGGGAAGATTGTTGGCATTTTTGATGTTTATGTTGTGATTGTCATTGATGGACACACACTTGCATTGAGATCTCCTTTATATGTATGAGTTTGAGCACAACCGGTATTTGTTCCAACCGGTATGTTGTATAATAGCCTTTAGACTATTGATGTTTTGCAAAATGTGTTTCCCGGTCTGAAGTGGCATGTTGACCCCAAGTGGTTCATGGATACTAAGTGGTAGGAGGGACTAAAGCGGCATAACACATTTTTACCAGTCTTCATTTTTGTCAAACCAGCAACCAGCATTTTGTATGAACCGGTAATACTCTGTGATGAGTTACCAACCAACATTTTGTGATGAGTTACCATCCACTGATTGTTTGATGATGCCGACACATTAACGGTGCCTTTTCATGTCGTGGTACCAAGTATGTCCATTTTCATTGAACCTAGGAAATTTTAATGTAATCCTATTGGACCGACATGAAATCAAATTCCTTTATAAGGACATCATGTCTAGGGTTTTAGGTTGTTGATGTGGATATAGTGAAAGTTTATGTTGTTGCTAGGGTTTAAGGTGATTGAGGAGTTGGAGAGAATATGAATGTGTAGAAGACTGAAGTAATTCTGGAGTGCATTAGGAATGAGCTACCAAGGATCTAACCAAGTAGTCTATGCTACTAGCTAGATCAAACACTTGTTGATTACTCACATCTTTGACAAGTCTGTAGCCCTTAACCGGGTAGGCCCAAAAGCCTTTTGTAAATCCTCTAACAAGGTGGTTCACATCTGTGGATCTAAAATCCTCTAGCAAGGTAGTCTTTAATCGGACTTATCTCCTAACAGAGATTGAGATTCCTAACAGGATCTGTTCTGGTAAAGAACATTGTAAGACCTTAACCGGTCTAGTTCCTATTCTACAGATAGTTACTTGTGAGTTCCATCTCACCGTGGTTTTTCCCATTTGGGTTTCCACGTCAAAATCTCTTTTGTTATGGTGTTTGTGCTTCTGTGGGTGAATGCATTATTAGCTATTTGGTTTGCATGTATGTTAACCGGTTTGTCTGCTAAAATTTTTTACCGGTTTACTGTCAGTCTTGCAAAGTGTTTAAGTGCAAAGATTTTTGGCATACTAATTCACCTCCCCCCCTCTTAGTATTCATCACTATCTCCCTACTCGAGTGTGTTTACTATTGGATCTCTCCAAGGATTTTCTGGCTTCAATCTCTATTGCTTCAAAATATGGTTGTTGGGAGAAAATAGTGTCTCTACAAGATCCAATTGCTCTTGACTGTCAATCAGATTTTTTGGGTCATTTTAACTTTCAATGTCAAGGTCCACCTTATTCAGAGATTAAGGTGTGTCAAGATCATTCTTCTGACCCTTCAACATGTTCTCTTCAAAATTGTTGGAAACATTATGAATTTAATTCACATATGGCTGACTATCAAGGGTTTTCCAATTATAAATCAGAGCACTCTTTCCTTATCTTTCTCAAGTCACTAGTGGAATTCTTTGTTTCCTTTTGAAATGCATCTCAGATGAATCAATCTATCCAGTATTTAGCTCCCCTTGAGATCTTTGTTTGGACATGTCGCAAGTTTAGTATAACTAAGGAAATTTTCCTAATGTTAAAAGAGGGAAATTTTCACATGCCAACCTTCTTGAGTCCTAAAAAAGAGAGAATGGATTTCTTTGAAAACCTAGTTTATGAGGTTGTTCATAACAAGGTACGAATCCATATTCTGAACAGTTTTCATTCAGACTACCACAAGAAATATTCCTACCTTCAATGGTACCAGCACCCAGCCCCCCAAAATCCTTCAGATGATCTGGAGTTAATAGCTTATGGTTTGCTTCGATCTGTAGGATCTCAACTTTTTGATGAAATTGTTGATGAGATTTTGCAAGAAGAAGATGTACCTGAAGTCCACCATCTTAATGAAATTCCAAGAAATTATTGTGACACACAAATTGAAATGGAGTTTCATAAGAACAATGATTTGTCCCCTGATTTTGATATTGTTAATGGCTTTCCATTTGTTACAAAGGGACCACAATCTTCTGATTTATCTTATCATGATGAAGATGATAATATGCATCATTCTTGTTGTCAATCACCATTTGTATCTAATCTTCAAGAGGACGAGAATTCCAATAATCAGGATCTGAGTACTCCAAAACATTTTGAATCATCCTTTGATTTCTCACAATCCCTGTCCATCTTCCAGTCTCCATCTCTTCAAGATCATGTAAAGTATTCTCCAAATCCTAGAGGGGGAAAAATAAGTGCAGCTAAACTTAAAGAAGAGATTGAGGCTGGAATACAATCCACCTTAGATGTGAAATTTTTAGTTACAAAAAGACCAAGGAGAGCATTTCACTCCCCTTGATGTGAAATTTTCAGTTACAAAAAGACCAAGGAGAGCATTTCACTCCCCTTGACAACAATGAATTTCATCTCTTAGAATATCAGAGGCATTAATGCCTCTAACAAAAGAAATCAAGTCAAGCTCCAGCTTGACTCTTCAGGTGCAGATATTATACTTTTACAGGAGACAAAATTATCTTCAGATACTTTTCAATCTATGGTTTGTAAATGGTCTAACTGGAAATCTTCTCATGTTGCATCTATAGGGACATCTGGAGGTCTATTAGTCTTATGGAATCCAAAGAAGTTAACTTTAGAGATTGTCGGTGAAAACAGTAATTGGCAAATGATAAATGTTCAGTGTTTTGATCTCTCTTTCAAAAGCTTTAATGTTTATGATCCTACCCAGACCCATGAGAAAAAGAAGCTTTGGGACTCTTTATCTGAGGTTATTCAGCAATCCCCTGATCAGAATTTTATTTTGGGTGGGGATTTTAATGCCATTGTCTCTGCTCAATAGAAATTAGGAGGTATTATCCCTCCACAAAAAACCATTGATGACTTTGTAAGTTTCATTTCTGATAATGCCTTACAAGATATAGTCCCTCAGAAAGGCTTGTTTACTTGGACAAATAAGAGAAGAGATTTTGCACAAATTGCTGAGAGATTAGATAGATTTCTTATTTCTCAAAATATGTTGCTTAAAAATTTTAAAATTGAAACAGACATTTTACCTCTTATTTGCTCAGATCACTTTTCTTTTTCATTCTCCATTTCTTCAACCTCTCAAATACCCTCTTATCGTCCAAATTTCAAGTTTGAGAGAATGTGGTTCAGGCATCCACATTTCCTCCCTCTATTGAGACAATGGTGGGTGAGTGCTCCACGTTTCATTGGATCTAGGATGTACCAATTTTTCAAGAAAATGCAGTTTGTTAAAGCACAAATTAAACTTTGGAATGTTTTCTCATTCAAAAATATTTTCCTGGAAAAAGAATCAATTACTAAAGAACTTAATAATATTCATCAGCATATCATTTTTTATGGTATGGATGCTTCCACTTATGATAAGAAAAGAGAATTACAATCCAAATGGGAAGAACTTAGCAAAAGAGAAGAAATCTATTGGAGACAAAAATCTAGGGAATTATGGTTGAAAGAAGGGGATAGGAACACAAAAAAATTTCATGCATCTACAAAAGAAAAAAGAGAAGCAGCCACTATTATTTCAATTAATGATGCTAAGACAGGTAAAGTCCTCACTAATGCGAAGGAGATTCAGGATGAAGGAGTTACTTTTTTCAATTCCTTATTAGCTCCTCTTCCCTCTGCAATTGCTAATAATGCCAATGTTAATGATCAAGAAGTCTTAGCCCCCATTCCTTCTTTAGTATCACAGCAAGATAATGATATTCTTGCGAAATCTTTCACTTTAGAAGAAGTGCATAAGGTATTTTTTTCACTATCTCAAGATAAAGCACCGGGGCCTGATGGATTCACGGCCCTTTTTTTCCAAAAATGTTGGGATGTAATTTATGTTGATCTAGTGGTTGTTCTGGAAGAATCAAGAAGAACCTCTTCAATTTTAAAAATGTTCAATACCACAAATATTGCAATCATCCCCAAAGTTAAGGACCCAAAGACTTTTGCAAAATTCAGACCTATTTCACTATGCAACACTATCTATAAAATAATCACTAAGGCCATCTATCTCAGATTTCTCTATCTAATTCCAAAAATTATATCTCTTGAACAAGGAGGTTTCATTCCTGGAAGGGAAACTTTTGAAGGTTCTCTAGTTGCTCATGAAGTTCTGCACTCAATTCATTCATCTCAATTGCCTTCCTTTATTGTTAAACTTGACAAGATGAAAGCATATGATAAGGTGGATTGGAATTTCCTCTTAAAATTTCTTCACAAATTTGATTTCTCAGAGAAATGGTGTAAATGGATCAAGGCATGTGTATCAGGAGCAACTTTTTCAGTCATCATCAATGGGTCCCCATTGGGGTTTTTCTCTGAGACTCAAGGCCTTAGACAAGGGGATCCTTTATCCCCTTTTTTATTCATAATCATGGCTGAAGCCCTTAGCAGATTGATCAGTTCTAAGAATGATAGTGAAAATTGGCACAAGATTATAATTCCAAGAACTAACATTGCTGTCACCCATACTTTATTTGTAGATGACACCCTTCTCTATGGTAAATCATCTATCTCTGAAGCTAAGCACATGAAACATTCCTTGGAAGCTTATTTGTTAGTTTCAAATCAGAGGATTAATGCACACAAATCCAAAATATTCATATTCAATACAAGGTCGGTTGTTAGAAAATAGACTACTTAAATCTTTGGTTTCAAGACTGAGGAACTTCCCTACACCTATTTAGGCATCCCTTTCTTCATGGGAGCTAATAGGTCTTCTTATTGGAAAAGTGTCATAGATAGAATTAAAGATAGAATTGCAGCCTGGAAAGTTAGATGGCTCTCTCTCTCAGGAAGAATACTCCTCATTAAACTGTCCTAACTACAATCCCTAATTATTACATCTTTGTGCTCAAGGCTCCTAAATCTGTTATAACTTAGATAGAGAAAATTATTAGAGAATTTCTCTAGAAAGGTAACTTATCTCAAGGAGACAAGATTCCTCTTGCTTCCCTATCTAGCATGTTGAATGATAAGGTCTCGGGAGGGGTAGGCCTACATTATTTCTCTAAATGAAACTTGTCTTTTGGAGGCAAGTTGGTATGGAAAATGTATGCTAAACCTAACACAAAATGGTGTCAAATTATGCAAACGAAATACCTTGACTCTTCTCAGCCCAATAGAATCTTTATAATTTCTAATCCCCCCAAAGGTTCTGCTATGTGGGACTTCATGATGCTATCCAGAGAAGTGATCACATCCTATATCTTTTGGCAAGTGAATAATGGTGAATCAACCCTTTTCTGGAATGATTCCTAGAATGGGTATACTCCATTATCCCAACTGCAAATTTTACAAGGTGTAATTTCATCTACTATCCAAAAGTGGGGAGATAAACTTATTGATTATGTAGTTGTAGTTGAACTTTACTCAGGTAAGGTAATTTGGAAAAATTTCTCTGAAATAATTGATGATAATAATGCTTTGGGATTAGTCCTTGAATCTTTATCGAGTAATTTTTTGTCTAATAAGGAAGATAAAGTGATTTGGGCTCCCTCTAAAGATCGTTCTTATTTAGTTAAGCTCGGTTATAAAGCTCTATAAAAAAAGGTGACTCAACAAATTAAATAAAGGCCTTTCTTCTTTTCTTGGAACAATATAATTTTACCAAAACCAGGATGCTTCTCATGGTTGGCCCTTCAAAAAAAATTCTTACTAGTGACAAACTGCATAAACTATAGATTGCTTAGCCTTTTTTATGTGTTTTATGTGGCCAAGCCAATGAGGATGTTGATCATTTGTTTCTCCAATGTTCTTTTTCCTTTCAATGTTGGTGTTTCATCTTGAAAAAACTGAGTCTCTCTATGCCCCTCCCAATCTCCCTCTGGGACTTATTTCAATCATGGCCAATTTTGTTTAGATCCTCCCTTTTTTCTTGCATCTTGTGGATAATTCCAGCAACAGTCCTATGGTCAGTATGGTGGGAAAGGAACAAAAGAATCTTCAGGAATCAGTCATCTTCTATTGAATCCTTTCTTGAAAATTTAGAATCAGCAATTTCGGAATTGGTTAATTCCTTTGTGCAGAAGCATGCTCATTCATTATTCACTTCATGGGATGCAAACATTCTTAAGGAATGGAAATAGGTTGTTTTTCCTACTTCTATTTTGCCATCATCAGACAATAAAATCAAAATTTACAGGGCCTCTATCATCTGGCAACCTCCTCAGAGTAACTTTATTAAAATTAATTTTGATGGCTTTTCTCAAGGGAATCCAGGTACTTTAGGTGTTGGATCTTGCATTAGGGATGATAAAGGGAGATTAAGAGCCTACAAATCATCTACATTGCCTCCAGGTACTAACAATTTCGCCAAATCTCAGGCTTTACTTCAAGGGTTGATTCTAGCCAAACAAATGGACTACACTAAAATTCATTTTGAGGGGGATTCCTCTATTATTATTAATTCTTGTAAGTGTAGGAGCTCCTTTGATTGGCATGTTCATTATGTTCTCACTCAAGTGTAGAATCTATTAGACTCTTTTGAGGAAGTTCATTTGTCACACACATATAGGGAAGGAAATAGGCTCGCAGATAGGCTAGCCAACCTGGGTTGTGATGGTGTAGTTGTTGACTCGACAAAAGATGGGTTTAATTTAAACTTTATCATTTCTTACCTAGATGATACATTAAAGTCGGATTTGGTCTTTGTAGGAAAATATTAGTTCCTTAAAAAATACTCTAATCATCATTTCAAGTTTTTTTGGGTTTACTTTGACATGATTTTCTGCAAGAAATATATTACGCGTACTGGGATATTATTCATAATCCATATGGTCACATGTGCAAAATGTTATTAATTGGCCTGTTGGTGGCAGCTCCCATGCCAAAAATCTTGATTTGTTATCTTTGAGCCTGTGAAAACATTGCTCCATGTGCCAGTATTTTCTACCCTTGAAATCCAAGGCTTGAGCAGACACATTGCTATTATTATCTTCTCCACCAATTTTCTGGCAAGTTTATTCCAATTTCAATCGGCGAGCTTTTTCGCTTTGCAAGCTAACGTTTTCTTTATGCAGCTAGATAGGGAAATTAAAGGGATGGGTGACATGCATAATTCTCTAGTATGTCATACATGCTGAAGAGAGTATCTTGAATACATGCCTCATAATTACAAGGTTAAGATTTTGGTGCAAGAATGGGAGCAACCTTTTTCCTAACACATAACAAATGAACATCTTGGTTCGGTCTTTCCTTCCCATAGTTACCAGGTGCGGAAGAGTATCAAAAGGATAATTGGGGAGCATATTTTGTTTCCCCAATCAAGGAGAGTCATTTTCCCCTCTCAGTTGGTTTCAATTTTCCTCTCTAATGCTCTTGACCTTCTTCAATCCATGTCTCTACTGGAAATTATAGTTGCTAAAGTGGTCAGAGATGCTTTCCTCCCAGACAATAAGCTTTTGCTTGCAGTGCAGAGGTATGACTTATGGGTTGGGGGAGCTCACATAGGTGGTATCTTTCTATAGAAATTCCTCCTTAATAGGCATGTTTTCCTTTCAATCTATGACAACATCAAACACTCTCTGGAAATGCAGAATTGTGCTCTTATTCAAAAGATTTTAGACAGACATTATAGGGACATTGGGCATGAAATGATGGTTCAAATTAAGTAGAAATTCAATGCCCGTCTTATTCTCCCTCACGCTCCTTCTGGTGATACAAGAGACCTGAATGCTCAATCGGCTGCTCTGCATAATCCCGTGCCAGATCTCAATGCTCCTCCTCAACATAGCCTTATTTTGGATGGTTGCAAAATTGGTTCTACTTCACCTTAGTGGGTCATTGGGAGTATGATCTTACCTATTGATTTACATGATGACTTGGAAAGGTTTCCAACGGTTATGAAAGAATAGATATTTGAAGGGCACTGTTTCAAAAAAAAAATCTATGGTAGAAACTTGATGTTCCCTTTAGCGGATTTTGGTATTTTATTAATTGGCCAGCTTCTGAAAGTTTGCAACTAATATATGTCAGCATCACTTGGGCTTACTTGGCTTTCAATGATGATTACTGATTATCATCTTTGTAAAAGGGTCATTGGCCTAGTTTTGGGAATGACCCTTTAGCTTTTAGATATTAGGATTTAGGATTTAATCTTTAGTTTTTTAGGTCTCTACTTTGTCGAGTCGAGCTATACCCGGGGGTTTTCTCCCCTAGCTCTTTTCTTTTGGTATGCTCGTCTGTAACATCTTTATTATTATATTAATATATTTAAGTAGTCTCCCACTTTTGCCAAAAATAATAATTTAATTCTAATTAAGTTCTGATTAAAAAAAAATTGTGCGCATGTATTACATCTTGTAACTGCTTTAACTATGGAGATCTAATTTATCTAGATCACTTTTGAAACTACGGAGACTAGTTTATCTAGATCACTTTTGAAACTACTTTTAATGTCTTAGATTGGATCAAACTTATATAATACTTTAGATTTTAGAATATTGAGTTCTTTAATATATAGATTTAATATATAGATTTAAGAGATGCACAGATTAAACTTTTTCATATAAGCTTTTAGTACATATTTGTACATGTGTTATTTTAAAAAATATCAATTGCTTCATTTATTTTTAATGTATAAAATGTGTGTACATGTGTTATTTTAAAAATAATCAATTGCTTCATTTATTTTTAATGTATACATGTGTACAAGTGTGCTATTTTTATAAATATCAATTGATCATGTGTATATGTGTACGTTCTCTAGTTAAACAATTACAAGCTTCATTTATTTTTAATGTATTTATTTATTTTTAGTACACCTACACATACATATATATAGATTTAAATTAAATTGTGTATAAATTTAATATACATATGTATGTCAATCGTTTTTAACATTGCACACGTATGTCCAGATGATTATAAATAAATAAATATAATATCCATAAAACATGTATGTATGTGTACTAGAAGTTTTCGTAAAACATATATATCACATGTACACATATGTATATCAAGTCTATGTGTGATGAAACAAGTCCACATGTGGTCAACATGAAGTATAATCAAAGTACGCGCAAAATAAACAAGTCCATGTACACATACATGTATCAAGTCCATGTGTGATGAAACAAGTCCATGCTCAAAATGAAATATATAATCAAAGTGCACAAAATAAATAAGTCCCATGGGATGGAATGATCAAATGTTAGTAAACTGCATGAAAGATATGTACATGTAACAAAGATATATATATATATATATATATATATATATATATATATATATAGCCCCTAAAATGAAGACGACAAGCCCTAAATCATTCTAGATTCCTCTTCAAGTCATGTGAACGAGAATGAGGAGAAGATCCACTCTGCAAGACAAAAATGAAAGTTTGTGAGAACTACATAGTTCATGTGTAATTATATATAATTAAAAACAATTTTCAATTTTCAATTATAAGTTCAGTAACACATATGTGTACATGAGTAGGCTCATCTCCTCTAGACTCCACTGAGGGCTCTGCATCTCTAGGTGTTATAAGGGCAGTCGATGCCATTGCTATCTCATGCTATATAGTACACACACACATATATATATAGATTGATCAATGATTTAATAGAAATTAAAATTAAAATTATATTTAAAATGTTCAATTTGAACTAGAGATAAATTTAAATATAAATAAAAAATTTAAAGGTGGGCTACTTGTGCATAGATCATATTTAAAAGCTTTTTAAATTAATTTAATTTTTAGGACCTACATGAAAGATTATATATATATATATATATATATATATATATATATATATATATATATTCATACACATACCTGACTCATATCATCTCCTCTACGCAATGTATCCTGGGCGACATCAACAAAAGCTCCACTATCAACAAGATCCTAAAAGATATTTAAAAAGAGTTGTGTGTCAATTATATGCACGCACGTACGTATACATTTAATATATATATACAAATTAATTTAATTTTTAAATAAAAATTCAACTTGTATTAAATTTATTTAAATTTAAATCAACATTTACCTTAAATGCAGACAATGTCTGCAGAAAACTAACAAGCAGGTCAGGATGATCATATGGCCCATCTGGATGTAAACTCATCCTGATGGTCGTGTCCACCTGTACAACAAAATTAATTATCTAGATATTAAATTATTTACATGTTTAAATTTATAAAAAAATCTCATGTAAGTTTGATGAATGAAATTAATCAAATCTCTAGATATATATAAATTAAGATAGAGTGTCAACATACAGAATCTCTCCGCTCATCCACAACAACCGATGCTGGAGGAGTTTCACTCACCATAGTGGCAGGTGGATAATCTGACATGGAATTCAGTGTCGTAGTCGCCCCAAATATGGGCTGGAGACATACATGTAAATAGTGAAGACATATAGATAGAGAGATCTATATAAATATAAATTTAAAAATATATATAGCAAACTGTATGTATGTACAAGACCCATATTTGTTTACCACGTGAATCATGATCTATGGGATGATCATCAGCACAAAGAAAATCGACATATGAACCAATATTATCATGATCAGTGGATGCTCCCCATGCAGCTGAAGAGGATGGACCATGATGTGAACTCAAAGCGAGGTATGGACCATCACAAGGCCCATAGCATAGTCGATGGCAACTCGTACAAAAATGAGGTGTTGATGTATGGGGAATGGTTGTACTCATGTCAACATCATCCTCACCTCCTAGTAGATCTCCACCAATGTCAATGTGGCCATGGTCCACCAAATCAGATGTCTACTCACTAAGGCTACCAGTGAGTGTGGTCAATGAGTCCAATGTGGAGATAACAGAACAATGATGAATAGTCATAGGTATAATAGGCATAGGAGCCACAATGGCCTGGCGATGGGAAGGTCTATTGGGGTCAATACGTGCCCCCAACCTATCTTGTGGCATGCCACCACCAACACCCTGGAATGCTCTAATATAAAATAATTGAGCTTTAAACCCAAAACAAACTCTGCATATAATTTTCTCAAAAAGTATAAAGGGCACTCTAAGTTGGCATGTGGTGGGGAGTCAAATACCATCTGCCACCGATCCCAAAAATTATCAGTCATGCCCCGATGTGTACACCACCCCATGGATATGCGGGATTTATTTGGTGGAATGGGTTCACCTGTGATGGGGTTTGAAAAATATGGAACAAAGTGAGATTTGTCTATTTTTAAGTCCAAAATATCCCTATAGGAGAGGCCATCATAATAAAATTGGTGTCTCTCCTCTCTCCATGCTTGATGTGAATTGAGCTCTACATCTATAGACCTAACTGCATCAATAACATTTTGCATCTTCGATGTGAAACGCTACATGTGTGGGGACATATTTGGTGCTCTAAGGATCTCATTAACTTTCCCCTATATGAAAACAACATTCTCATCAATAATGGCTCAAAATCGAGCCTCAGCAGAACCAGGAGGTGGAGGTTGATGCTCGGGTGGAGGTGGAGGAGGGGATGGGGGTGGAGGTGGTGCACCATGGGTAGGGTCATCTGGGGGGTTGAGCCCCTGCTGCATTAAGCAAATCTTCTATATCAAATTCATCCATGTGATTATGTGTATGTAATCTAAGCTCTGCATATATATATACATTTAATTACAAATCAAATAAAAACTTTAAAACTAACTTTTGAAACTAAAACATGAATAAATTATAAATAATTTTAAAACATGTCCAATCTACATATACATTACATATGTATACAAGCTCTACAGACAAATAAAAGATCAACAATTTACATATATATACATGCATGTGTACATGAAATCAAGAACATGTTTTTACATATGATCACATAAGAATTTAAAATTTAACATCTATGAAAAATTTTGTAATTAATCATTGTAACACATATGGCTTAAGGGGATTGGCCTAACTAGGACATGTGGCTTAAGCGGATCAAACTAGAAATAGGACAATTTTGTCTTAAGGGGATAGGCCTAAATAGGTCGTAATTAAATTTAGCATCTATAAATTTTGTAATTAATCATTTAAGACATGTGACTTAAAGGGATTGGCCTAACTAGGACACGTGGCTTAAAAGGATAGGCCTAATTAGGATGTATGTGGCTTAAGAGGATAGGCCTAAATAGGATGTGTGTGCCTTAAGGGGAAGAAACTTTAAATAGGAGACACATGTGGCTTAAGGGGTATGATCGTAATAATACATATTAAAAGGGGTATGGTCGTAATTAGTTAATTTCATACTTAGAATAGGAATTTCAAATTTAGCATCTACAAATTTTGTAATTAATCATTTAAGATACGTGACTTAAAGGGATTGTCCTAACTAGGACATGTGGCTTAAGGGGATATGCCTAATTAGGATGTATGTGGCTTAAGAGGAAGAAAATTTAAATAGGAGACACATGTGGCTTAAGGGGTATGGTTGTAATAATACATGTTAAAAGGGGTATGGTCATAATTAGTTAATTTCATACTTAGCATAGGAATTTCAAAATTAGCATCTACAAATTTTGTAATTAATCATTTAAGACACGTGACTTAAAGGGATTGGTCTAACTAGAACACATGGCTTAAGGGAATAGGTCTAATTAGGATGTATGTGGCATAAGGGGATAGGCCTAATTAGTATGTATGTGGCTTAAGGGGAAGAAACTTTAAATAGGAGACACATGTGTCTTAAGGGGTATGGTCGTAATAATATATGTTAAAAGGGGTATGGTCCTAATTAGTTAATTTCATACTTAGAATAGGAATTTCAAATTTAGCATCTACAATTATTGTAATTAATCATTTAAGACACATGACTTAAAGGGATTGGCCTAACTACGACACATGGCTTAAGTGGATAGGCCTAATTAGGATATATGTGGCTTAAGGGGATAGGCCTGATTAGGATGTATGTGGCTTAAGGGGATAGGGCTTAAGGGGATATGCCTGATTAGGATGTATGTGGCTTAAGGGGATAGGCATAATTAGGATGTATGTGGCTTAAGGGGATAGGCCTAAATAGGATGTATGTGTCTTAAGGGGAAGAAGTTACTTTAAATAGGATACACATGTGGCTTAAGGGGATCATTTTAAATAAATAATTACGACCATCCCCTTAAGTGGTGTAGGAGCACCTAGGACTTAGGCTTATAGATTTTTCTCATTTTGGCTTGTATTGACCTTAGCCAAGTTAGGTATTGAATAAGGACTCCAGGAGGGTCCAAGAGTGAGTGTGATGAGTAAAATGTAGGCCTAGATTGAGTTAGTTCTTCTTAGGTTTACATTTTGTGCCTAGGTAGAGGTTTGAGTAAGTAATTGACATTCTTGATGGTCAAGTGTCAAAACTTGGTATAGGCATTAGGGAGGGTTAAAATAGTCTTAGAAATGCTTTAAGAGTCATGAGTAATGACTTAGAATAGGTCTCATAGGTTGAGAAGGCAAAAAGTGAAAAAGATGCAAAATTGCAAAAAGTTGTCATGACAACTTTTGTCCTAAATTGCTTAGCAATGGAGTTAGGGATTTCTCAATGCCCTATAAATCCTCCACATGTGGGGAAGACTATAAAAACCTTCTCTTTCATGGTTACCAAGGTTGGAGTTTTGTTTTTATGAGATCAACAATCTGAAACTACTCATTTTCAAATTGTTTGTCATCCTTTTGGCTCATTTTGGCTCATTTTGCTCATATTGTAAATACTAATGGATTGAATCCATTGATCCAGTAATGGATTGAGTTTCTTTGGTGTGTTTCAGAGTTAATAGTTTCATTTCAATCTTTGAAGTTAGGTTGTATTAGTGTTTTCATTGCTTTGTTTGCAAACAGCCAGTTTTGGCTTGTATATAGCAATTTTGTGTAAAATGGTTGCCCCATGACTTCCCTTCGTGCTACCATCATGGCCTATTGGGATATGGAAGGAAACCATGTGTATAGTGTACATATGTAGGGACAAGTTCTGGAGATGGAGTTTGATATGACTTTCACATTGTTCTAAGCGAGTCCAGGAGCAACTCGGCTAGAGGAGACAGGGTGAATTTGGTGTGCAAAGTGCAAGGGTGAATGCCAAACCACAATCTAACCTTTTGGAGGGGTCCATGAAGTTATTACAGAGTTTCCAATGCAAGGGGAAGCCTTTAAAAGACCATTTGTTTCTCAAACACAAACTAGACCAGTCACTGCTAGTTAGAAGGCCTAGAAACCCTTCAAAACCCTCATTTTTGGGTTAGGGCATTGTATGGTTGGATAAGGAGACAAAACCACAAAAATAACTTGAGGTTAGGTGTATCTTTGAAGAAAATCCAAACTTGTTGTAGGGTTTTTTGGACCGTTTCCCTCCGAGCCCTACAAAACCGTATTTGGAGACCTAATTGGGGCTAATTCTTTGTAGCCCTTTTCTAGTCAAAATGGTGAAATCAATAAGGAAGGAAATGAAAGAAACCCTCAATTGGACCCAAAATGTATTAAAATCATGTTAGAAGCCACCTCCACTAATCTGCATCAACTCACAATAGTAGGAGTTCAATTTGACAAGTTGAAGCCAAGACAACCATAATGAGCACATGGGAAACATTGTGAATTGATAGGGTTCCTAGTGAAAACACTTGAAGCAAACACCTTGGAATTGACTAGAAGAAAGCCCTAGAAGAGATTGAGAAGGACTTGGAGGTATTAGAGCATAGCTAGGCCTGGAGAGTTGGTGGAATTGAGCAACACCAGCTAGGTGAAGTGTGAGAAAGCTAGATAAACCCATCAAATTGGTATCAGAGCCTATAAGATTTGGGCTAGGTGAGTAGATGTCCTCAGTGGAATCTATAGTCGACAACAGTATGGTGACCAATACATAGTTGGAAAAGAAATTGGATGATTAGGAGGAAGAGAATAGAATCCTGAAGGAGAAGTTTGATTGAATTGGAGAGTAAGCTTGGTGAGATTGAAACCAAAGCAGATGAAGTGTTGGTAAAGGTTGAAGGAGCAGAAGGGGAGGGTAAGGAAGTGTTAGAGATTGACAAAAAGCCTGAACGTGACCCTGTCCTAGAACAAGAACCTTTCTTGAAGGCATTGAAGACCTTAAGTGGTAAATCACTAGAAGGATTGCCATTGTTCACTGGTAAGATGGAAGCAGAAGTGGTCCTAGAATGGATAGAAGGCATGGAGAACCATTTTGAATGTGAAGGAATAACTGAAGCCCAAAGATTCAAGGTAGCCAAGTCAAGGATGAGAGGATCTTCTCTCACCTGGTGGAAATTTGTGCAAGATGAGAGGAAGAAAATGGGCAAAGCACCCATCTCTTCTTGGAAAGGGATGTTAGTTAAAATCAAAGAAGTCTATCTCCTTGATGACTATGAAGTGCAAATTCATAGGAAGAGACAAAAATTAAGACAAAAAGACCTTGATGTCAATAGTTATATGGAGGAGTTTCACAAACTTAGACTTAGATCTCATGCAGTGGAAGAAGAGAGTCTCCAAGTTACTAGGTACCTAAATGGTCTACGGTGGAACATCCAAGAAGAAATCAGTCTAATGAGCCCAAAAATAGTCCATCAAACCTATCAACTTGGCCTTAAGGTGGAGAAAAAATTGAAAAGAAGACATGACTCAAGCAATAATAGGGGTAGAGGTAGAGGAAAAGACAATAGAGGCCATAGGGGAGGATTTGGAGGAAGAAGTTCTGAAAAAAGGACACAAGGTGAGTCTAAACTCACTGAGCAGAAAGATAGTGACACTAATAAAGGAGGATTCAATAGAGGAAGGGGATCAAACAATGGTTTTAGAGGAAGATCTAGTGGACAAGGTAGAGGTTCCTCATATTTTGCAACAATGAAGTGTTACCATTGCAACCAACTCGGTCATCCAGCATATAGGTGCCCAGATAAGGGAACATCATCACAAGGTGGTGAAAGAAGAGTGAACTATCTTCAAGAAAAGTTTTCAAGCAGCAAGACTTTAGAGGCTGCCTTAGAATCAGAGGTAGGTGACAACTTGATGATAAGGAGAACTTTGATCAAAGAACTGGTCAGAGAAGGGCCAAGCCAAAGAAGGTCCTTATTTAGGATCAAATGCAAGATTGTGGATAAATTTTGCAAAGTGATCATTGATTCAGGGTCAACAGACAACATTGTGTCAGAAGATATAGTGAGTAAGCTCAAATTGAAAAGGATACCTCACTGGTGCAGGAGCACCTAGGACTTAGACTATCTAGTTTTTCAATTTTGGCTTATACTGACCCTAGCCAAGTCAATAGTGAATAAGGACTCCAAGAGGGTCCAAGAGTTAGTTTTTTGAGTCAATGTAGGCCTAGGTTGAGTTCATTCTTCTTAGGTTTGCATTTTTGTGTAAATAGTGGATTTGAGTAGGTAATTGACCTTCTTGATGGTCAAAAGTGTCAAAACTTGGTATAGGCATTAGGGAGGGTTAAATTATTCTTAGGAAAGTTTTAAAAGTCATGTGTGATGACTTAGAATAGGTCTTATAGGTTGAAAATATCAAAAAGTGCAAAAGTGCAAAGTTGCAAAAAGTTGTCATGACAACTTTTGTCCTGAATTGGTTAGCGTTGGAGTTAGGGATTGTTCAACACCCTAGGGTGACTCCACACATGGGAAATCTATAAGTACCCTCTCTTGCATGGTTACCAAGGTTGGAGAATGTGTCATGTAAGTTCAACAATATGAAACTACTCATTTTTCAAACTAGTTGACAGCATTCTGGCTTGATTTTACTCATATTTGTAATTGAAGATGGATTGAATCCATTGATCCAGAAATGGATTGAGTTTCTATAGTGTGTTATATTGTTATTGGTTCAATTTAAATCTTTGTAGATACTCTTCATTTGTGTTTTCTTGCTTTAGTTTGCAAACAGCCAGTTTTGGCTTGTATATAGCAGTTTTTTGTAAATATGGTTGCCCCATGAGTTCCACACGTGCTGCCATCATGGATTGTTGGGAAATGGAGGTAAACCACCTATATAGTTTACATATGAAGGGGAAAGTGCTGGAGAAGGGTTTAAGCATGATTGTCGCCTTGTTCTAAGTGAGTCCAAGAGCAACCCGACTAGAGGAAATAAGGTGAAAACATGGTGTAAAGTGTAGGGGTGAGTACCAAATCACTATCCAAGATTTTTGATGGGTCCAAGGAGTTGGTATAGAGTTACCAATGCAAGGAGGAGCCTTGACAATTCATTTGATTCTCAAACCCCAACTTGACCATTCACTGTCGGTTAGAGGCCTAGAAAACCCTTCAAAACCCTCATTTTGGGGTTAGCACATTGAATGGTGGAACAAGAAGCCAAAACCAAAAAAATATATTGAGGTTAAATGAATAATTGAAGGAAATCCAAAATTATTAGGGGTTCTTTTGGACCGTTTTCACTCAAGCCCTAAAAAACCAGTTTTAGGAGGCCTAATTGGGCTAATTCCTTCTAGCCCTTTTCTAGGCAAGATTTTAAAATCGATAAGAAACCTATTGATTGAAAACCTCAAATGGACCCTAAATTAATTCCAAACATAAAATAAGACACCTCCATACCTCTTCATCATCTCACAATGGTAGGAAGTTAGTTTGACAACTTGAAGCCAAGAAGCCATAATTGAGCACATGAGAAGCACTGTGAATTGGTAGGGTTCCTAGAAAAAACACTTGAAGCAAACACCTTATTAAGGTCAAGAATCAAGCCCTAGAAGAGACTGAGAAGTACTTTGAGGTCTAGAGAGAAACTAGGCCTGGTGAGTTGGTGGAATTGAGCAACACCAGCTAGGTGAAGTGTTGAGCAAACTAGGTGAACCCCATCAATCACAACAACCCTTATAGAGTCACTTGGTTGAACAAAGGCCAACATGTCCTATTCAATGAGTAAGCATGGGTGGATTTTACCATTGGGAGGTATAAGGACAAGGTGTTATGTGATGTCCTAACCATGGATGCATGTCATCTTCTATTGGGAAGACTATGGCAATTTGATAGACAAGCTATTCATGATGGAGCCAAGAATGCATACTCATTCAAGAAAGATGGAGTCACATTTAAGATCCAGTCTATCCTTGAGGAGAGTGAAAAGAGGGCAGAGGTCCTAATTTCCTTTTGGTGAGTGAGAAATGGTTCTTGAAGACACTTGAGGAAGGTGAAGGTGTAGGATTTGCATTAGTAATAAATCCTAAAGAGGAAGACAAGAAAGAGCAGCCAAATTTGCCAATAGAGGTTCAAGACTTGTTGAATAAATTCAAAGGCATAGTGAGTGATGGATAGCTAGCCACCTTACCCCTTAAAAGAACCATAAGCCATGAAATAGACT
Organism: Cryptomeria japonica; assembly: GCF_030272615.1. Classification (NCBI taxonomy): domain Eukaryota; kingdom Viridiplantae; phylum Streptophyta; class Pinopsida; order Cupressales; family Cupressaceae; genus Cryptomeria; species Cryptomeria japonica. The sequence continues at coordinate 501,324,614 of NC_081412.1, forward strand.
TCATTCTTGGAGCATCCTTACCTAAAAAGGCAGCTTATAAAATGACTCCCCAACAAAATGTTGAGATTGCCAAGCAAATCCAAGAGCTCTTAGACCAAGGCCTAATTAGGAAAAGCATTAGCCCTTGTATTGTCCTTACTGTGTTAGCCCCAAAGAAAGGTGGTACTTGGAGATTATGTAGGAGAAGCCAAGTACTTTACCAAGATTGACCTTAAAAGTGGATACCACCAAATTAGGATTAAGGAGGGTGATGAGTAGAAAACTGCATTTAAGACTACAGAGGGTCTTTATGAATGGCTTGTAATGCCATTTGTCTTATCCAATGCTCCAAGAACCTTCATGAGACTCATGAATGAGGTGATGAAGTACTTCATAGGTAAATTTGTGGTGGTATATCTAGATGATATTCTCATTTTTAGTAATGATGGGGCAGATCATATTAATCATTTGCAAGATGTACTACAAAGATTGTATGATGAAAAGCTAACCATGGACTTGGATAAGTGTGAATTTATTAAGCAGGAGTTGGTTTACCTTGGGTTTGTGTTGTCTCAAGGAAACCTCAAGATGGATCCTAGCAAGGTTGAAGCCATTGTAAATTGGCCTACTCCTAAGTCAGCAACAGAGGTGAGAAGCTTCCATGGACTAGATTAGTACTACAGGAAGTTCATCAGGTAGTTCAGTGCTATATGTGCACAAATGTTAGACACCATTAGAGGTGGAATGAAGGAAAATTTTTAGTGGAGTGAACAAGCAGATAGAGGTTTTGAAACCTTGAAGGAGAAGATAGCTACTCAACCGGTGTTGGTATTGTCTAGTTTTGAGAAACTTGTCATAGTAGAATGTGACGCAAGCAATGTTGCAGTAGGTGATGTCCTAATCCAAGAAGGAATACCAGTATCTTTCCATAGTGAGAAGCTAAGTGATACAAAGAGGAATTACTCCTCTTATGACTTGGAACTATATGCCTTAGTGCAGGCTTTGAGGAAGTGGAGACACTATCTCCTTCCTAAGGAATTTGTAGTCTATACGGACAACCAAGCATTGAGCTTTCTAAACTCACAAGACAAACTCAGTCATAAACACATGAAGTGGGTGGAGTACATGCAAGCCTACACATTCACAATCAAGCACAAGAAAGGACAATTAAACTGGGTTGTTGATGCATTAAGCAAGAGACTTGTGACAGTCTAAGAAATCCAATTGAGAAGCATAGGAGTTGACAGTTTAAGAGACTTATACCCGGAGGATGAAGACTTCTCAAATGCCTACAAGGTGTGTAAGGAGTACCAAAATCACTTCCATAGTGAGTATTCTAAGTTTACTTTGCAAGATGGACTATTGTCTAGAGGTGGACAACTTTGTTTGCCTAGAGGTTCAATGAGAGAAAATCTTATACAAGAGAAGCATAATGGCAGCCTTGGTGGACATTTTGGACTCAATAAGACTCAAGAGTTGGTTCAGAGGTACTACTATTGGCCAAGGATGAATCAAGATGTGAAAAATTATGTGGAGACTTGCATAGTTTGCCAAAAGGCCAAGGGTACTTCTTCAAATGCCGGTTTATACCAACCTCTTCTCATACCAAATAGACCTGGGGAGTGCATTAGTATGGACTTTGTAGTAGGTTTACCAGGGACAAAGTAGGGATTTGCCATCATTTATGTCATTGTGGACAGATTTAGTAAGATGGCCCACTTTGTGCCTTCCAAGACTACTCATGATGCATGCCAAATAGCTCATTTGTTCTTCAAAGAAGTAGTGAGGATACATGGTTTACCCATGAGCATTGTTTCAGATAGGGACTCAAAGTTCATGAGCCATTTTTGAAGACACTTTGGCAAAATCTTGGCACCAACCTATCTTTTGGATCAGCCTACCATCCTCAAACAGATGGGTAGACCGAAGTGGTGAATAGGAGCTTAGGGAACTTATTAAGGTGCCTTACCAAAGAGTATGGTTAGACATGGGATCAAGTAATTTCACAAGATGAATATGCATATAATGACACCATGAATAGGACTACCGGCAAGAGCCCTTTTGAAGTGGTCTATGGAGTGCACCCAAGAGGTATTTTGGAGTTGAGAGACTTAGGTAGTGCAGCAGCAAGAAGTGGATATGCAGAAGACTTTGCTCTATCAATGAAGGAGGTACATGAATCATTTAAGCAAGCATTGATGGAGAACACAAGAAAAATCAAACAAAAAGTTGATGAAAGAAGGAAGAACCTCCAGTTTCAAGCGGGAGATCTTGTCATGGTGCACACAAAAAAAGCAAGGCTACAGCAAGGAGTGCCTCACAAGTTGCAAATGAGAAGGTTGGGTCCATGTGCCATTCTAGCCAAATATGGAGAAAATGCATACAAGGTGGACCTACCTAGTGACATAGGATTGTCACTGGTTTTTAACATAGCAGACTTAGTTTCCTACAAAAAACCAATTCAAGGTTTAGATTGCAGTCACTCAGAAGTATCAGATGATGTGAATAACCTTCAACTACCAGCCAAACCAAATCTAAAGGCCGAGAAGGTGTTGAGTTCAAGGATCGCCAAGAAGACAAGGCAACAAATATATTGGGAGCACCTAATCAAGTGGTAGGGTATGAATGATGTTGAAGCTACATGGGTGATTGAGACAGAGTTTAAGAAGCTAGGCATTGATCAGAAACTGATTCCCAAGGAGGTGACATGATTTTCTTTTGTTTGGGAGAATGGTGCAGGAGCACCTAGGACTTAGGCTTACAGATTTTTCTCATTTTGGATTATACTGACCCTAGCCAAGTTAGGTATTGAATAAGGACTCCAAGAGGGTCTAAGAGTGAGTGTGATGAGTAAAATGTAGGCCTAGATTGAGTTAGTTCTTCTGAGGTTTACATTTTGTGCCTAGGTAATGGTTTGAGCAAGTAATTGACCTTCTTCATGGTCAAAAGTGTCAAAAATTGGTATGGGAATTAGGGAGGGTTAAAATAGTCTTATAAATTCTTTAAGAGTCATGGGTAATGACTTATAATAGGTCTCATAGGTTGAGAAGGCAAAAAGTGAAAAAGATGCAAAATTGCAAAAAGTTTTCATGACAACTTTTGTCCTAAATTGCTTAGCGATGGAGTTAGGGATTTCTCAATGCCCTAGAATACCTCCACACATGGGGAAGACTATAAAAACCTTCTCTTTCATGGTTAGCAAGGTTGGAGTTTTGTTTTTATGAGATCAATAATCTGAAACTACTCATTTTCGGATTGTTTGTCATCATTTTGGCTCATTTTGCTCATATTGTAAATACTAATGGATTGAATCCATTGATCAAATAATGGATTGAGTTTCTTTGGTATTTTTTAGAGTTAATAGTTTCATTTAAAGCTTTTAAGTTACGTTGTATTAGTGTTTTCATTGCTTTGTTTGCAAACGGCCAGTTTTGGCTTGTATATAGCAATTTTGTGTAAAATGGTTGCCCCATGACTTCCCTCCGTGCTACCATCACGGCCTATTGGGAGATGGAAGGAAACCACATGTAAAGTGTACATATATAGGGACAAGTTTTCAAGATGGATTTTTATATGATTGTCACCTTGTTCTAGGCGAGTTTAGGAGCAACCCGGCTAGAGGAGATAGGGTGAATTTGGTGTGCAAAGTGTAGGGGTGAATGCCAAACCACAATATAACCTTTTTTAGGGGTCCATGAAGTTATTATAGAGTTTCCAATGCAATGGGAAGCCTTTACAAGACCATTTGTTTCTCAAACACAAACTAGACCAGTCACTGTCGGTTAGAAGGCCTAGAAACCCTTCAAAACCCTCATTTTTGGGTTAGGGAATTGTACGGTGGGATAAGGAACCAAAACCACAAAAATAACTTGAGGTTAGGTTTATCTTTGAAGAAAATCCAAACTTTTTGTAGGTTCCTTTGGACTGTTTCCCTCCAAGCCCTAGAAAACCGGATTTTGGAGACCTAATTGGGGCCCATTCCTTGTAGCCCTTTTCTAGGCAAAATGGTGAAATTAGTAAGGAAGGAAATGAAAGAAAACCTCAATTGGACCCAAAATGTATTCAAATAATGTTAGAATCCACCTCCACACCTCTGCATCAACTCACAATATTAGGAGGTCAATTTGACAATTTGAAGCCAAGACAGCCATAATGAGCACATGAGAAACATTGTGAATTGATAGGGGTCCTAGTGAAAACACTTGAAGCAAACACCTTGGAATTGACAAGAAGCAAGCCTTGGAAGAGATTGAGAAGGACTTGGATGTCTTAGAGCATAGCTAGGCTTGGAGAGTTGGTGGAATTGAGCAATACCAGCTAGGTGAACCCCATCATTAAGAAACGTGCATGTCCTAATTACATGTGTCTTAAGGGGACATGGTCATAATTAAATTTAACATCTAAAAATTTCTTAATTAATCATTTAAGATGTGCATGAATTTTAATGGGATTGGCCTAACTAGGACACGTGTCTTAAGGGGACCAAACTAGTTCAATAGGACAATTGGCTTAAGGAGATAAACCTAATTAGGATGTATGTGGCTTAAGGGGAAGAAACTTTAAATAGGTACACGTGCACAACTTAAGGGTATCATTTTAAATAAATAATTAATACCATCCCCTTAAGACATGTGCATGTCCTAATTACATGTGTCTTAAGGGGACATGGTCGTAATAAAATTTAATTTGATCGTAATTACTTAATTTCATATATAGTTAATAGGACCTATTATGTTATTTAATAAATGTCATTTAATATATATAGTTAATAGGTCCTAGTATGTTAAAAGGGGTATGGTCATAATAGTACGTTAAGAGAGGTATGGTCATAATTAGTAAATTTCATGTACTTAGAATAGGAATTTCAAATTCAACATCTACAAATTTTGTAATTAATCAATTAAGACACATGACTTAATGGGATGGTCGTACAATTAGGACACAATATGATGAATACTAAGAGGGGGGTGAATTAGTACGCCAAAAATCTTTGCACTTAAACACTTTGCAAGACTAACAGTAAACCAGTAAAATAGTTTAGTAGACAAACCGGTTAGCACACATGCAAACCAAATAGCAAATAATGCATTCACCCACAGAAGCACAAATACCATAACATAAGAGATTTTGACGTGGAAACCCAAATGGGAAAAACCACGGTGAGATGGAACTCACAAGTAACTATCTACAAAATAGGAACTAGACCGGTTAAGGTCAGACCAGTTAAGGTCAGACCGGTTAAGGTCAGACCGGTTAAGGTCAGACCAGTTAAGATCATACAATGTTCTTTACCAGAATAGATCCTGTTAGGAATCTCAATCTCTGTTAGGAGATAAGTCTAATTAAAGACTACCTTGCTAGAGGATTTTAGATCCACATATGTGAACCACCTTGTTAGAGGATTTACAAAATGCTTTTGGGCCTACCCGGTTAAGGGCTACAGACTTGTCAAAGATGTGAGTAATCAACAAGTGAGTGATCTAGCAAATAGCACAGATTGCTTGGTTAGATTCTTAATAGCTCGTTCCTAATGCATTCCAGCATTACTTCAATCTTCTATACATTCATACTCTCTCTGACTCCTCAACCACCTTAAACCCTGGCAACAACATCAACTACAACAACAACCTAAAACCCTAGACATGATGTCCTTATAAAGGAATCTGATTTCATGTCGGTCCAATAGGACTACAATACAATTTCCTAGGTTCAATGCATCTAGATGTATCTGGTAACACGACACAAAAAGCATTGTTAAAGTGTCGGCGCCGTCAAACAATCGGTGGATGGTAACTCATCACAAATTGTCAGTTGGTAACTCATCACAGAGTATTACTAGTTCATACAAAATATCGGTTCAAGCAAAATGTCGGTTGCCGGTTTGACAAAATGAAGACTGGGAAATATGTGTTCTACTACTTTGATCCTTCGTGTCACTTGAGATCCTCAAACCGCTTGGGGTTATCATACCACTTCATATCCGTAATCACTTTTTGCAAAACACTAATAGTCTAAGGACTATAATGTATCATACCGGTTGGAACAATTGTCGGTTGAGCATAACTCATACATACAAAAATGATCTCAATGCAAGTGTGTGTCCATCAATGACAATCACAACATAATCATCAAAAATGCCAACACAATATGAGATCTTATGTGGTCAAGTTGGGTCATAAGGGGTATGTTGTATACACTACTATTAAAAAGGTGTCATTGTGTCCTAAGGGACTGTCATATGTGTGTGTGTGTGTGTGTGTGTGTGTGTGTGTGTGGTCCTACGAGGTTGGATGCATGCATGTGTGTGTGTGTGTGTGTGTGTGTGTGTGTGTGTGTGTGTGTGGTCCTAAGGGGTTGGACGCATGTGTTTTAACTAGATATACATGTCTTAAGGGGAGGCAGGCCTAATTGGGACATGTGGAAAGAAAGGAGATCAAACTATTTATTAGGACATGTGGCTTAAAATGGGAATGAATTTGAAAATAGGACATGGCTTAAGGGGACACACATGTGTTCTAATGTACATGCATGATCCCTTAGGACCACATAATATGACCCCTTAGGACACTATGTGATCCTATGGGGTCATACATGTACATGGTCCTAGAAGGGGTTGAACGCATGAGTTAGAACGTGTGCATGTGTGTGACAGGCCTTTAGGACCACATTGTGTTCTAAGGGGTCATATGTGATCCTAAGGGGGTCATGCATGTGTTTTAACACGTGTGTGACATGTGACCCCTTAGGACCACATATGAGCCCTTTTAACATCCTATACTTAGTGTATACAATATACCCAAATACTAGGGTGTTAAAAGGGCTCATATGTGGTCCTAAGGGGTCACACATGTGTTCTAACACATGCATGACCCCTTAGGATCACATATGACCCCTTAGAACACAATGTGGTCCTAGTAAAGGTTCATCACACACATGCATGCACTCTAACTCATGGTATAATATGGACATGGTTTAAAATGGGATGCAAGCCTAATTGGGACATGTGGCAAGAAAGGGGATCAAACTAAATTTTAGGACATGTGGCTTAAAAGGGGAATGAATTTGAAAATAGGAGATGGCTTAAGGGGACATGCGCATGTGTTATAGAATATACATGTGTGACCCCTTAGGACACTATGTGATCCGATGGGTTCATACACATGTACATGGTCCTAGAAGGGGTTGATTCCATGAGTTAGTTCACGCGTGCATGTGACGACCCTTTAGGACCATATTTTGTTCTAAGGGGTCATATGTGATCCTAGAAAGGGTCACGCATGTGTTAGAACACCTGAGTGACACCTTAGGACCACATATGAGCCCTTTTAACATCATAGTAGTGTATACAATATACCTAAACTACTAGGAAGTTAAAAGGGCTCATATGTGGTCCTAAGGGGGACCACGCATGTGTTCTAACACATGTGTGACCCCTTAGGATCACATATGACCTAGGCCTAGAACACAATATGGTCCTGAAGGCTCGTCACACACATGCATGCATTCTAACTCATTGTATAATATGGACATGGCTTAAAAGGGGATGCAGGCCTAATTGGGACATGTGGCAAGAAAGGGAATCAAACTAAATTATAGGACATGTGGCTTAAAACGGGAATGAATTTGAAAATAGTTGATGGCTTAAGGGGACACATGCATGTGTTCTAGAATGTACATGTGTGACCCCTTAGGACCACATATGACCCCTTAGGACACTATGTGATCCTATGGGGTCATACACATGTACATGGTCCTACAAGGGGTTGAATGCATGAGTTAGTTCATGAGTGCAGTGCAACGACCCTTTAGGACCACAATGTGTTCTATCCTAAAGGGTCATGCATGTGTTAGAACACATGAGTGACAACTTAGGACCACATATGAGCCCTTTTAACATCCTAGTAGTGTATACAATATACCTAAACTACTAGGATGTTAAAAGGGCTCATATGTGGTCCTAAGGGGTCATGCATGTGTTCTAACACATGTGTGACCCCTTAGGATCACATATGACCCAGGCTTAGAATACAATGTGGTCCTAAAGGCCCGTCACACACATGCATGTGTTATAACTCATGGTATAATATGGACATGGCTTAAAAGGGGATGCAGGCCTAATTGGGACATGTGGTAAGAAAGGGGATCAAACTAAATTATAGGACATGTGGCTTAAAAGGGGAATGAATTTGAAAGTAGGAGATGGCTTAAGGGGACACATGCATGTGTTCTAGAATGTAAATGTGAGACCCCTTAGGACCACATATGACCCCTTAGGGTCAACTATGTGATCCTATGGGGTCATACACATGTACATGGTCCTAGAAGGGGTTGAACACATGAGTTCGTTCATGCGTGCATATGTGAAAACCCTTTAGGACCACATTATGTTCTAAGGGTTCATATATGTGATCCTAAGGGGTCACACATGTGTTAGAACACATGTGTTGCCCCTTAGGACCACATACTAGGATGTTAAAAGGGCTCATATGTGGCCCTAAGGGGTCACGCATGTGTTCTAACACATGTGACCCCTTAGGATCACATATAGGACCCCTTAGAAAGGATGTTAAAAGGGATCATATGTGGTCCTAAGGGGTCATGCATGTACTCTAACACATGGTGACCCCTTAGGATCACATATATGACCCCTTAGAACACAATGTGGTCTACTAGGATGTTAAAAGGACTCATATGTGGTCCTAAGGGGTCACGCATGTGTTAGTCACGCATGTGTTCTAACACATGCGTGACCCCTTAGGATCACATATATGACCCCTTAGAACACAATGTTGTCCTAAAGGCCCATCACACATGCACACATTCTAACTCGTGCATTCAACCCTTTAGGACCATGTACATGTATGACCCCATAGGATCATGCATAGTGTCCTAAGGGGTCATGTATGTGGACCTAAGGGGTCACACATGTACATGTACATGTGTGACCCCTTAGGACCACATACATAACCCCTTAGGAACCCATAGGATCATGCATAGTGTCCTAAGGGGTCGTGTATGTAGTCCTAAGGGGTCACACATGTACATATTCATAGTGTCCTAAGGGGTCATGTATGTGGTCCTAAGGGGTCACACATGTACATGTACATGTGTGACCCCTTAGGACCACATACATGACCATGTGTGACCCCTTAGGACCACATACATGTACATGTGTGACCCCTTAGGACCACATACATGACCCCATAGGACACTATGCATGATCCTATGGGGTCATATGTGGTCGTAAGGGGTTGAACGCATGTGTTAGACCACATGTGTACATGACCCTTTAGGACCACGTATTCAATGACCCCTTGGGATACTAGGATGTTAAAAGGGGTCATATATGGTGGACTAAGGGGTCATGCATGTCTTAAAACACGTGTGACCCTTTAGGACATGATGTAATCCTATGTGGTCATAGGGGGTATGTTGTATACACTAGATGTTAAAAGGGGTCATATGTGGTCCTAAGGGGTCACGTGCATACATGTTAAAACACATGCATGACCCCTTAGGACCAAATATGACCCCTTAAGACATGATGTGATCCTATGGGATCATATGTGGTCCTAAGCAGTCGTGCATGTGTTAGAACACATGTGTGACCCCTTAGGACTACATATGACCCCTTATGGTCCACTATGCTCCTATATGGTCATATTAGGTCATATGGGTCAAATGGTCATGTATGTGATCCTATAAGTTTTAGTTTTTTAACATTTTCATTTTATTTTAAAAGCAGGTTTTGGTTTTTCTACGTTTTAGTTAAATTTATATGTTTTGGTTTTCGCTTTGGTAAATTTTAACAATGTTATTTTTGTTTTTGTTGTAATTTTTGGGTTTTGGTTTTGATTTTAATTTTGTATTAAATGTTTTGGTTTTGATTTTTTTTGCGGTTTTGGTTTCGTTTCAAGGTTTTCAACATTTTTATTAAATTCATTAATCAACCATGACAAAATTATTTTATTAAAAAATTACTATTATTAAAACCTAGATTAACATTTTTTTAAAAAAACCTAATCTAATCAATTCATTATCAATAATTAAAAATTTCAAACTAAATTTAACTAATTTTTAAACTAAAAAACAAATTTTTAAACTAAAAACATAATTTTCTATGAAAAAAATAATTATTAAACTAAAAATAAAAAAAATTTAACAAAAAAATCAATTTTTAAACTAAACAAATAATTTTTAAACTAAAAATCTAAATTTTTTAACTAAAAAATTAATTTAAATATGAACTATTGAAAAAAAAAAAAAAAAAGGGTATTGGGCGTACCTGGAAGACTTTCAGGCGGCTTGTTGGCACCTTCTAGGGAAGGCTCCACTCCTTCAATCAGGAACCTGTATGGCAAAAATGATCTCCATCCCGTTTTTTTTTTTTAATTATATATTCAAAACGGGATATGAAACGGGATCCCATTTCAAAATAAAATGGGATCCCGTTTCATTTTAACACGAGATATTGTTTCATTTTAAAAATGGATCCCGTTTGGGGTTCTAGGTGTTGAACACAAGATGCCACTAAGAGGGGGGGTGAATCAATGATTTCCAAACTTAACCCTTTTCTATCCTATGTGTGTATACCAGATAACTGATCTAACATAAAGCAGACGTACCGATTAGATGGAAGGATAACACAAATGCAACCACACATAAAAGGGACACCACATAACATCATATGTATGAGGAAAACCCAAGATGGGAAAAACCTCAGTGAGAAATGTTGTTGGAGTCTATTGCTCCAATCTAGCCTCACAATGGAACATTTGGTTAAAACATTTAGGGCACCAACCCAAGGAGTACCACTCCTACTTTAGGGCACCAACCCAAGGAGCACCAACCCCTGATTTTTGGGCACCAACCCAAGGAGCACCAACCCTTGCACCGAGCTCCAACTTAGTGATCTACAATAAACATATATCTGATACTAAAGTAATATCTTTGTTACAAAAGAACTTTGGAACTCTTATGCAAATCTCTCCATCAGTTCTCCTCTATCTAATTCACTGTTGATTCTCTGCACACCTTTTCACTACAACCTTATCTCCTGCTGCAACCAACTAGTTCAACTTCTTCTTCTCCACCGGTTCTACTCTTTGTTGGTTCTATTTTCTCTCTATCACACTGCTACTATCCACCACCAGTCTTGATAACTCAATCAGATGTCTACCATCTGATTATTGTTGGTTCTCATCTTGCCTTCTCTGCAATATTTTGTGACTCTTCTCTGTTGGTTTAGTCACCACCAATATACTCCTCTGTCAGACTTAATGGCAGGATATCGGCTGCCTCATTGTTTCTAGTTGAACTCGTCAACCCGATTCCCTCTCACGCACTCGATCTCTTCTCTGGTTTTCGTTGAGCACTTGACTGGTTGGCTATCTAGTTTTTCTCACTCATGCAATAGCATCAACTACATCTTTGTCCTACACTATTATAGCCAGATTTTCCTCCCTAAATGTTGGTTTGAACATTGGCATGCTATGGTTTCCGTCATGCACTATATCTCCATCAAATCTCATCTCTGACCATTGTGACATAGCATATACAATTGGATATCATGTCCTTGATTGATGATCTACACTCCATTAATGAACATCTCCATTCTATTTTCCTTTCAACACGCATCTTCTATCTTTAGCCGTCTGTAGCATGATTTTTGGCCTTTTGTCTAATCAATCATATGCATGATGCGGTTTCCTTCACCCACTTCAATCTGCAAGATCAGTCTGTGTCAGATCTCTATTATTTCCTTTATCTCCATCTGCAATCCTCTATCTTTATTCCTCGAGCTTCGCAGTCACCATTAAATGTTGGACTAGTCGCCAATAACCTTACCGATACATCACACCGATCTGTGCATGCATGCCACTTCACCTTCACTTAGCACCTTTGTCAACATCCACCTTGGCTCACTATGTTAGTTCGACTTGGTCACTGACCAAAAGCACAATCGGTTCATCTGCCTACTCACAAACCTTGCTGGTTATACCCTAACCAGTCTGCCTTCTCCCTGGCACTTTGCATCTCTTTCCAGTGGAACACCTAAACTTGTCATCATACTTGTCAACCTACCTCATGCACATCTTCAACAGATGGGAGCCTTTGACTTCTGCACCTTGTTAGCTTTACCGGTGGACATACTTATCGGCAACCACCTTGATGACAAAATGTCATCAACCTTCAACAAACTTCATCTTCAATCAGGTTGCACTCTCTGTCTGCAACTACTCATCCTTGCCTTCTTCATCAATAGACTGGTTCTTATATCAACTGGTTTGTCAAAGTGACAAACATATCATCACTTCTCTATACTGGCAACCCATCATGTCTACCCTTGCAAATCTGGTGCACATCCCTAATCTCATGCACCTAAGGCAACTTAGTGTTTCACCAGTTGATCCAGTTTGAGCCTTCAAACATCTGCCTTTAACTCTTTTGTCTTATCTCGGGGGACTATGATACAATCCATGCATAATAGGAGATACGCTCCACTTACCGATGGAAGTGGATCTTGTCATTTGCATCTTGCTAATGCACCAATGTGGCTTCCCTGTTTGAGCAGACACATCTTCAAATAGGCACATATGATCTGATTGGGCACACTCACTATTAGTCATCTCTTCATAAGGTGACTACATCTTTATCTGGTGAGAGTTCTGCTATTTCACATCCATACAGCATATCGATGGACTGCACATACTTCACCTCCGATGTTGATGTGATTTTTGTAACATTCTAACTCTTCATCACAATCGACAGCCCAGTCTCTTGCTCTCTTGTTGGCTGGCAATAATGCACTTCCAACATGTCACTTACTAGTCTACAATCCTTATTTTTTCAACACAGGTCAACACTAACTTGTCTACCAGTGACCTGCTAAGCTAGGTGACATCAAAGACATCACATCTGGTATGCATCAATAATAGTACTACACATACATCTCCCATACCAGTCGCCATCCTATACCAATTGACATCAATGACAACACAATGCAAACAATCTCCCCCTTTGGCATTGATTTCAACACATGTAGTATCTGGCATACTACAGATTCTCTCTCCCCCTTTGACAATAATGGCAAAGGGCACTGACAGAGTTTCTCTCCTCCTTGTGTCTATCGGGCACAAACAGAGTTTTCTCTCACCCTTTTTCTTTACCAAATGCTTCTCCTCCTTTTACCTTCATACTTTGCATCCTCTCAAATCATAGCACTTGAGATGGAGGGCTCAACCACCAACTAACACCAATTTCTCAGCAACCAAGTGTATATGCAAACTGGAAACACATGCATATACAAGTTTAAAACCAATTGAGGATACATGTGTCAATGAATAGAACATACCTGTCACTCAGACTGCATCATCTCTCCTTGATATGCAGAAGCCATTTTGACCCCAAATTACTCATACCGAGTGTTGAAGCTAACACTGATACCAATTATTTCTCTTTTGATACCAAATGCATGTTCCCTTGTGCAGGTAACTCTCCCTCTTTGCAAGCAACACTCACGATGGTCCAGTTGTGATTTCAATACCCGTCATTGATGTACCTTAGAAACCTAGACCGATGAGTATGTCCCAAGGTCTCAATCATACCAGTACAGCTATAGACACTTGCACACCCTCTGTGTCCAACAAGCCTTATACAAATTAGAAAACATGGTTATCAAGTCCCCTAAGTCATAGATCTCAGGTCCTCATTGCCTGACAGATTCTAAACTAGAGCTAAACTACCCCTTATACCGGTTCAGTTGTGCATATATGATCAATCTAATGATCTATCAGCTCCACAGTTTCTACCACAGCATATGACATGATCCTAGATGTACACAATGCCATACAATATCACTATCATGTCATAAAACAAACCAGTTAGCCCAAAAAGATGCATGTATACATGATCAACTATAGGGCCATCATATGTCATTCAGATCTTCTTTAGTACCACATGAGACATAAACTCCTCAATCCATACTACTGGGGCTAATGCAATGATCCTAGACCTCATTGTCTTATATAACCTTCAAATACCAGTTAGGAAAGATACCAGTAACATACTGCACATACCGGTTTCCTATCCCAATCCATCATCTCTACCGGAGCATTTTTCTCTAATTCCTATCTTCTTGTGTCAATTTTCTTTTGATCCCAATTGCAAATTTGTCATCCATTGACACATGCGGTAGTGATCCATCTCTTATCTGTAGGTGTGTAGCTAAGGCACCAACTACACACACTTTCCATCTCATTTTCTTCCTTCATACCAGCAGCAACCTGTTCTTCCATGTGTCCTCTTCCACTAAGGGGGTGAATGATATGGTCAGTGTACTACTCCCCCTAAGCTCCTGCATCTCCTTTAAGCATTAGGAGATATCACTTGTGCATTGAATGCACAGTGTCGGTCTAAGGTTGCATCTTCTTGCTTCTTCCTCCAAACCTGCTTGGTCACATTCTTCTTCCCATTCTCAGTCTTGGGAGAAAGTCTTTCCTTCTTTTGTTGATTGGTCCTTTCTCTACCAGATTCTGCATCATGACCGGAAGCATTGTTGTAGAATAAAATTGTGTTCATGTCATACGCATGATTGGAGGACCTTCCGTGAAACCGGTTTGACCATCTTCTTTTGGTCATGCCATTGTAACCGGCTATCGGAACCGGTGGAGCTTTTGATCTTGTAGGAACAAAACCTCTTCTACTTTTGTTCCATGCAGCATTTTGTCTCTCATATGCTCTATATCCATTTCCATGTTGAGCATAGCTGCTACACCAGTTGTCATGTGATTGGAAGTTCATCCTTCTGCAGTTATGACTTTTAAGGCCAAAGCCATTACACCTCCAACAGATGACATTATTGTTTCTAGGAAGAGCATATTGTCTATTCCTAGACTTCATTTTGCATTCATCTGCCCTATGACCATAATCTTTGCAAGAGAAGTAGTAGTTGGTAAAGGATGGCAAATGAATTACTAATTTATTTTGCAATGCATAAGAAGATCTTACCAGTTTAGTATCTCCATGACTACTTCTCTGGGGATGGATCTTGGGATGTTCACTTTTTGCAGTTCTTCTATCTGATTTCTTCTTTTCCTAGACATTCTTTGTCTTGAGAGCGGTAGCATTTCCTTGTCTTCTACCAGTAGGAGATCTTCTATGTTTTCTTCTTCTATTCTTGCTTCCGGTGAAGCTGCCTTCTCCCATCTTTCCTTTTCCCTTGAGATTTGCATTGTTCCTCCTTCTTGCAGCATCGGTCTTCATGTCTTCATCGGTTGTGGTTAGATCAACCTTCTTCCGAGGATAATTTAAGACAATGAAGGTATGTCCCTTGTTATCACCATTTGAGGAGACAAACAGAATGTCATTGTGAGAGACATTCTTGCTGGTGGTGAATTGACTGGCACCACTTCCTAATCCTTCGGTGTCCTTGGAGTGCTTTTGTTTCTTCAACATTTTGTCCAAGGCATCACTGCTGCCATCAAACCGGATTATCACCTTGAGCTTGTCCTAACACTTCTCAACTTATTTTCAGAGATTCTCCATATCTCCTTCTATCTACTGATACTCTTTATTCTTGGCCTCTAGCTCATATGCTAGATCATTACACTGACACTCCTTGGTGTTTTCTTGTTGAGCCTTCAACTCTGAGATACATTTCTCAGATTCTTCAAGGCATTTGATTAACCGGTTCTGCTCCACAATTGCAGCATTCTTGAATAACTTGTATTCATTCCTCACTCTACTAAGTTCTTCGAGTGCACTTACAAGTTCTCCTTCAAGATCAATGTTTGCTTCATCTTCATCTTCACCTTCACTATCACTGCCAAACACATCTTGCCGATAGGAATGATCTGCATGATCATTCTCTGATGTATGTCTCTCATCATCTGACTCTTGAGCCATGAAGAGGTGAGTTCCTTCTTCATCATTATAGTTGCTGCTAACAGAATTGCCTTCATCATCTGCAGACACATGAGTTGCATTTCTCAACTTGTCTTCACAAACCGGTTCTGCAGTGGTAGTATCATTTCCATAGATCTTCTTTAATCTATCCCATAAGCTCTTTTTTTATTTATATCTATCCACCTATGAGGAAATATCATCTGTAAGCCTACTGAATATAGGCTTCATTGCTACATCATTACACTATTTTCTTCCTTCTGCATCTGAATCGATGGAAGGACTGAATTTACTAGGGAAGCCATTTACAACCGACATCCATACATCAAACCCTAAAGAGGATAGGTAGACTTCCATCCTACAACTCCAAACAAAAAAGTTTGAATCATCAAACACTCGAGTAGGGGTTGACACTAAACAAACCATTGTGTTCAAATACCAGAATCTACCCAAGCTAAAGAAAGATTATCAATCAGGAACCTAATCTCTCATACCAATTGTTGAATACAAGATGCCACTGAGAGGGGGGGTGAATCAGTGATTTCCAAACTTAACCCTTTTCTATCCTATGTGTGTATATCGGTTAACTGATCTAACATAAAGCAGACATACCGGTTAGATGGAAGGATAACACAAATGCAACCACACATAAAAGGGACACCACATAACACCATATGTATGAGGAAAACCCAAGATAGGAAAAACCTCGGTGAGAAATATCGTTGGAGTCTACTGCTCCAATCCAACCTCACAATGAAACATTTGGTTACAACATTTAGGGCACCAACCTAGGGAGTACCACTCCTACTTTAGGGCACCAACCCAAGGAGCACCAACCCCTAATTTTTGGGCACCAACCCAAGGAGCACCAGCCCCTACATTGAGCTCCAACTCAATGATCTATAATAAATATATATCTAATACTAAAGTAATATCTTTGTTACAAAAGAACTTTGTAACTCTTATGCAAATCTCTCCACCGGTTCTCCACTATCCAATTCACTGTCGGTTCTCTGCACACCTTCTCAATGCAACCTTATCTCTTGCTGCAACTCAATCTTTGTTGCAACCTTACAGGTTTAGCTTCTTCTTCTTCTCTGTCGATTCTACTCTCTGTCAGTTCTCTTTTCTCTCTGTCACACTGCTCCTATCCACCACCAGTCTTGATAACTCAGTCATATGTCTACTATCTGATTACTGTTAGTTCTTAGCTTACCTTCTCTGCAATCTTTTGTGACTCTTCTTTGTTAGTTTAGTCACCACCGGTATACTCCTCTGTCAGACTTAATGGCAGGCTACCAGTTGCTTCATTATTGTTAGTTGAACTCTTCAACCCGATTCTCTCTCACACACTCAATCTCTTCTTGGATTATCATTGAGCACTTGACTGGTTGGCTATCTATTTTTTCTCACTCATGCAGCACCATTAACTACATCTTTGGCCCGCACTCTTATAGCCAGATTTTCTTTCCTAAATGTTGGTTTGAACATTGGCACACTAGGGTTTCCGCCATGCACAGAATCTACATCAAATCTCATCTCTGATCATCGTGACACAGCATATATAATTTGATATCATGTCCTTGATTGATGATCTACACTCCATGAATGAGCATCACCATTATGTTTTCCTTTCAACGCACATCTTCTATCTTTAGCCATCTATAGTATGATTTTCGTCCTTTTGTCTAATCAATCACGTACATGATGCAGTTTCCTTCACCCACTTCAATTTGCAAGATCAGTCTATGTTGGATCTCTATTGTGTCCTTGATCTCAAGCTATAATCTTTTGTCTTCATTCCTTGAGCTTCACAATCGCCATTAAATGTTGGACCAGTCACCAACAACCTTACCAACACATCACACCGACTTGTGCATGCATGCCACTTCACCTTCACATGGCACCTTTGTCGACATCCACCTTGGCTCACTATGTCAGTTCGACTTGGTCACTAACCAATAGCACAATTGGTTTCATCTACTGGCTCACAAACCCTATCGGTTATACCCTAACTGGTCTGCCTTCTCCCTGGCACTTTGCATCTCTTTTTGGTGGAACACCTAAACCTAGCAGCATACTTGCCAACCTACCTCATGCACATCTTCAACAGAGGGGAGCCTTTTACTTCTACACCGTGTCATCTTTACTGGTGGACATACTTACCAGAAACCACCTTGATGACACCATGCCATCAACCTTCAACAAACTCCATCTTCAATCCAGTTGCACTCTATGTCTACAACTGCTCATCCTTGCCTTCTTCATCAATAGACCAGTTCTTCTATCAACTGGTTTGTCAAAGTAACAAATATATCCTTGCTTCTCTGTACCAGAAACCCATCATGTCTACCCTTGCAGATCTAATGCACATCCCTAATCTCATGCACCTAAAGAAACTTAGTGTTTCACCAGTTGATCTAGTGTGAGCCTTCAAACACCTACCTTTAACTCTTTTGTCTTATCTCGGGGGACTATGATGCAATCCATGCTTAATAGGAGATAAGCTCCACTTACCGGTGGAAGTGGATCCTTGTCATTTGCATCTTGCAAATGCACCAATGTGGCTTCCCTATTTGAGCAGAAACATCTTCAAATAGGCACATATGATCTGATTGGGCACACTCACTGTCAGTCATCTCTTCATAAGGTAATTGCATCTTTATCTGATGGTAGTCCTGTTGTTTCACATCCACACAGCATACCGGTGGACTGCACATACTTCACCTCTAGTATTGAAGTGATTTTTGTAACATTTTGAATCTTCATCACAATCAATGGCCCAACATCTTTCTCTATTGTCGATTGGCAACAATGCACTGCCAACATGTCACTTACCGGTCTGCAGTCATTATGTCTTTAATATAGGTCAACACTAACCTATGTACCAGTGACCTGGTAGGCTAGGTGACATCAAAGACATCACATCCAGTATGCATCAATAACAGTATTGCACATGCATCTCCCATACCGGTCGCCATCCTATACCGGTTGACATCAATGCCAACACTAGGCTTGGGATCTCATTTGGTTTTCAGCTCGGGATCCCGTGAGTAGGCAGGATCCCGATTTGTCTCCTATTGACTCCACCTGATTTCCACTTTTTTACTAAGTCTAAAACTTCCACATTAAGTGGGCACAACTTCTTGCACTTACCCCTTGATCAAGTAAGAATCGGAATGTTATTTCCTTATTACATTGTTGCTGCTAGCAATTGTAGTCAAGTAATTTGGAAGAAGCAAATGTTGAAGGATATAAGAGTTATTTATGATGAGCCTATTTCTATATATTGTGATAATTCAAGTGTTATCAATATTTCAAATAATCTGGTGTTGCACTCCAAAACAAAGCATATATCAATCAATTTTCATTTCTCGAGAGAGAAGGTGAATGAGAAAGAAGTCAAATTAGAAAGTGTATCTACAAAGGAACAGGTAATAGATATCTTTATGAAGCTTTTGCCTCAAAATATTTGAGTATCTCAAAGAAAAGTTAGTGATGATTACCCCTCCTGATGAGAACTAAGATGCATGGATTTGCATTAGTCTGGTCAACTTCATAGAGATATTTTATGCTTCAGATTGATGAGTGTGGTTGTTACTCAGGGGGAGTAGTCAATGTTGGTGATTCAGATGTTCATATTTGTGAAGCTAATTTATAGGGAGAAAATTGTGATTTCTAAGCCTTTGTCATTGATGTCAAAGGGGGAGAGAAGCATGTGAAAAATCCTAAAGCAATTTTAGGGGAGAGAAGTAGTGTATCAAAGATCTGTGATTTATGTTATTTATCTTAGGGGGAGCTAACACTTTGCATTGATTATTTTTCACATTTATATGTTTTCATCAATGCCAAAGAGGGAAATTGTTAGATATTGGTTGATATGTTGTCATTGATGTAAACATATGTGAAGTCAATATGTGTTTTTGTATTGCAATTAGATTGGTTGAGTTGGTTTAGCCTCTATGTTACAGATGAGCTGATGCGGTTTAAAGGATTTCTGGTATGTCTGCATGATGATTTGATCAAGTTAGGATATCTAAAATTGGGGTTGGTTATTCACTTGTTCAGTATTGGCAGTTTTGGTGAATTTGTATGTTGTGCTCCAAAATCATAATATCTTTGTTTGTGGATGTGTGGGATGTGTTATCAACGTTGATATGTGTCCTTAGTTTGAGTGGTTCAAAATTTGGAGATTCATAAGCTAATCTTTCAATTCGACAATCTGTTATTTTGGTGTTCTTGAGCTCTGGTAGAGAGATGATGATGATTCTAGTAATGTGAGTTATTGCAGTTGTTGTGGTTGCAATTCATGTGGTGTATAGATATTTCTTGCTATGTGTATTGGTGGTCTGCATTGATTGTTGTGTGTATTATTGAAGATTTTCCTGATATGGTGATGTTCTTCGTGTTTTGTGACATTCTTGGTGGTTGTAGCGTGTTGCGGATGATTGAGGCGTGATTGTTCGAGGTGTTGTGTGTTTATAGTATTGATTTGGGTCTATACTATCTTAGTCGATATTTTTTTGGTCTGCATGTATTGTTATAGCGTGTGAGGATATTATTTTGTAACTTGTATTGATGGTTTAGCCGACCTTGAAATTGACGTTGAGGGTTTGTATAAATAAATGTAATAATCATGTAAGATGTATGTTTGCAAGAGTTTGTGTTGTATCTGCAAGTGTGTGATCAAGTTGGATGTGCGAACAAGTGATTTGATCTTTCAGAAGTGTGAAGGACAAGTAGTGTTGTAGAGCATTCTGTGTGCTTAATTGGAACTGTACTCAGGCATATAGAGATGCTATTTTCATAGTTCATGTAATCTGGATTGTTGCCTAAATGTTTTTGTAAGACAATGAGACTTCATGTAAGGTAGTGAGCCTTCCCTTAAGGTTGTAACCTTTCTAGGTTTCTTATTTGAGCAGTGAGCTCTAGGCAGTGTACTTGAACGCATGTTCATTCCCCATTATAACATTTCATTTACTCCTAATAGGGTATTATCTCATTGTGGGTAAGTTCCCACCATGGTTTTTCCCTTAATTGGGTTTTCCATGACAAAACACTTGGTGTTATGTGTGTTACTGATGTGGTGTTGTAAATGTTGTAAATGTTAATTATCGAATCTATTTTGTGATTTAAGTTGCATTAAGTTTGTATGCAAATTGATTCACCCTCCCCCCCTCCCCTTCCTCTCAATTTGTTGCAGTTTTGCCAACAAATGGATGCTAAGTGGATATGAATGTGCAAATGATGAGTAAACAATTTGGCATTACGATGGTATAAAAAATGAAGTGGATGGATTGCGAGGGAAAATGAGGGGTTTAAATAGGCCAAGATGGGAGAAGAAGAGGCATGAAAATGAGACACTTTTCCTTGAGAAGGGAAAGTGTCATGGAAAATAATGACAAGTGTCCTTGAGGATACATGCCTATTTGGGAGAGAGACACCCAAATAAGAAGGTTCCATTCAAAATATGAAGATATTTCCAAATATCAAGATAATTCATGGATGGAAATGACAAGTGTCACTGAGAAGGGCAAGTGTCATGGAAAAGAATGATAAGTTGTAGTGCCCCTCCCCCTTTTGGCTTGTCAGGCCTTGTGATTTGTGTTCTGTGTGGTTCGACCCTTATTTTGGTGTTAGTCAATTTTGGTTCTAGTTGTGATGTTGTCTGACTTTTGGATTCTTATGTGATATTTATGCTTTGTTCCTTTTTGTTTCATTGTCATAGTGATGAAATTCATGATGTTGTTATGTGGTTGTGATTGTTGATTATATGTTAATGACTATGATGGAATCATATGATGTAGTTTAAGATGTGATTATTATATGCTATTTGTATTCAGTAGTTTATTATTGTGCTAGATTATTTATGATTTTCTTTACATTATCAATGCATACTAACTTGATGTACACTGCTTCTATGATTGATGTGCTTGGGTGAAAGGGAAAAGCATCACACTGCTCTTTACGGGCAAGTTACATTGCTTCCATTCCCTATTCACGGTATGATATCATGCATTTTATTTAAGTACATGTTTGACAGTTTGTTTATGCAATTGCAGGTACCGAGCATCGACTCCACTTGAATCTTCAGGTCAAAGTGTGCTCTCCAACCTAATGGTAAATTGGACAAGGGAGATATTAGTCAGACCCCATCACGCACCCTTGTTCTTATTGTCAGTCATGTTGATGTTGGTCCTATCGGTTTTTCGTGTTGTCTATCACAGTCCCTTATCCTTGTGCTCGTATAATATTTTATTAGCAAAAATATTTATATTAATATTTTATAGGAATTAAATATATTGGTTAATTGATTAATATTGTTAAATTTGCGCATTATTATATTCAGTTAATTACTTTAGTAAATGGTTTTTGGATCTAATTTATTGATTAGAAAATAATCTTTTAGGAAAATTAAATATTAATTTTGGATTTTATCGTTGTATACACATAAAAATGGCTATGAGCGATTAAATTAATATTATATATTTATTTAATAATTATTCTTCTATTAAATATTTAATTTGAAAAGATTAATTTATTTAATTCATTTCGTGTCTTTGTATTAATTAATATTTTATTAATTAATTCATCTATTCTTTTCCTCTAAAATAATTTAATATTTAATAATTAATTATCCTTTTAACCAAGTTAATTAAATATCTAATATTTAATTATCTCCTTCAATCAATTAAATATCTAATATTTAATAGTTGTTCTCCTATCCTATAGTCTCAAATATTAAATAATCTCTTAAATTATTTAATATTTCTTTTCCAACTCACCTTCCATCTCCACTTCATCTTCCCTTTGCTAACTCATCAATTATGTGGCTAAGAAAATTAATATTTCTTAAATATTAATTCATCGTTTATCTTCAACCTCCAAATTCAATGAATATTGTGTACGTACACATATTTCATAACCATCTTCTATATTCTCTCCAACACCCCCTACATCTTAGGAAGGACTTGAGTCCACTTGTCCTCTCATGCCTAAATTTTCTCCAACCATCCTTAGATTCCCTCAATCAGCAACCCAGTCAAGGTGAGATGAGTGACACTTGTCTTCTCCTTCCCTCTTTCTCTCAACCTTCACCTTTGCTCACAGCCATCCAAATCTGTAGATCTGATCATGACCATTGATCTAAGCCACATCATCTCATCCTCTCAAGGTCTATAAAATCAAGAGCTTAAGTTGAGAGAGAGTTAGACTTCAAGTTACTTTTCAAAGCTAATCATTTGTAAAACTTATGCATCTGTGAGTTTTAATCTTGAAGCAAATAGCATAATCATTTAGCATAATCATTTTAGCATAATCATGTAGTATTGTATATCATAGCATTTGTTAACTATTAGTTATCAGTCCATTCTTCATATGCCATCTTGGAAGCTATCAGTGCATTGTCTGAGGGCACACCATCTGCAACCAGGAACCATGGAGTTAGGACACAATGAGACATAAACCATGAAGATAATATTAGCATTTTTATTTCATATGTATTTCATGTAGTTTCATTGGTTGAGTTTGGATTTCCTGTAGCATTTCCTTTTTATTTTGTGAAACTAATATGTTGCAGGTAGCATCTGGAGGATGAAATTCAAGTCGACACAATCGTAATTGTGGAACTTAGAGATTGAAATTATCCAAATTAACTAACTACTTCGAAAAGAGTAATTTATTAAGGGAATTTAAAATATTTTCCTTGTTATTTAAAAAGGGGGGAATTAGTTATTTGTGTTTTGTTGTATTTTTGGAAATTAAATTCAAAAGGCAAATTAATATTTAATTAATTTAATTTTAATTTACTTTTGTGTTGTGGGAGTTACAAAATAATAAACGTATAATTAATAATTTTATGGCGAGAATCTTGCATGCATTGGGAGATACATTTTGTGGGAAAAGTTTATCTTTGAAAAAATTTGGCAGGAAGGGAGGTTTTTTTGTTTTTTGCCATGAAGTTTTGGGGGCTCTCTTCTCTACATATGATTTATTCTCTGGTTAAGGGATTTGGGTAGAAGATATTGGGGAAAAAATTTGGCATTTTTGTATCTTCTTGTTATGGAGAT
This sequence comes from Cryptomeria japonica, assembly GCF_030272615.1. NCBI lineage: Eukaryota > Viridiplantae > Streptophyta > Pinopsida > Cupressales > Cupressaceae > Cryptomeria > Cryptomeria japonica. The sequence continues at coordinate 501,348,565 of NC_081412.1, forward strand.
TTGAAAAGAAAATTTGGGGGTTTGGTTTTCAAAATTGATAGAAGAAAATAGAGAAAGGAGATTGGGAGATTTGGTTGAAGTTTTTGGTCTGGAGCTTTCCGGATTTGTGCCTGTCGATTATTGTCTACCTCTGTGTTGTTTTTCCAGATAGCATAAAAAGGTAGGTTTCTCGTTCCTTGTCTCTTGCATATTAAATTCTCTCATTGATTTGGATAAAAATTTATTTGTTTGATTTATCTTATTAGGAAAATTTAAGGGGAATGATTTGTTAATGGGTAGTCTAGGTTTATTGCATTTTGGATTTAATTCAAGGTCTGAAATTTATATCATTAAAAGATTTTCTCTGAAATTTTGTTTTGTAATTTCAAATGGGTTGAATATTTGAATATATATGTATGTACATATGTATATATGTACATATATATACATATATACATATATGTATATATACATACATACATATACATATATATACATATGTACAAGTATATATGTATATATGTATATATGTACATGTATATATATGTACATATATACATATATACATGTATGTATATATACATATATATATATATATGTACATGTATATATACATATATGTCTACATGTATACATACATAGGAATCGTACATATATATACATGTATACATATACATATGTATACATGTATACATACATACATATGTATACATGTATACATATATACGTATATATGTATCATACATATATATACATGTATACATATGTACGTATACATACGTATACATGTATACATATGTATATATACATGTATACATGTGTATGTATACATATGTATACATGTATACATATGTATACGTACACATGTATACATGTATATATACATATGTATACATACACATGTATACATATGCATACGTACATATGTATACATGTATATATACATGTGTATACGTACATATGTATACATGTATATATACATGTGTATACGTACATATGTATACATGTATACATATGTATACGTATGTATACATGTATACATATGTACGTATACACATGTATATATACATGTGTATACATATATATGTATATATGTATACATGTATAGGTGTGTGTTAATGTATTTATCTTCATCTCTACCAAAATTTATTTTATTTTTATTTCTACTAGATTTTGTGATCCAAATTATTTGGGGAGGGTGTCGTGGGCACCCATGGGGGTGGAAACCCCACCCACCATGGGCTTTACCCACGGTGTTGGGGAGTCCCACCTCTTGTGGGTACTCCCACCATGGGCTCTCCCATGGTGGTGGGTTATCTAACTCCCCCATGATGGTAGCTCCTCCAACCCCTCTCGGCTTTTTGTGCAGTCAGCAAAAAAAAAAATTAAAATTAATTTTGTGTGTTTTAGTTGTTTATACTTCTATTAGGTGTGTGTGTATATATATATTTTTTTCAGATCTTTTCTTTATTTTATAAATGTAATACTTTTGTATTCATAGATATGCAAAAATATTTGATAAATATATTTATGCTTATCTTTTGGAAAATGTATTGTATGGTACATTAGATATATTTTGGGATAAATATAGTTAAAATTTTGATTAAAGTTGTTGAATGGGTAAATAGTTGTATTTTGGATAAATATATTTATACTTATTGTTAAGCTCTAGTAGTCTTTCTTTAAATTAGTTATTGGTTTTATCATAATGGCAATGGTAGTAATGTATAATGTTGTCTTAAAAGTTTGTATATGGAATGTTAGTTATTATCCTACTAATGGGAATGAAATAATAATGTCTTGACTCAATTGTTGTATAGTCAAGATTGTGTTTATTAAGATTGCATTCCTTCATGCATGGCAACATGAGATTTGCTATTTCTTAGACTCTAGTCATTCATTCTGGATTCTTGGTCATGATATTTTAATGCTTTTAGTCTCCAAAGACTAGGACAGAACTAGTGTTCCTTTGTGCATGTACTATTCGTCCTTGAATATAAGGATTGGTGTTTTGCATGGGTTCTTTGATCCTTGTTGTTTGAAACCACCTGGATTATCATTTTCTAGCAAGTGGGCTAAGCTTTGCTATGGTCAGAATCTTGTCACCTCATGTTTTGGGTGTCATGGCATTGTGTTTTATTTTGATTCCTAGGTGCAAGTAAGGGGGAGTGGCTTTCATTGGGGATTGGGGCCCAAAATGGTCACCTGGGTAACTCAATGGAAGTTTTGTAATCAAGTGATAACCTAATTAATGAACTTGGGTGGGTAGTTATTTCACATTATTTAAGATAATTCTCTGATGCCTCTTTTGCCTGCAAACGCTAGTATAGGTTTGGGGTAAGAAAATAAGGGCTTGGAATGGCTTCCACCAATCTTATCTCCGTGAAAGGTTGGTGTGGTCCACTAGTGTATGTATGGGGGTCGAGGGTTGGGAGAGGTCACCAGGGTAACTCAGGATGGGGGTCGGGACCTAGTGAAGACCTACCAGGGTAGCTCATGACAACCTAGTGATGACACTCTTCCCTATTGCTACCCAGTGGTAACTTGCATCTTTTTATCCTTTTGTGGATTGTTGAGCCTCCGGAAGTGGTTGGTTATCTTATGTTTGTTACCCTTTTGTGGTTTTCTTTGAACCTCTGGAAGTTGGTACAGGTATTCTTATGTGTCTTCTGTGATGTTCATTTGTGAGCCTCATGTACGTTTAGACCTATTGTTACTTTGTGAGTATTGTCTTGTTGATTCTCTTGTGAGTTATGTTGGTACCCTTGTATATTTTTCTTCCAGCTTGTGGGTCTAGTTGATACCTCCTAGCACAGGGGGTGGACCTTACGGTACCACATGGTTGGGTGGAATGCTATTCGCACCCATTGGGTCTGACTCCTTCAGCTTCATGTTCGTGATGGCTCATGAGAAGATTGAAGATTGTTATTGTTGTATCAGATTCATGTATTCTTCCCTTCTTGGGACTCTTGGAGATTTGTATATTGAGGATCCATTGTAATGTATTTGAAGTTCATATGTAAATTCTCAAGTAATGTAATGAGGATCTTGTACCCATGTAATGATCTGTATTGTAATTTGTATAGCATTTCTTTGTTAGATATATTAGATGATGTTCAACTTTGTGTTGCATCGTTATGAGGCCTCGAGGATGGTTGTTAGTTGTTTAATGTGTATCATCACTTTTTTTCTTGCATATATCTTTATTCATGTATAATGTATTCTTTTAAATAAAAAGAAAAAATTATTCGCATTTTCTTTGCTATTGTTGTTTAGTCCTCTTGGCATAATGGCAAGGCATGACAGAAGTGTCCTTGAGGACACATGCTTGTTTGGGAGAGAGACACTCAAATGGGAAGGTTCCATTCCAAAATGAAGATATTCCCAAATATTAGGATATTTGAGAAATTTCCCCAAATTTTAGGAAATTTAAGATATTTTGGGAATGTGCACACATATGGGGAGGGAAAGTGGATAAGGTTGACTAAAACCTATAGTTAGCAAATGGGTAAGGTTTTAGAGGAAGGGTTGGATGAGGTTTAGAGGAGGGTTAAAGTTATGAGACATGTGAGGGAATAGAATTAGTTTAATTAAGTAATTCCATAATGGGAAAAAGAAGGAAAGGGACAAAAGATAAATTAAATAGTGAAATTATGCATTTGATTTATTTAACAGAAGAAGGAGGTAAATTTAATTAATTAAATTATTTGTGATTGTCACATAATAAATTAAAAGGGGTCTCATTTCCAAATATCAAGATATTTTCTCAAACATTAGGATATTTAAGATATTTTGGAATATGCACACATATGGGGAGAGAAAGAGGATAAGGTTGACTAAAACCTATGGTTACCCAATGGGTAAGGTTATAGAGGAAGGGTTAGATGAGGGTTAGAGTTAGGAGACATGTAGGGGAAATAAAAATTAATTAATTCTATGAGGGAATTAGGAGGAAAGGACAAAATGAATTAAATAGTCAAACTACGCATTTGATTTATTTAATAGAAGGAGGTGGATTAAATAAGAAAATGACTTATGGTTGTCAAATAATTAATTAAAGGAAGACTGTATCATAATTAATAAAATTGATTAGCTAGAAAGGGGGAACACTAATTAATTAAATAATGCGTAATTATTTAAAAGGCATTCAGGATAGTTAAATTCAATTATTTAAATTAATCAAATTTATGTGTCTACAATGGTCTTTTATATTTGTTTTTTGTTTGTGGGATGTTTCCATTAAGTTCTAGGGCAAGTATGTCTTGGGTGTTTGTGTTGGTATGTTCACTTTTGTGACTGTCACACATACCTTGACCTTTAACATACAAATGTTGCAGAATGTATTGAAATATTGCTTGTCTACAATGTATTTTTTTTCTACAAAGGGATCACATTATCACTCTGGCTTTCTATGCCATGGTTCAACCCATCCACTTGCCATATCAAATAAATCTCTCTAAAGATAAATTGAACTTATGAAAGCAAAGTTTCATCGCTACTAACTATTCTCCATCTAATTTTTTCTTCGTACTAACACTTCTCCAGTCAATCCCCATGGTCACCTTGTTCTAGTGCTCTGGTACACAAAAACAAGTGCATATTACATTCACTAACATGTTAGGGTGCATGCATATCATAATCATCCATCTAATATATCCATAAAATATAATATACATCATACCATCCTACATACATGTCAATAATATAATTAAATACCCATCCATATAAGTGCATAAATAAGCATCATTATTTAATCTATACATTTCGTGACATAAGCATCTGCATATAAAATCCAACATAACATCATTAAACATGACATCATATAAGCATCATCACATGGGAAGTAAAACATGCATATCATATAAGCACAACATACAGTCACCATCCAAAAGTTGCATCTCATATATAGATCATAAAAATGTATTAGAGTAAAAAAATCAAGATGTTTGTATAAAATGGAATCTGCAGGCTCAGTATAAGGCAAAAAATGTCTATAAAAATAGAAATATATCATTGTCACTAAAGAGGGTCATCTTGTTCTCTCTTGATCCTCTTGGGCCCTATCTTGTGTAGAGGATGAAGCTCCTCTTACCTTTAGCTTTGTCTGTCCCAACCTAGGTGGCCTTAATGGTCCTATGACGTCCCCACTACTCTATGTTCTCTGAGAGTGTATCTTGTTATGTGACCGGTCTTGTGACCTGTGTGAATTTGTTTAACTCAGTGCCCACTGATAGGTGAATCTATACCCTCATATAATCCTCGCTAGTACCTGATATCCTATCCTACATGTAGCATTATATCTAGTGAAACCTGCATTGTAAGTTCCAATTACCCATCAATGAACTCATAGACAACCTCCTCTACACTCTATGCCTTGGAAAAAACTATGTCTCGAGAGGCTATAAGCATAGCTCTCTCTACTATCAAATTGTCCCTATGTATTGTCACACTATCCCTCTCTACAATAAGAGATGCTCACTCAACATCTCGGGTTGTCCTATCTACCACTCTTTACCTATGTAGATGCTCTCTTACCCTATACAACTTCTACCTATCTATGCAACCCCGAAATATTATCCTGCTAAGTCCTCACTATGGCCCTCAAAGTACCATCATCTAGGATCTCCTTAAACTCCTCACCCATAGATACATCCTACATATTCTCATCCTATGGAGCCTACAAATACTCCTACTCCATTTTCATAGCGATGAAATTATGATCTCCTCCATCTTCATTTTCATCGCCATCATAATCATCATCCTCTTCATTAGTACCCTCATACTTAGTATCTTTGGTCTCTTCATCATCTCCATCCTCATCTCTCTCATTGGCCTCCTCCTCTACCTCACCTGTCATGGTGCCTCTCTCATAATTGGCCTCTTTAGATCTATCAATGGTATTGACCTCTACTCTGCAAACCATCTATCATACTCTGTTGTGGCACCTACATCTATTAAATTTTGTCCTGCTCACCACTATCTAAGTTGTAACTCATCAAACTCTATATAGGCCACTTAAGGTCTAATGATTGGTCCCCATGTCGCAACCTCTCTGGTAGAATGAGTAAATAATGTTGTACCTATCAGGACATTATCTCACTCCTTGAACTATCTTTGCACTCTCTCTAGCAACTAAACCTTTATGATCCTCTACTTAGCTATGGTTCATCCAATAAGGTATCTCTCCTATTGGTAAGATGAAAGATATTGAGCATCATCATCCCAACTAGGGAAATGTTTATAGGGCCTCTATGTAAAGTCTCTGAGTCTATCTAATGCATGCCTCTAGTATAAGATGTATCCTTTTGGTCCCTTTGATAGTGCGCCAACATAGTAACAATGTCAAACAAACTGCTATATTCTCAAATACCCAAACCTATAGTAATGTCAAGCCACAACTAATGGTCAACCTGTGCCTATATGCTACTTAATGAAGATTAAAGTAAAATATGTGAAGCATGCATTTCCCAATGAAAACATGATCCCATCTATCACCATGCACTCTAACACTCAACCCGCATCCAATAGGAAATCCATGACCCCATTTGTGTATCCCCAATAATCATGCAATTGTGCTAATTACTACCACTAGTTTCTCATGCCATGCTGCCATAGTCTCCCATCTGATCTCGCAAACTATGATGCCAAGGCTATTAATGTCACACTTAAATATTCTACTAAGAGATGGCCTCCTTATTGTTGGTTTGTATGTAACCTTCTTGTTGTGAATCAAAATCCTCAATATACACCATATGTCCTCCAAAGTAATTGTAGCCTCCCCAATCGATAACTGAAAGGAGCTAGTCTTTGAATGCCACCACTCTGCTAATGCTATGATGAGTCCCTTGTTCTCTCTAATATTAGGCATGTAACAAATGTAATGAAGTCTTAAGGATAGAAGAATGTCTCTCTCATCATCGCCTAACTAATGGCATAATAGCATGCACGTCAGTTTGCTCCCCCACGTCTATAATCATGGAAGTGTAACTAAATACAATGGGGCAATTATTTCAATGGATAGGTCTCAAAGGGGATTTCGCCTTGCACAACAATGGTTTCACTAATGACCAACATGATGACAATGATCACACTTTGCCATCAATGAATTCAAGTCAATGCAAGTGCAAAACATCTAACTCCATTTTTGTCTCCATTTCTATCTCCACTTATCTAATTTCCTTTTTCACTTGCCACTCTCATTCGGTAATTTCCCTTCTATTGAACACAATGTACCACTAAGAGGGGGGTGAATCAGTGGTTCCTAAATTATTTTCCTTTTTACTACAACCTTAGAATACCGGTTATTATCCTAAGCATTAAGCAATCAAACCGGTAAGACAAATGTGGATATCAAAAGAGACAAACACACAAATGCAACCCACAACACCAGATGTATAAGGAAAACCCAATATGGGAAAAACCTTGGTGAGAAATGTTGTTGGAGTCTACTACTCCAATCCAGCCTCACAAGTGAAACACTAAATTAAAAGACTTAGGGCACCAACCCCACGAGCACCAACCCCTGCACCAAGCTCCAACTTGGTGATGTATAGTGAAATACATTTTTGATACAGTTATAGCATCTCATTGCAAATGAGTTATGCGACACTTGATCGAATAGATATTTCTCGATTAATAGCCTTCTCTTCTTCACTAGATCTCACACTGTCGGTTATGAGATTACTCTCTCAGATTCTTGGCTACTCTTCTTTCTCTCCCTTAGCCTCACAACACACTATGTCACACTTGGATGCCTTCTTGATCAATCACACCTCACTGGTTAGCTTAACTATTAGACTTGCAACAATTTACCGGTACTCTACCTCTGTCGGTTAAACCCTCTCATCGGTTCGCTTGCAAACTCACTCTACAACTTTCTTAGAATAAATTCTAAGGAAGATGATCTTTTTCTTTTCTCAAGCTCTCTTCACTCTCCTTCTTCACATCAAGCATCAATGATTTATGTCTCAAGCTCAAATATTTATAATCTAAGGTTCCCGCCAAAAACCGCATTCAAACAATGTCGTGTTAGGTTTTGCCTTCACCAACTCGATCCATATCTGATTTTATTCAATTTGCTTTTCCAGGGATATGATCTTCATGTTATTGATCAACACCACTTTTGGCATTGTGTTGTTATTGATGTCAACTGGTATAGGATGGCTATCAGTATAAGAGATTTATGTGTAGCACTGTCATGGATGCATATAGGATGAGATGTCTTAGATATCACCTTGTGTTGCAGAACACTGATAAGGTGAAGGAGATAATGTTGACCTTTGGGGTCACCAGTACACAAGTTAGTGTTTGACTTATGTGGATGACATGAACAAGTTGTCGGTATAGTCTATCACCGGTAAAGAGAGGATTTCAACTAGTAAGTGATGTGTTGACAGTGAGTAGTTGCCCATCGAAAAGATTATGACCAGTGTACAAGCAAGGTGAGCAAGACGCTTGGATGTTGTTTGTGATGAAGAGGCAAAATGTTATCAAGAATCACATCAACACTGGAGGAGAAGGATGTATAGGTCACTGGTATGCTCTATGGATGCAAAATAGCAGGACTCCCACCGGATAAAGATGCAATCACCAATTGAAGAGAAGACTGATAGTGAGTGTGCCCAACCAGATCAGATGTGCCTGTTTGAAGATATGTTGCACAAACAGGGAAGCCAGATGAGTGCATTGTAGGATGCAGATGACAAGGATCCACTACCACCAGTTAGTGGAGCTTATCTCCTATTATGCAAAGTGTGCATCATAGTTTTGTGAGATAAGACAAAAGGGTTAAAGGAAGGTGTTTGAAGGCTCACACCGGATCTACTAGTAAAACAAAAGGATGCCTCAAGTGAATGAAATCAAAGATATGCACTAGACTGACAGAGAAGGCATGTTGAGTTGTCGAGATAGATGAAGAGGGATGGGTTTGTCTCCTTGACAAACCGGTTGAGATGATGTTTGGTCTGATGATGAAGAAGGCAAGGTTGAGCAGCTATAGATAGAGAAGTGCAACTGGTATGCAGATGCCTCAAATGGAAACAATTGAAGGTTGATGACATGGTGTCATCAAGGGGTTTACCAGTATGTAAGTCCACCGGTAATGCATCAAAGTGCAGATGTAGAAGACTCCCATCTGATGAAGATGTGCATAAGGTAGGTTAGCAAGAGTGTTGACTAGTTGAGTGTTCCACCTGAAGAGAAGCAGAGTGCAAGGTTGATGACAGACTAGTTAAGGGTTTAACCGACAGGGTTAGTAATCTGGTGGATGAACCTGGTAATGGAGTTGGTCAGTGATCCCATCCATACCAACATAGATGATCCAGCAAAGGTAGATCCCGACACAGAGACCACGTGGAGGTGAAGTGGCATGCATGCACAGGTTGACATGTTAAGTCAATGAAGTATCAAGCGGTAAGGTAGATGGTGACAGGTTGACATTTATGTCGATTGCGTGATTCACAGGATGTTCAGCAGAGGTTTGCATCTCGAGGTCAAGCGAACAACAAAGATCCAGCACAGACTATTTGAGCAGATTGAGGCAAGTGAAGGAAATCACAAAACTACTCTTGGTGATCAATCAAGAAATCTGCTGACAGGTTAAAAGCAGATTGCCAAATATAGAAGGCGTGATCATTTTGGCACGACAATGGTGGGATTGATTGATTTGTTATAGTTCATCAATCTAGGTGATTAGATCAAATGAGATCTGATTGGATTTGGTTTACCTTGAGGTCGATGAGGAAACCCTAACTACCTGGAGTTTGAATTGGTTTTTGGCGGGAAAACTAGTTTATAAATATGCAAGCCAAAATCAATGAAGGTTTCCGTTGGATGAGAGAGTATTGCTACTGAAGGAGTAAAATCAATCAAGTGCTCATCAAGAAGAAGAAGAAGAAGAAGAGATTGAGTGTGAGGGAGAATCAGATTGAAGTTGAAGAGGGGAAAATGGATTAGAAGGTAAAATGATCAAAAACACAATAAAATAAGCATAAAAAAACTAAAACATCAAGAGACCATTTTTACCTTGCTATTTTACCTTCTCCTTCGGATTGAGCTTGATGAAGTGGATGATGAGGATGCCCCCTTGATGCTCCACTTGATGTGTTGCTTGCTTGATTTGGATGTGGATTGATCTCCTTTGTGCTCAACAATATAGATTGATGGATTTGATAGGATTATTGGATGGATTTTGGATGGATTTGAATTGAAAGATTGGAGAAAGAAGAGGAGAAAAGAGCAACATGCCAATGCATGAGAAGTGGATGATTTGTGAGGAGAATAGGCTCCAATTTATAGATTGGATGAGGCCAATGGAGGGCCAAGATTGATTTGATTATTAAGGGTTGAGATTGATTTTAGATAGAAGGCATGGATCAAGGGTGCCTTGGGAAAATAAACGGGAATATAAAATTCCTTGGAAAAAGGGGGGAGAAATTTGAATTTCAAACTTGAGGAATTAAAAATTCCAAAATAAGGATGCATTGAGGGATTCAAAGAAATTTGAATTTCTTTGAGAGACTTAATGTTGATGTGACATGAGTGGGAATTGAAAATTGAGGTATAATGATAAGCATGATTATGAGAGATTCTAGAAAGGATTAAATAGGTTGAGTGGGATTAGGAAAAGTGATTTGTAGGAATCACATGACTACGTTAATTAATTAGAATTAATTAACTGAGTGGGGTTTAGAGGAAATAATTATTGGAGGGAACTTTAGAAGAATAGGGAAATAATTAATTTATTTGATAAATTAATTATTGGACAATAGTGACAGGATTAATTAAATTATATTTAATTGATTCTGAGAGGAATAAGGATAACACAATTAAGTCAATTAATTATGTTGATAGGCTTAAAGTAATTAATTAATTATTAATTTAATTAACTTTAGGTGTCTACAGAAGTGTTCAACCGGCATTAGTGAGGCTACTGGTAGTCAACCATTGAGTCTGACAGAGGAGTGAACCGATAAAGATCAAACTATCAAAAGACTGCATAAAAGACAAGCATAGAACCGGTAGAGTGTAGTACCAAAGGAGAGAGTAGAACCGGTAGAGAAAGAGAAGAGGTTGAACCGAAAAGAGTGCAGCAGAGAGAAAGAGTGTAGCAAAGAGAAAGAGTGTGGCAAAGAGAAAGGAGCAGTAGAGAAAAGGTCAATAGAGAACCGGCAGAGATCTATAGAGAGGAGAATTGGTGGAGAGACATACTTGAGAGTTACAAAGTTCTTTTGTAACAAGAAGATAACTTTGGTATCAAAATATGTTTTTTTGTAATCACTAAGTTGTAGCTCAGTGCAAGGGTTGTAGCTCCTTGGGTTGGTTCCCTAAATTAGGGGTTGGTGTTCCTTGGGTTGGTGCTCCTTGGGTTGGTGCCCTAAATCAAAGTTTGGTGCTCCTTGGGTTGGTTCCCTAAACATTGTAATCAAAGATTCATTGTGAGGCTGGATTGGAGTAGTACACTCTAGCAGCATTTCTCACCGAGGTTTTTCCCATCTTGGGTTTTCCTCATATATGTTGGTGTTATGTGATGTACCCTTTATGTATGAGTACATTTAGTAATCTCTCCTTATCATATCAGTAGGTTATCGTAGCCTTAGTATGTTAACCAGTACATATACTTAGGAGTTTAAAGGAAAATAATTTGAGAACCACTAATTCACCCCCCTCTCAGTGGTACATTGTGTCTAACAATTGGTATCGGAGCCTAGGTTCCCAGTTGATAAGCTTTCTCTAGCTTGGGTAGATTTTGGCTTAAGGACACAATGGTCTGTTTAGTGTCAATCCTTGCTTTGGTATTTGATGATTCAAACTATTCCATTTGGAGTTGCAGAATGGAAGTCTACTTGTCCTCCCTAGGGTTTGATGTGTGGATGTCTGTTGTAAATGGCTGCCCTAGTAAAGTCAATCCTCCCACCGATTCTAATGTAGAAAGAAGAAACCAATGTAATGATGCAGCAATGAAGGCTATACTCTGTGGGTTATCAGATGATATCTCCTCATAGGTGGACAGATGCAGATCGGAAAAAAGCTTATGGGAAATATTAAAGAAGCTCTATGGAAATGAGCCTACTACTACAGAACTGGTTTGTGAAGACAAGATGAGAAATGCATCTCATGTATCTGTAGATGATGAAGGGAGATCTACTAGCAGTCGCAACAATGATGAAGAAGGAACCCACCTCTTCATGGCTCAAGAATCAGATGATGAGAGGCACACATCTGAGAATGATCATGCAGATCACTCCTACCAGCAAGATGTGTTTGGCAGTGATAGTGAAGGTGAAGAAGAAGAGGAAGCAGAAGTTGATCTTGAAGGAGAACTTGTAAATGCACTTGAAGAACTCAATAGAGTGAGGAATGAATGCAAGCTATTCAAGAATATTGCTATAGTGGAGCAATACTAGTTGATCAGATGCCTTGAAGAATCTGAAAAAAAAATTCTCAGAGTTAAGAGTGAACAAGAAGACACCAAGGAGTGTCTGTGTAAAGATATAGCATCTGAGCTAGAAGTAAAAGATAAAGAATATTAGAAGCTGCTTGGAAAAATAGAGATTCCCCGAAATGACCTTGAGAAAGGTTAGGATGAGCTCAAGGTAAGAATCTGGTTTGATGGTAGCAGTGATGCCTTGGACAAAATTTTGAAAAAGCAAATGCATGCCAAGGACACTAAAGGATTAGGAAGTGGTGCTGGTGAATGTTCTGCCAGCAAGATTGTCCCCCATAATGACATTCTGTTTGTATCCTCAAATGGAGAGAACAAGGGACAGACCTTCATAGTTAGAAACGCTCCCCAGAAGAAGGTAGATCTAACCACAACTGGTGAATACATGCAGACAAGAATAAAGACCGATGTTGCAAGAAGGAGGAATAATGCAGATCCTAAAGGAAAAGGGAAGATGGGAGAATTCAGCTTCACTAGAAGCAAGAACATGAAAAGATAGCAAAGAAGACCTCCTACCGGTAGAGGACAAGAAAATTCTATTGCCCACTAAATAAAGCAAGTGTGGCAAAAGAAGAGATCAGATGGAAGTCTTGCAGAGCATGGTCAATGTAGGATCCATCCCCAAAGAAGCAAAAATGGAGATACTAAATCGGTAAGATCTCCCCATGCATGGAAGAATAATTTTGTAATTTATAAACCTTCCTTCTCTAGTTATTACTTTGCATGTAATGGTCATGGCCATAGGGCAAAAGAATGTAGAAAGGGATCTAGAAGGAACAATCTAAGATCTCATAGATATCATGTAAATGAGAAATATGTTTCAAGGAGTAGAAACATGTGTAACTCCTCTCTCAGTTATGCAAATAGTGTTTGTTATAACTGCAATGGTTTTGGCCATAGAGAGTTTGAATGTAGGAAGGGGAACTTATTGTCATATGAAAACCGGCATAGCAAGTATGCTCAACATAGAAATGAATATAGAGCATATGGAATTCAGATACCTGCATGGAACCAAAGGAGAAATGTCCCTATAGGATCAAGAGGTCCACTGGTTCTGGTAGCCGGTTACAGTAACATGACCAGAAGAAGGTCTAACCGGTATGTTAAAAGCTTCCCCAATCATGAGATTGGCATGGATGTTGTGTGCTACTATAGCATGTTGGCATATGTGCAGAGTATGATGACATGATGATATTGTATGTTGTCATTGATGTCAATATGCTAAAGTATGAACCGGTATGTTGTAGTAAGCAAACCGGTATGTTGTAGTAAGCAAACTGGCAAGAGAACCGGTATGATGATGTAAACCAGTATTTGTGAAAAAGTGAAGCGATATGTTTGATCAAGGTGAACTAGTATGTTGGAATGAGAACCGATAAATGGAAGTTTTGTATCGGGGTTTCATTTGGCATGACTACCGGTTGGTAGTCTCAGCTTCAAGGTTTCTGGTTGATGCATTCCAAGATTGTGCGATTCAACCGATGACATCTTGTGATGAGTTAGCATTGTAATGAAGACCAGAGAAGTGTTGCCACATCATCCTTATGCGTGCGAAGGATTTCCTTGAGGATCTTGCATGGAGATTGATCCTATCTACCTCAGGAATGTGTGAAGACTCTATAAACGGTGGAGAGCGCGTGATGAGTTATCAGCTTCCTGAAGCGGCAAAGAATGAACGTTGGAGAACATCTTGAGATCTGTTCAAGACTATTGTATTCAATGCAATGTTATTAATGGTCAGGATTGAACCGACTCGATTGTAAAACATAAATGCTTAGGGTTTAGGGTTTATGCTATTGACCTATTTGTTTCCTATAAGGTCGATGATGTTTTCATTTTGAAGTTGTTGGCAAATGTTATGTGTGTATCCCAGTGAGTGATACTTGATTCTTGCTAGACCGGAGAAGTGTGTTGATACCTACAAAGTGTGATTGCAGAAGAAAAGGAGCTAAAGTGGATTTTCCTTGGCATTGAGTGTTGTTGTCAGATCAGTGTATTACCTATTGACTTCTAACCATTTCAGCAGTTGGAAAATCCCTTAATCAGGTAGCTTTAATAGGCTTTTGTGTAAATCCTTTAACAGGGTGACTCAATTCAATGAGTTCTTCAAATCGTCTTGCGAGGTAACCTTTAACAGGGTTCTAACCTTTAACCGGGTATTTAACCATCCCTTAACTAGGTGATCCCTAGCAGGATCAGTTCCTAGCAGAACCTATTGTAATAGTCTTTAACCGAACTAGGCTCCTAATAGAGTGGACTTCAAAAGAGTTCAAAGAGTAGCTTGTGGGTATTCATCCCCACCGTAGTTTTTCCCAGTTGGGTTTCCACATGAAAAATCAGTGTGTCATGTGTGATGCCTTTCATGTGATGGTTTAGTGTTTTATGTCAAACTGGTAAAATATGTTGAACTAGAAGTCATTATATTTTTTATGATAGATTACTTGTTTATGCATAAGGGTGAAGTGGAAATGAGATATTAGATTGTATGGAAAGCTAAGGGTTACCAGTTTATGTCTTTCACATTCTCACTGTGTTTTACTAGTAGTAATCTGATTAAGACCGGTGTTATTGCTTACCAGTCAAAGTTCAGTGTGTGCAGTCAAACCGGTTCAGGAAAAGTGTTTTTGCATGTACTGATTCACCCCCCCCCCCCTCTCAGTACTGGTTTGGTACTAACGGTTCATCATTTATTCATCATAGCACTACTTCTGGTTATGTTGTAGTATCTGGTAGTGCAAGGACCAATCAACAAAAGAGTGTAAGACCTGCTCCCCAGACTGAAAATGGGAAGAAGAATGAGACCAAGCAGGTATGGAGGAAGAAGCAAGAAGATGCAACCATGGACCGACATTGTCCATTCAATTCACAAGTGATATCTCCGAAGGCTTAAAGGAGATGCAGGACTTTAGGAGGAGGAGTACACTAAACTTATCACTCACCCCCTTAGTGAAGAAGGACACATGGAAGAACATGTTGTTGCTGGTATGAAGGAAGGAAACGAGAAGTTAAGTGTGTGTGGTGGTTTCCTTGGCTACACACTTGTAGATGAGAGTTGGATCACTACTACATGTGTTGATAGATGGAGATTAAAAAATTGGAATCAAATGCAAAGTGATACAAGATGTCAGGAGTTACAAGAAGGTACTCTAGTAGTGATGATGGACCGGTACAAGGAACCGATATGTGCAAAATGTTGCTTGTATGAATGCTAACAGACACTTGCAAGTTATGTAAGACAATGAGGTTCAAGATCATTGGCTTAGCCCCGGTAGCATGAAATAAGGAAGTTATGTCTCAGGTGGCGCTAATGAAGACCTGAATGACAAATGTTTGGTTTGGTTTTTGTTCATGCAGGCATGCATGTTTTTGGGCTAACCGGTTTTATTTATGACTTGATGATGACATTGTATGACATTGTGTACATCTAGGATCATGTCATATGTTGTGGTGGATATAATGGAGCTGAAAGATCATCAGATGATCACATTTGCATAGCTCAACTGGAATATGGAGATGATTGGAGCCCTGGTATTGGACTAGGCATGCAATGAGGACCTGAGATGTATGACTCAGGGGGAGTTTAAGTGCTTATGAAGCAGAGCCAACATGCTTGAACTTGTGAGGGTACTGACTACCTAAACTGTAGATGATGGAAATTGTTGTAGGAATACCAAAGAGAATTTCATGATTAAGGGTATCTACTTTTTATTTGGTTGGTTGTATTCATAGTACAATCACACTTGATTCTATAGAAATTTGGGATCAAACAGGAGGTGATGCAGTCTGACCGAGAGGTAAGTAGTATTCACTAACACGTCCTTCTGCAATTGAGTGATTTAACAATTGGTATCAGATTTGCATACTCAATTGGTGTCAGTTGGTGGTTGATTTCTCCATCTCAAGTGTTGTAACTTGAGAAGATGTAACAAGTGGTATCAAAGGGGGGGAAAGAATTATGTCAGTGCCCGATAGATACAAGGAGGATTGAAACCTTGACACTGCCCTTTTCCATTGTTGTCAAAGGGGGAGAAATATTTTGTAGTATACTGCATACTACATGTGTGAGAATCCATGGATTATACAAAGGGGGAGAGTTGGATCACACAAAGGAGTAGAGAGATTATGTAGTATGTCGGATACTACATGAGTTGACATCAATGCCAAAGAGGGAGATCGTTGGCATTGTGTTATCATTGATGTCAACCAATATAGGATGGCTACTAGTATAAGAGATGTATGAAGCACTGTCATGGATGCATACAGGATGAGATGTCTTTGATATCACCTTGTGTTGCAGAACATCGGTAAGGTAAAGGAGAGAATGTTGACCTTTGGTGTCATCGATACACAAGTTAGTGTTTGACTTGTGTGGATGATATGAATAGGTTGTCAATATAGTCTGTCATTGGTAAAGAGAGGATGTCAACTGGTAAGTGATGTAGTCATAGTGACTAGTTGCCAACCGGAAATCTTATGACCAGTGTACAAGCAGGGTGAGAAAGATGCTTGGATGTTGATTGTGATGAAGAGGTAGAATTTTGTCAAGAATCACATCAACACTGGAGGAGAAGGATGTATAGGTCACTGGTATTCTCTGTGGATGCAGAATAGCATGACTCCCACCGGATAAAAATGCAGTCACCAATTGAAGAGAAGACTGATAGTGAGTGTGCCCAACCGGATCACATGTACATGTTTGAAGATATGTTGCACAAACAAGGAAGCCACATGAGTGCATTGAAGGATGCAGATGACAAGGATCCACTACCACTGGTAAGTGAAGCTTATCTCCTATTATGCAAAGTGTGCATCGTATTTCTTTGAGATAAGATAAAATGGTTAAAGGCGGGTGCTTGAAGGCTCACACCAGACCTACCAGTAAAACAAAAGGATGCCTCAAGTGCATGAAATCAAAGATATGCACTGGACTGACAGAGAAGGCATGTTGAGTTGTCGGGACAGATGAAGAGTGATGGGTTTGTCTCCTTGACAAACCGGTTGAGATGATGTTTGGTCTGATGATAAAGAAGGCAAGTCTGAGTAGCTATATATAGAGAAGTGCAATCAGCATGCAGATGCCTCAAATGCAAACAGTTGAAGGTTGATGACATGGTGTCATCAAGGGGTTTACCGGTATGTAAGTCCATCGGTAATGCATCAAAGTGTAGATGCAAAAGACTCCCATTTGATGAAGATGTGCATAAGGTAGGTTAGCAAGAGTGTTGATCGATTGAGTGTTCCACCTGAAGAGAAGCATAGTGCAAGGTTGATGACAGACTAGTTAAGGTTTTAACCGGTAGGGTTAGTAAGTTGGTAGATGAACCTGGTAATGGAGTTGGTCAGTGATTCCATCCATACCGACATAGATGATCTAGCAAAGGTGGATGCTGACACAGGGGTCACATGGAGGTGAAGTGGCAATCATGCATAGGTCGGCATGTTGAGTCGGTGAAGTATCAAGCAGTGACGTAGATGGTGGCAGGTCGACATTTATGTCGACTATGTGATTCACAGGATGTGTAGCAGAGGTTTGCGGCTCGAGGTCAGGCGGACAACAAAGATCGAGCACAAACTGTTTGAGAAGATCAAGGCAGGTGAAGGAAACCGTAAAACTTCTCTTGGTGATCAACCAATAAATCCGCTGACAGGTTAAAAGAAGATTGCCAAATATAGAAGGTGTGATCAGGAAGGCATGACAATGGCAGGATTGATTGATGAGTTATAGCTCATCAATCTAGGTGATTAGATCGGATGAGATCTGATTGGATTTGGTTTACCTCAAGGTCGATGAGGAAACCCTAACTGCCTAGAGTTTGAATTGGTTTTTGGCAGGAAAACCAGTTTATAAATATGGAAGCCAAAATCAATGAAGGATGTCATTGGATGAGAGAGTATTATTGTTGAAAGAGTAAAATCAATCAATTTCTCATCAAGAAGAATAAGAAGAAGAGACTGAGTGTGATGGAGAATCATGTTGAACTGTTCAATCGACATCAGTGAGGCTACCGATAGTCAGCGATTGAGTCTGACAGAGGCATGAACCGACAAAGGTCAAACCAGTAGAGAAGAGTTGCAGAAGACTACATAGAAGGCAAGCATAGAACCGATAGAGTGTAGTACTGGAGGAGAGAGTAGAACCGGCAGAGATCAGAACCGACAAAGAAGGAGAAGAGGCTGAATTCGCAAGAGTGCAACAAAGAGAAAGAGTGTAGTAGAGAGCAAGGTGCAGTAGAGAAAAGGTGAATAAAGAATCGGTCAAGATCTATAGAGAGGAGAACCAGTGGAGAGACATAATTGAGAGTTAGAAAGTTCTTTTGTAACAAGAAGATAACTTTGGCATCAAAATATTATTTTTGTAATCACTGAGTTGTAGCTCGGTGCAGGGGTTGTAGCTCCTTGGGTCGGTGCCCTAAATCAGGGGTTGGTGCTCCTTGGGTTGGTGCCCTCAAATTAGGGGTTGGTGCTCCTTGGGTTGGTGCCCTAAATCATAGGTTGGCACTCCTTGAGTTGGTGCCCTAAACATTGTAATCAAAGATTCATTGTGAGGCTAGATTGGAGTAGTAGACTCCAACAGCATTTCTCACCAAAGTTTTTCCCATCTTGGGTTTTCCTCGTATATGATGGTGTTATGTGATGTCCCCTTTATGTGTGAGAACATTGAGTAATCTCTCCTTAACATACTGGTAGGATATCTTAGTCTTAGTATGTTAACTGGTACATATACTTAGGAGTTTAAGGGAAAAGAATTTGAGAACCACTGATTCACCCCCCCCCTAGTGGTACATTGCGTTTAAAACCCACAAAAGCTTTGCATTCCAATGTGCATTTTCTAAATCTGGAGGTATGCACCATGCTTTTCTACTTTTCTCTGTCATACACCATTAATGGTTAGGTTGTTTCCTTCAGCAAATGGGTACGAAGATCAAATATTCTTGCAGGATTAGTTCAGTCGCTTGCCAACTTGTCTTCCTCAAGACGCAATCCTCCAGCATCCTCTACGACTTACGGGTTCTTCATAAAAGTTGACCTACTTGCTAACTTGTTACGTTGATGCACACTTCACTGACCTGTGCAATATCACCACCTGGCATCCAGTTGTCATGTTTGTCGACATCCACCTCAGCTTGGTTTGCTATGTTAGTTTGACATTCTGTGTTGACCAAGATTTACTACCATTTCAATACCTTACTGGTATAACCAACAAACATCCTCTTTGTTAGTAGCACATCCTCCTGACAATTCCTCTTGCCTTCCAATATGGCTTCATGACATTCTTTCTATTTTTCTCATCGGGTGTTGTTGTGATTCATTTAACATTCCGCCTCTTCATCACAAATAAACAACCAACCTTGATACCGGTTTATGCCTTACCGATAGGCCCGCTTTACCGGTAGATGACATAATTCATGTGTACCAGTAGCCTTCCTTCTATCCACTTACTCACATTTGAATTGACATCATAGGTCTTAATTTTCTTATACCGGTCACCACTTCTTACTTACCAATGACCTTGCCAAACTAGTTGACATCAATGACAACTTAATGTCAATAATGCCAACAATCTCCCCCTTAGGCATTGATGTCAACTTTATGTAATACTTTATATCGGTAGATTTCTCCCCCTTTGACACAATGACAAAGGGTATTGTATACTCCCCCTTAGGCCGATACCAGTGATTACAATCAGTACTGAGATGTGGTTCAAAAGTTATAGATGCTGCTATGAACTCCCCCAAAACCATATAAATCCTTACTATCTCAAGTGCATAAGGCAGGTGACACAACTCCCAACTTGTGTCTTAAGTACTCAAAAGTGCTTACTGGCAATGGTTTGGTGAAAATGTTTGCTACTTGTTTTCCTATAAGGACATATTCCATCTTTACTTCCTGCCCTTCAACCTTCTCTCTGAGGAAATGATACTTGATGGCTATATGCTTTTTCCTAGAATGCATCACTGGATTCTTTGATATGTTGATGGCACTTGAATTATCATAGCAGATGAGATTAGGGTCAGTGATGTCCACCTATATGTCCTTAAGGGTTTTCTTCATCCAAAGTACCCGAGAGCAACATGTAGCAGCAGCAATGTATTCTGCTTCAGCAGTTGATAGGGAGACTGAGTCCTGCTTCTTGCTATGCCATGAGACCAACCGGTCACCTAGGAAGAATGCACCACCACTTGTGCTCTTCTGGTCATCAATGCAACCTGTCCAATCAACATCAGTGTATGCTTCCAAGATGAATTCCCCTTTTTTAGGGTACCACAATCCATGATTGTTCCTTGTAGGTACCTAAAAATTTTGCTTACGGCATTCATATGTGACTGTTTAGGTGCAGCTTGAAATCTAGCCACCGTGCACACTGTCTGCACTATATCCGGTCTAGAAGGAATTAGATACAATAGGTTACCTATCATGGATCTATACAATGTCTGATCCATCACCGGTGATTCATCATTCTTGCTTAATTTGCTTCCAATCACCATGGGGGTACTTACCAGTTTGCAATCCTCCATATGAAATTTCTTCAACATATCATTTACATACTTGGTTTGTGAGATAAATATTCCCTTATCTTGTTGTGATATCTGCAAACCAAGGAAGTATGTCAATTCTCCAAGCATTGACATCTCAAATTTTGATTGCATTTGATCAGAAAATTCTTTGCAAAGGGTGTCCTTATTGCCTCCAAATATAATGTCATCTACATATACAACCATAATGATCATGTGGTTTCCATCTTTCTTTATGTATAAATTGTTGTTATCACTCTCTTTTTTGAATCCTTTCTCCTTTAGGTACTGATCTAGCCTTGAATACCATGCTCTAGGAGCTTTGTTTAAACCATACAAGGCTTTCTTCAACTAGCATACAAAGGTTTCATCATCATGTAGAAGAAACCCTTCTAGTTGCTTCATGTACACTTCTTCCAAATTTCCATTTAGGAAGGCAGATTTTACATCCATTTGATATATTTTATAACCCTTGTAGGCATAAAAGGCTAGAAATATTCTAATTGCTTCTAATCTATCTACCAGTGCAAATATTTCTTCAAAATCAATGCCCTCTACTTGAAAGTAGCTTTTGCACGCAAGTCTAGCTTTATGCCTAACAATTTTACCTTCTTCATTCGTCTTATTTTGGTAGACCCATTTAGTGCCAATGATGTTCTTGTCTTCCAGTCTAGGGACCAATTCCCAAGTTTTGATCTTCTGGTTCATTGTCTCACTGAGCTTCCTCACCTTCATCGTCGGAATCATCATACCGATTTACCTGTGATTGACTTCCCTTGTGCATATCCTCATCAACTCTTACATGTACACTCTCAAGGAAGCTTCTTAGTCTTTTGTTGTAGCATTTATAGGCCTTGATGCTAGATGGGTAACCAAGGAATATTCCTTCATCACTCCTTGAATCAAAACTACCTAGACCATCCATATCTCTCTTGATAAAACACTTGCTTCCAAATACCTTGAAGTATTTGACTGATGGTTTTTGGTCATACCACAACTCATAAGGTGTCATTTTATTGTTTGTTATTAGTTGAACCCGGTTCAAGGTATATGCAACAATATGAATCGCTTCCTTCCAATATGTGTCTAGCAGACTAACCTCATTTAACATGGTTCGGACCATCTCTTTGACTGTCATGTTCTTCCTTTCTACCACACCATTTTGTTGTGGTGTCCTAGGGGCTGAGTATTGCCTTTTAATTCCACGTCTTTCACAGTAAACTTCAAACTCATTTGATGTGAACTCTCCACCCCTGTCTGATCTTAGACATTTCATCTTGCACCCACTTTCCTTCTCCACCATTTCCCTAAGATCTTGAATCTATCAAATGCTTGTGATTTATCTTGCAGGAAAGTGACCAGTGTAATTCTTGAATAATCATCAATAAAGAGCATAAAATATCTTTCACCGGAAAGAGCTCTTGTCCTAGTGGGACCACACAGATCTATATGTACAATTTCAAGTGGTCTTGAGGTGTTGTGTTCTTTTGTTCTGAAGCTCACCTTAGTCTACTTCCCTTTCATACATTCATCACAAAATGTTCTTACTGGTTTGATGATGGGTGGAATATTTCTTATACACCCCTTTTTGCTTATTGTAACTAAGTTATCAAAGTTTATGTCACCTAATCTTTTGTGTCACAACCAACTTTCATCCACTTGTCCTAATATACATTGGGATTCAAAACATTCTTTCAGATTATATACATTACCATCTATCCTCTTTCCTTCAGCTACAGTCTAACCGATACTCTCTTTCTTTATTTGGCAGCTGGTAGAATCAAAGATGAATTTATAACATTTGTCACACATCTGACTCACACTCAATAAGTTGTGTTTTAGGCCTTCCACATAATACACATCATGTGCCTTCAGTTTTCCATCAATATTTAGAGTACCTTTTCCCTTTATTTTGATGGATGATTTGTCTCTAAATCTTACTGAACCACCATTCCAATCTTCAAGCTTGATTAATTTCTTTTTGTCATCGGTCATATGGTTGGAACAGCCATTGTCTACAACTCATAGATTTTTCCTTTCAACATGTAAGGCAGTCTGCACTATCAGACTTGATTCCGCCTTGTCCTTTCCTTTCTCAACCCATACCGGTTTGGTTTCCTTCTTCTTGTCAGCTGCTACTTTGTGCTCTGGTTCAACTACCAATTAATGATTAGGATCTACCTTCTCCTTCTTGATCTTCCTTTTTTTACAAAACTTTGCTATATGTCCAAACTCTTGACAGTTATAGCATTTCACATTTTCATTTAAAGATGAATCTTTAAAATTATTGTGGGACACCGGTTTATTCTTCCTACATTCAAATCTCCTATGACCAAATCCATTGCACTGATAACAGACAACATTCATATCCTAGAGTTAATTAAATGGATTTCTACTTTCATAACTCATAGTGGGCTTAATGGTTAATCTACAGTCAGTTATTCTATGCCCAAATTTGTTACACCAGTAACAATAACCATGAAAGTTTGGAACATACCAGTTAGGTTGCCTTGGTCCTGCAAACAACTGCCTCACCAGGGATCTTCCTTTCATGCTGCTAACTCTGGTGAATCCTTCATGGTCAGCTCTTGCATTTCTCCTTGGATCTGCATGTCGATACATTGAGTGTGGCCTCCATTTCATTGATTGTGTATACCGGTTTGTGTGGTGGTTTCTAACAATAGTTGCATAAGTCTTCTTACCAGTATCCTTTCTTATCGTGAATGTCTTCTTCTCTTCACCTTCATTTGAAGAATTGAACTGTATTTCCTTACTGAATGTGTCTTTGCTATTTGATCTTTGACCTTCTTCAAATCCTAAGCCACTGATATCTTTGGATTTCTTGTGTTTGCTCAACATCTTGACTAAGACTTCGGTGTTGCCTTCATATTTGCTTCTAACTTTTATTTCTTCCTTACTTTCTTCAAGCTCCTTTCTAAGCTTCACTATTTCTGCTTCCAGATCTTGATGCTCCTTTTCCTTATTTATCAAATCAGAGGATGTAACTTCACATATCCTCTTGGCTTGTTCCAACTAAAGTTTCAAGTTAGATATAACTTGATTGGACTCATCCAGGGATTGCTTGAAAAGATCTTGTTCATCTACTGCAGCAATCTTGAACTTCTTGAGTTCTCTTCTTGTTTTACTTAGCTCCTCAAGAGAACTTATAAGCTCACCTTCTAGATCCACTTTGACCTCAATGTCTTCTTCTTCCTCATCTTCACCAACTGGTTCATCAAGTGCCATAAAGAGATTAACTTCTCTGTCATTCTCATGGTATTCATCTTCTGATGCACTTTCTTCGTTTGTGGCATCATCCTCAATAGTGTATAGGTTGTTCTGCTTCCGGTAGCCTCTTCTTCCTTGCTAGAAGACATTTCTTTCTTTGTCTTTACCAGCAAATTTGCTAAAGCTTCTTGACTCATCTCCCCCAGTTTCATTAGAAGGACATTTTGCAGCAAAGTGTCCAACTTTACCAAACATTTGAGTGGTAACTTTCCTTTATACTTTTCGGATTCTCTTTTGAGCTTTCTGACAAAGTTTTCTACCTCTACATCAGATTCTTCACTAGATCCTTTATGAGTAACCACTTCTTTTCCCTTCTTGGTGGAATTGAATGCTGCCTCTTTCCTTGAGGAAGCATCACTGGTTGTTCTCATTTCATAGGTTGTTAGTGAGCCAAATAGCTCATCCATTGTGAAGATCTTCACATCCTTGGCTTCTTCTATGGAAGAAACCTTAGTATCATACTTAGGTGTGAGATATCTGAGTACCGTCTTGACAAGAATCTCATCTGCAATTTCTTCTCCAATTCCTCTGATGGTGTTCATAGTTTCATCAAATCTGTGAAGGTAGTATGCAATCTTTTCTTCATCCTTCATCTTGATGCCTTCAAGTTGGCCCCTTAGTGTCGGCAGCTTGGCCTCTTTGACTTTTGCATCTCCTTCAAATAACCTCTGCATTTTATCCCAAGTCTCCTTGGCAGATGCACGGTGCATGACCTTGACAAACTCATTATCAGACAACCCACTCAAGATAGCATGTTTAGCCTTTGCATTATTCTCATACTCCTTCTTGGCATATGGATCAATGGGAGGAATAATAGGGATAGTATACCCATTCTTGACAGACATCCACACATCAAAACCAAGAGAGGAAATATAGGTCTCCATTCTTCTGCTCTAGAAGGCATAGTTAGATCCATCAAACATGGGGGCTTTTGAGGAGGCAAACTCATTTCTTGACATTGTGTTCTAAGACTAGAATCTACCCAAGCTTTAATCAACCAGGAACCTAGGCTCTGATACTAATTTTTGAACATAATGTACCACTGAGAAGGGGAGTGAATCAGTGGTTCCTAAATTCTTTTCATTTTTACTACAACCCTAGAATACCAGTTATTATCCTAAGCACTAAACAATCAAACCGGTAAGATAAATATGGATATCAAAAGAGGTAAACACACAAATACAACCCACAACACTAGATGTATGAGAAAAAACCAATATGGAAAAAACCTCGGTGAGAAATGTTGTTGGAGTCTACTGCTCCAATCCTGCCTCACAAGTGAAACATTGAATTACAAAGATTTAGGGCACCAACCCCTATTGATTTAGGGCACCAACCTAAGGAGCACCAACCCCTGCACCAAGATCCAACTTGGTGATGTATAGTGAAATACAATTTTTATACAGTTATAGCATCTGGTTACAAATGAGTTCTGCAACACTTGATCAAATAGATATCTGTCGGTTAATAGCCTTCTCTTCTTCACTGGATCTCACACTGTCAGTTATGAGATTACTCTCTTAGATTCTTGGCTACTCTTCTTTCTCTCTCTCATCCTCACAACATACTATGTCACACTTGTGTGCCTTCTTGATCAATCACACCTCACTGGTTAGCTTAACTGTTAGACCTGCAACAGTTTACTAGTACTTTGTCTCTGTCGGTTTAACCCTCTCACCGGCTCGCCTACAAACTCACTCTACAACTTTCTTAGAATAAATTCTACGGAAGATGATAATTTTATTTTCTCAAGCTCTCTTTACTCTTCTTCTTCACATCAAGCATCAATGATTTCTGTCTTGAGCTCACATATTTATAATCTAAGGTTCCCGCCAAAAACCGCATTCAAACAATGTCGTGTAAGGTTTGCATTCACCAACTCGATCCATATCTAATTTGATTCAATCTAATTTTCCAAGGATATGATCTTCATGTTATCGATCAACACCACAAAAGCTTTGCATTCCAATGTGTGTTTTCTAAATCTAGAGGTCTGCACCATGCTTTTCTGATTTTCTTTGTCATATGCCATTAATGTCTCAGTTGTTTCCTTCAGCAAATGGGTACGAAGATCAAATCTTCATGTAGGATCAATTCAGTCACTTGCCAACTTGTCTTCCTCAATCCGCAATCCTCTGGCATCCTCTGTAACCTGTGGGTTCTTAATAAAAGTCAACCTTCTTGCTAACTTGTTACGTCGATGCACACTTCACCGACCTGTACAATATCACCACCTGGCATCCAGTTGTCATGTTTGACGACATCCACCTCTGCTTGGTTTTCTATGTTGGTTTGACATTCTGTGTTGACCAAGATTGACTACTGGTTCAATACCTTACCGATATAACCAACAAACATCCTCTTTGTCAACAGCAAATCCTCCTGACAATTCATCTTTCCCAATGGTATGGCTTCATGACATTCTTTTTGTTCTTCTTACCGGGTCTTGATGTGATTCATTTAACATTATGTCTCTTCATTACAAACAAATAGCCAGCCTTGATACCAGTTTATGCCTTACTAATAAGCCTGCTTTACCGGCAGATGACACAATTCATGTGTATCGGTAGCCTTCCTTCTACCTGCTTACTCACATGTGAATTGACATCATATGTCTTACTTTTCTTATACCGGTCACCACTTCTTACTTATCGGTGACCTTGCCAAACCAGTTGACATCAGTGACAACTTAATGCCAATAATGCCAACACCTTCCACTTAACTCCTCCTAACTCCCATTTCTCTCTTCACTTCAAAATAGAACTTTCCCATTTTGCTCCACTTAACTGGCCCTCTCCTTCGATCTTGTCCATTGGTTGCCAATTGATCTCATTCATGCAAGCAAATTTCAAAAATATATAAATGAGGTCACATTTCTCATTTCTTTGGACCACGCCTCTTCAATATTCTTGTAATTAGATCATATCAATCCATAATTTATTTCACATTTGTGTGTTTTAGTGTATGAGAGAAACACAATATTACAAAAATAAGAAGAAACAATGAAGTTCTTTA
Source organism: Cryptomeria japonica (assembly GCF_030272615.1). Lineage (NCBI taxonomy): Eukaryota > Viridiplantae > Streptophyta > Pinopsida > Cupressales > Cupressaceae > Cryptomeria > Cryptomeria japonica. The sequence goes on from NC_081412.1 coordinate 501,375,802, forward strand.
AAAGGGATACTTGGAGTTTGAGTTTGATTTTATTTGTTTTACAATGCATTTCATATTGATAGCCTTGTTGGTAGGATTAGGTTAGCTTTGGTATGAAATTAGCTTTTGCTGCTAGCTTTATAGTTTCATACTTTCTAATATATTTTTTTTAATCTATAATTTGTATGGTTTGGTTGATGCAGGTACAACGCATCAACTCCACTTGACTTCACAGGTATGGGTGTGCCCATATCCTTGATGATGGTTACAAGAGATAGCACAATGGCCAAATATGTTACCCATCCTTAGTTATGCTTCTTAATTTGGACATTTTTTTCTTAATTCATGTGATTATACCTCCAGTTACCATTCTGGTATTGTTCAATTGTCCTTATGCATCATTGTGATAGACCAATATAGATTATATGTGCATAGTTAGTTAGTTGCCAATTGCCACTATTATAATATTTTACATGATATTTTACTTCTATAGTGACAATTCAATATTTAAATGTGAACTATGTCTTATATGTATTGGATTTAATTAGATTTGAATGGATTAGATTTGGGGCCTTTTGGAAATTTAATTATTGCTATATGCCCACTCCAAAAAGTGATTTATAATTGGTAATTAGAGTTTTATTCTTCAACACCTAGTTTTAATTTCTTGATCTTGCTCTCAAAATCCTACATGTCCAATTTGATTTGACATTGGAATATTTCTTAGGTAGACTTGTGTGGGTAGAGGTTCAAAAGAATTATGCTGGTGAGCTCTACATGTTGTTCGAATTTTGTAGCTTATCTTGGTGTGTGTGGATTTTGTTTCCATTTTTTAATTTTCTCCAAATTTGAAGGCGTGGATCTTAATTTATTAATTGTCTCTCAATTTGAGTGTTTGAATATTGTTGCAAATGATTCATCGAATGATTTAAAATATTTCAATCATTCAAAGTTGGTATTTTATTTGGCTATTTGAATTTCAATTTTTTATTTTAAACATTATGGGTTTATATGTGGAAGCACTACCCAATTTTTATTGGATGGGTGAAATGATGTTTTTATTTCATTTTTGGAGTGTTGTGTAGTTATATAACATTGGTTTTTCTTGATATTTTGATTTGATAAGTTTGAACTTGTAAGCTTTTTGGATATCCATCAATGGTGGATGGGCTCCAAGACTAGTTCTAGCCAAAAATGTGAATTGGATAAAATTTGGAATTGATTGTTTTAAATATGATATTATAATATGGAGTCATGATATTATATAGTCAACTTTTGAATTGGGATCAATTCAGATCCAATTCCATGCTATTGATGTCATTTGAGCATATTGTGAATATTGATGTCAAAATGCTTTGGTTATAAAATTTATCAATAATTTTATTGAGATTGACATTGTATATGTATTGTTCCTCATTAATGGGACAAGATAGGCTCTCAATGGGGGCTAGACCCAAACTATCCACTAGGATAACCTATTGGAGAGTTGAGTTAACAAGTGAAAACATAACTAAAACAATGGGGTAATCACACTAATAAGATTATTATTGGAGCACCCGCCAACAAACCCCAAGGAACTTACACTAACAACCTAGAAATGGAGTAAATTTATTTTTTTTACTAACTAAGTTTGCATATAACATCATCTAGGAAAAGTGATTAAGAATTAATACACTTAGTTCATTTCAGTGTTGGGTTTAAGTCGTTGATTGTCTAATCATGTTCTTCACACAAGCAGAAAATGTTCACATAGCCACACTTAGCTCCCTAGGGTATATTGATGTCACTACTTAAGTTCAATATTAATCTTATAATCCTTAATTAAGTATTAGATCTAAAAAAATCATGACATTATGCATATGCACCTAGCCACCATGATACCTTCATACAAGAACATACTACATAGGCTGCCCTCAAATCTCTTAATGCATTCTACCATCTTATAAGATTACATGTATATACATAATGCTCTCAACATGCCTTGACTTACCTAATACATTGATACTGCATACCGTTCCTAGTGCATGACAAATAAATGAGAAGCTTCTATCATATGCATATTACTTATGATTACACATTGTGAGATTTTGCCAAGATCAAGGGCACAATGAAAAGTATAAAAATAGAGACAAAAGAATGACAAGAACAAACTGTATTCTCATCAATATGAAAATGATCAACTGGATTCACCAATATAATGAATATAGGCCTTCTTATATAGGCAAGGCCATATGGATGTATGAGCACACAATCATGACATGTGGCTCAATGAGAAACAAGGGTAGGTAAGAAATACTAGGGGTAGGTAAGAGAAATAATATAATATTCCACAAGAGGTGGATGACCCACCGAATGTGGAGTGTAATAGCAAAATAAGACCACAAAAGGTGGAATTTCTCCTACAAGCTATATCCCTATGTGCACACTTTCCTAAGTGTCTCAAATCCAAACTATGAAGAGATGCATTATCCTGAGTTAACTTAAGTAAAGTGTAATAATATCCATAATGAATATTTATTTACACCAACACCCCCCCTTAAGTGCAACTTAGGGGAATGAAGACTCAAGTCAACAATGCAAGATGGGTCCCAGCTACTAGGCCATGATAGGTACCCATGTACAATATGCAAATGCAAGCAAAACCATGCAATGCAATCTCTCACAAACGGAGAAAAGGAGAAAACCCAGTGGGAAAAAACTCCCCCCCAAAAGAGAGATGAAAGAACACAAGACTCTCAAAGAAAAAGGACAAAACCTCAAAGAGGAAAAAGTCCCCCCATAAGAGAGGAAGGAGAAGTTAGCTGACCCCCCCTAATGACACATCCCGCACCCCCAAGAGAGCTCACAACTGTTGGAACTTACTCTCGGTGAAAGGTTTGGTGAATATGTCAGCAACCTGCTCCGTTGTAGGACAATATTGCAAATCAATGACCTACTCTTGAATGAGCTCTCGGATATAGTGCATATGAATCTTGATGTGTTTGGTCCACTGGTGCTGGATCGGGTTCTTTGAGATTGCAATAGCACTCTGATTGTCGCAATGTAGAACTATCGGTCGTGGAGTGGTGAACCCAAACTCTGTGAGAGTCTGCTAGAGCCAAATGGTCTCAGTCGCTGCATTAACAGCACCTCGATACTTAGCCTCAGTTGAAGAGAGAGCAATAGCATGTTGCTTCTTGCTCTGCCAACAAATGGGGCCTGAACCAAGGTGAAAACTATAACCGGAAGTAGACTTACAATCATCAAGATCGCTAGCCCAATCAAAGTCTATGTAACCAACCAAGCGAAGTCCTGTGCCTGTTGCATAGTGAATCCCATAGTGATGTGTACCCTAGATCTAATGAAGGATGCATTTGGTGGCTTTCCAATGAACCTCATGTGGTTCCTGCGTGAAGCGGGAAACCATGCCAACTGCAAATGAAATATCAGGGCGTGTATGGGTCAAGTAGATGAGACTACCCACAAGTTGACGATACAAAGTGGCATCAACTGGTGGAGAAGAACACTGAGCCTTAAGCTTGACTCCGGAAAGAAAGGGAGTCGGTGCAGGCTTACAATCAGCCATATGAAAGCGTGCAAGTAGATCAAGAGCATACCTGGGCTGCGATAGTGTAATCCCAGAAGGTGACTGTGAAATCTCTATCCCGAGAAAGTAGTGCAAAAGACCCAAGTCAGTCATAGCAAATATGTCATGCAAAGCAAATTTGACCCTGCTAATGATGGATGCGGTACTCCCTATAATGATCAAATCATCAACATAGAGCACAAGGATCAAGTGAGAGTCATCCTATCGCAAAATATAGACATTCAGATCGGAATGACATCTGGTGAACCCTGCTAAGAGAAGAAAGGAATCCATCTTGGCATACCAAGCCCTCGGGGCCTGCTTAAGGCCATGGAGAGATTTCCTTAGTCTGCAAACCAAGGAAGTATCCTGGATGAAACCGTGCGGCTGCTCCATATAAATCTCCTCATCAAGGTCACCATGAAGAAAATCCTCATCAAGGTCACCATGAAGAAAAGCACTCTTCACATCCATCTGATGTACAACCCAACCATGAGCTGCAACAATAGCAAGTGTCAAGCGAATGGAGTTCATCTTCGCTACGGGCGCAAAGGTCTCAGTATAGTCAACACCTGCTACCTAGGGGAAACCTTTCGCAACAAGTCGAGCCTTGTACTCATCCACACTACCATCTACTGCAAACTTGGTCTGATAGATCCACTTACATCAAACCATCTTTCTCCCCTTAGGGAGATGGACTAAATCCCATGTGTTGTTCCTCATCAAGGAACTATACTCTTCCTCCATAGCTTGGTCCCACTCAGGAACCCCTGATGCTTCCCAAAATGTCTGTGGATCGGAAGCAGTAGCAATGAATGCATGTGGAAGATCCTAATGTTGTGATCGAGTTCTCCATATATCTGAAGGATCCCCAACAAGAGAACCCGCAGACTCAAGTGTCTGTCGAGCCCAACGAGGTCTAGGTGGAGGTGGAGAATGAGGCTCCTCAACTGCAAGTGGACCCTGCGGAGGTGTAACCCTGCGAGTCAGAGTTGAAGGAGTCTCATCATCTGAATCACTAGCATCACTATCCACAATGGAGGAAGGTAGAGGAGGTAAAGAGGCTAAGCTAGGAGAGCTTTCCTCAAAGTGAACACTCCTCTCAATGAACACCTCATGTGTCTCAGGATCCATCAATCTATATGCCTTAACACCCTCAGGATATCCAACAAATATGCAAGGTCGACTCTGAGGTTCCAATGCCTTGCATTTTTGTGGAGGTATGCGAGCCCATGCTAGACACCCATAGACTCTGAAATGTCTCACAATCAGTTTCCTACCAGCCCAAGCCTCAAAAGGAGTAATACCTTGCAAAGCTTTGTGAGGAACCCGATTCTGGATGTGTGTGGCACAACTGATAGCCTCTGCCCAAAAGGCGGGATCAAGAGAATGTGCATGTATCATACAGCTAGCCATTTCTTTGAGAGTTCTATTCTTGCATTTTGCAACTCCGTTCTGTTGTGGAGTGTATGCTACAGAATGTTGAAGATCAATCCCCTCTAATGTACAAAAATCCTCAAGTCTCTTGTTCACATATTCCCTTCCATTATCTGTACGAAGAATCTTGACCACTTTCCCGGATTGCTTCTCCACACGAGTCTTGAAGTCCTGAAATCTGTCAAATACTTCACTCTTATGAATAAGAAAGTAGACCCAAGTGAAGCGGGAGTAGTCATCAATGAAGGTGAGGACATAGCGGGCCTTACTAAATGAAGGTGCTAGAAATGGACCTACTACATCGCTGTGAACAAGTTGAAGAACTTCCAAAGCTCTCCAAGCTTTCCCTTTATCAAACTTTTCCTCGGGATGCTTGCCCATGGAACAACCTGAACATACACCCTCTGAAAAACTGATTCGAGGCAGACCTGTGACCATGTCTTTAGTGTTGAGCTGCTGAAGATAGCGATAGTTGAGGTGGCCAAACCGCTCATGCCATAGCTTACTTTCTGAATTTGAATGAGTAAGCAAGGCCCTAGAAGGTGAACTTGGCACAAAGTGGGAGAATGAATAAAGCCTTGAGTTGTCATTGACTTGTCCCACTGCTACCAAGGCATCATCATCAAGTTCCTTTACCACAACTAAATTTGGTGTAAACTCAACCTTTTTCCCATTCCCATAGTGAGTGATTTGGTAGATAGAGAGAAGGTTGGTAGACAACTTAGGAACATAGAGAACATTCTCAAATGTTCCATCATCCATGTCAACTGAACCTTTCCCTTCAACCTCTACTTGTGTATCATCACCTATGTAATGTGAGGTACCTTAGATGGCTCCAATGAAGAAAACTACTCCTTTGTAGAACCCATGTGATATGAGGCACCTGATTCAAGTATCCACTACTGTGAAGAACTTGTTGTAGCCACAAATGCTTTCCCTTTCCCCTTAGACTGTGAGGAAGAGGAAGGAGATGAATCCCTCTTTGTGTAGGCAGATGGCAAGTTGATGTTGTTTTTCTTAAGTAGATTAGTTAACTCATCAACTTGCTTTGTGTGGCATCGATGCTCATCATGACCATACTTCTTGCAATATGCATAAGTTGGCTTATCCTTCTTAGATGGTGTCCCCTTCTTGGAAGAGGATGAAAAATCACCTTGTGATGGAGAGGATGATTGTCCTTTTTCCTATTGTGGCTATGACTTAGATTTCTTCTTCTTCTTGTTGGAATCTTTGCCTTGACTTCCTTGATTCCCTTGATTAGCCACCAAAGCCTTGGACTTTGAAGACTTGAGAAGCCCCATGTTCAACAACTTAGATTGTTCCAATATCAACATTTCTGTGAAAGCATCAAATGAAGGCATAACATAGGAACTCCCCACTATCAAACGATGAGTTTGGAAGCTAGACACAAATGCTGCATATTATGGTGCAAGCTTGTCCAACAAGTTGAATATCAACTGAGCATCCTTTTTGTCAATTCCACAATCCTTAAGCTTTGCTCTTAGCTCATTTGCTTTAGTGACATAATCTTGGATTGTATCAAAACTCTTGGGATCCAAGTTGGTGAGCTCATTGTCAATCTTATAACCTCTGATTTCATCAACTTGACCATACAATTTCTGAAACATATCCCAAGCATATTTGATTGTAGTACACTTTTCAATATGAAAGATGAGGTCATCTAATACATACTTGTGCAAAGTTCCAAGAGCCATGCAATTATTAGTGAGACATTCTAATTGAGAATTAGGATCATCCTTAGGATCAGGTGGTGCTACTATTGTTCCATCTATGTAATGCGTGAGACCTTTTTCCATTAATTTGCTCCATACTTTAATTTTCCATGATGCATAATTATGTGGAGTTAAAGGTGGAAATTTATGAGGACTCATTGCAACAAAAATGAAAGAGCACAAGGAAAGAGAGGCACAATCACACAAGACGCCCCCCCAAATTCACTCAATCAAAGAACCCCCCCAAAAGTGATGATTTGGCACTTTATACTTAGTGCATGTACAATGGGCCACTTGCAAAAAATGGCAAAGTGGACTTCTGATTTCAATTTTACAATTGCCTCAATAAGGCCAAAAGAGACTCAAACTAATAATGCAAGAGATCTAAACTAAGATCCAAGCAATTTACAAGTACCAAATAGGCCAAATAAGACCAATATCTGAAAGTACAATTTCTACTTAAAATCTCTAAAATCTTATCATAGATTATGAAAGTAGATGAAAAAACATGCACTTTCAAAAAAAACGTCACCTGAAAAGGAGGTCGTATGAGCTCAAATGAGGCCTTTGAAGTTGCAGAATTGAGGATTGGACAAGTACAACTGAGAGAATCTGAAAATTTTGAAAACCCTATGCACCAAAACTAGAAAATAACCACACCACTATGAAGAGCACAAAAAATTAGCCCAAATCAAAAAAAATTGCACGCAAAAAGGAGCAAAATTGAGCAAGTTATGGGCCTCCAAAGTTGACCCAAAAATCCAAACTGCTCAACGGAGAGGGGTTTAAAAATTTCCAAAGAAAATGTTGACTGGGTGTTGTTGACTGGGCGCTGACTATGCGCTACTGACTGGGTAGAAGGTACGGATCCCAAAAATATTTTTCAAATTTTTTTATTTTCAAATTGGAAAATAATTTTTATTTTTTTTTATGAAAAAAATCCAAAAATTTCGTACCATACCACCTGAATTGGGTAGAAAATTTCCTCCACACCCAAAAATTGATTTTCGTCAAAATAGGTCGAATTTATACTCAATTTTTATGGAAACAGCCTCCCGGATGCAATGGTGAGGTTGAAAACGCTCTAAGATGCCTCCAAAAAGTGCAGTTCCTCAGATCCGAAAATAGAAGCCTTCCACGATGTCTCCAAAAACCAATCAATGAAGCCCCAATGGCTCTGATACCATGTGAGATTTTTCCAAGATCAAGGGCACAATGAAAAGTATAAAAATAGAGACAAAAGAATGACAAGAACAAACTGTATTCTCATCAATATGAAAATGATCAACTGGATTCACCAATAAAATGAATATAGGCCTTCTTATATAGGCAAGGCCATATGGATGTACAAGCACACAATCTTGACATGTGGCTCAATGAGAAACAAGGGTAGGTAAGAAATACTAGGGGTAGGTAGGAGAAATAATATAATATTCCACAAGAGGTGGATGACCCACCAAATGTGGAGTGTAATAGCAAAATAAGACCACAAAAGGTGGAATTTCTCCTACAAGCTCTATCCCTATGTGCACACTTCCCTAAGTGTCTCAAATCCAAACTACGAAGAGATGCATTATCCTAAGTTAACTTAAGTAAAGTGTAATAATATCTATAATGAATATTTATTTACACCAACACACATTATATGCCTACATGATTATAATGCATCCAACTAGATTATCTATCACACAAGGCAATGCATAATCACTAACCTATCATTCTATACAAGCATGCTATAAAATGATTATGCCTTAACATGCTAAGAAAGAGCTCCTACTACCATTATCAGAATGTTTCTATCACTGCCCACATGTAAAGTGTGTCGCTTAAATGCCATACAACCTAGTATTACCATGAAGTTAATTGTACTATCGCTACCCATTCACATAATACATTACCCATATGCCATTCATTCTATTGCTATCATGGAATGCATGCATACTAGCCTACCTATGCTTCTACATGTACATTGACATGGTCTACACATTAATTGACTTATTGCAGCCATCTTACTAATGAGTTTATAATCATTTATGTCCCTTTACATTTTGAGTCTTCTAAGTTTTATTATGATTTGCAGCCTCATGGCTGATTTAGTCTCTATGTTGTTGACTAGTGCTTTTGTTGTGTATAAGTCATTCTTTCTTGCTCTAACATTATTGGTTGATAAGGTCTTTTTTTAGTTATCCTTACACAAGTTTAAGAGTCTCATAGATATGATATAAAAACTAATTATATTGCATCTGAGTATACCTGAATATTCATCTTTTCCATACAATGGTCCATTTTCATTGTTTTGAGCATAACATGATGAAAGTAAACAAATACATCTTTTCTTCATTGCAACATGGATCTAACTATATGCATAACCATTACATAATATGATAATGTCACATAAATGTTCACATTGTTGATTCAAAGCTATTTTAATTATGAACACTTAAAGATACAACTCACTAGCTACATTACAACATAGGCATGACAATCTCATTACAAGTGTTTATGTTCTCTACACATGATTACAATATTTTTCAATAAGTGGAATAACCATACATAAATAAATATTGTATGTGAACCAATACAAAACAATGTCATAAGAGAATTCCATTGGTTGACTAAGTCCAATATGCAATCATGGATACACTACATACTACTATTACATAATCCATATGGTCATGAGAATTACTCATCCTTTCAAATGTCTACACTATTACATAACATTACAAATCATATGCCATAAAGTTTTAGTACATAAATCTGCTCCATAGAATCCATAGCCATCATGAAGGAAGTCCAAGTCCATGCATAAGAAGCACAGTAACAAGAAGGAAAACAAAACAAAAAAATGGCAAAAAGCTCCAACCACCCGACCAATGTGGAACCTACAAGGAACCACCCCCCGAGCTAGGAGATGTCGCTAGGTCCCAACATACACTCTACTCCTAGGTTGATGCTTAAGACCAAAGACTTCCACACACATGAACTAAACACCACTGCAAACAATAATCAAGAAACTCCCAGAGGCCGACACACATCAAGACATAAATGCAAAAGCAAAACATAAGGGAAACACATTTGCAAGGGAGTGTCATCACATGACGTACCAAACACAAGGCTCTCGCCTAAGGGAATGTGGAGCCATTTCAACCTTTGAGAGACCAAGTGAGATTGGCTTACCATCTCCACAATCTTCTCATGCTCAGCCTAAAACATCCTCCCTACGACTAAGTCATGAGGCACTATCAAGTATTATCTTTTTAATTGTCTCACTACCCATTCCCATTCATCAATTAGTTATCACTTGATTAAAACAAGGTAAACTCCCTTATGCCCAAGAGGTATGGACTTCATGCATCCTTACAAGGAACCTCATGATAGTCCATCTCTCGTGACCCCGAGTGTCACAAAGGAGTCCACTCCCTTTACATGGACCCATAAACAACATTACAAGAGACTCTGAGTTAAATAAATAAATCTGAAATAAAACATCATACAGTGCCAAACCATGCATAAACACATGCTCAAGAAAATTAAACATCAACATATAGGAATGGACGAGCCTCTTGACCAATAGAATACATAAACCAAGTTATAGCCTTGTTGCAACCAAGTTAAAGACAGCCCAGCAAGGTCTTCACACTTTCTGTCATAAAATCAGCAGCATAAACAAATCAACTTCTCATGGCAAAACATAATGAGACAACTCTGAATAACAACATAATCTCACATTCTGCAATGGCATCAAATCTGAACTAAAATTCAATTTAAAACGCAACATATACAAATGGCCTCTAGTACCAAAATATAACAAGACACATTACAAAGCTACTTTCACAATGAAAATCAATAAGAGAAGTTGGGACAGCGTTTATGTTACACTTAGCTTACGCTATAACTCGCGGGCTTCCCCAAACTCACAGCTAAACTTAACAATTTAATGTATGAACTCATACACCAACAATGCTTAGACTTTCACAACGATTTGTACATACACACTTCAGTTTGGAAATATTAAATGATTTGCAGCTTAAAGACACATAGATGTGTTGTCATACAACAATAAAATCTAACAATAAGACAATCTAAAAATTTCTACTAACCATTAATATATATTTATTTATTTATATATATTAACTAACACAATAAAATTTGTATAAAGTGATTGGCTTGAGTCAAGAGGAAGAATCCCAAACCATAATATAATGTTGCAATAAAAAATAAAAACCTATGTCTAGCTATAGCCAAACACACACACGACATTCGAATAACTAAGCACATACTTCCCCCAAACTACCCAGCACACTAAATACAAGTGGCGAATGTATCAAACCCATCGAATATGGGTGAATCCAAACAACAGGCAGCATCCCACAAAGTAGACGATAGGAGACAGTTGTCCCAGTACCATGGAAATCATTGTGTTGTTGTGTTGTGCACCCACCACAATATGGGTGGTGTTGTTGTTGTTGGCATTGTGTTGTCATTGATGTCAACCGATATAGGATGGCAACTGGTATGGGAGATGTATGTGCAGTATTGTCATTGATGCATACCAAATGTGATGTCTTTGATGTCACCTAGCTTAGCAAGTCACCGGTAAAGGAGAGAATGTCACCTATCATAATGGCCATTGGAGTCACTGGTACACAGGTTAGTGTTTGACTTGTGTTAAAGATATGGATAGGAGACCGGTATGATATAAAAACTAGTAAATGGTCATCTGTAAGTGGGCAAGATGTTGGGCTATTGATTGTGATGAAGAGGGGGAATGTTACTAAGAATCAAATCAACACTAGAGATGAAGCATGTGCAAGTCACCGGTATGAGTTGGATGTCACATAGCTGGACTCCCACTGGATGAAGAAAAGATTGACAGAGAATGTGTTGCTTCAATAAGCAAAGATGGCATATGGGAAAGTTGCGAGGTCATATGTCAAGTTGAAGATGCATCTACTCCTTAGGGATGTCACATTAATACCAGCAAGTGACATAGCTCCACTCCCATCGGTAAGTGTGAGTTATCTCACCATATGTATGGAATGCATCATATCCCTCTGAGAGAAGGCAGATAGAGGAAGAAAAGGTAGGAGATTGGATGCATAGACTGGATGACAAATGTGAATGATGAGGAAGCCTCCTGACCTTAAGATCAAATATGTGTACCGAATATGCAAAGGTAGACATGTTGAGTTGTCGGTACAGAGAAGGAAGGATATGTTTGCCATCTTAGCAAACCGATTAAGAGGAGGACCGGTCAAATGATGAAGCCGCCAAAGTTGGAACAGTTGTAGATAGAGGACATTATCGGATTGAAGATGGAGTTTGTTGAAGGTTGATGACATGGTGTCATCAAGGTGGTTATCGGTAAGTATGTCCACCAATAAAGCTGACAAGGTGTAAAGGTGTTAGGCTCTCATCTGATGAAGATGTGCATGAGGTGTTTTGGCAAGAGTGATGACCGGTGAAGGTGTTCCACTGGAAGAGAAGAAAAGTGTAAGGTTGAAGACAGACTGGTTAGGATATAACCGGCAGAGTTTGTAAACTAGTAGATGAACCTGGTTATGGGGTTGGTCGGTGATCCTATCCAGACTGACACAGATGACCTAGCAAAGGTGGATGCTGACAAAGGGGCCATGTGAAGTTGAAGTGGCATACATGCACAGGTCAGTGAAATTTGTTGGTGAGGTCATTGGCAACTAGTCCAACATTTAATGGTGGATGTGAAGCTCAAGGAAGAAAAGCAAAGGTTTGCAGCTCAAGATCAAATGGACAACAAAGATCTAGGACAGACAAATTGAGCAAATCAAAGTAGGTGAAGGAAACCGCCAAACCTTTCTTGGTGATCAACCAAGAGATCGGTAAACAGATTAAATGCAGATTGCTAAATATAGAAGGCGTGTTCTAGAAGGAACGATAATGGCAGTGTTGATTGATGAGTTGCAAATCATCAATCAAGGAGATGAGATCCGATCAGATCTTATTAGATATGATATAGGCGTGGAGTTTGAACTGAATCTTTGGCGGGAAAACTCACGTATATGTACGCGGGCCAAAGATAGGAATGTTGTTGTTGTTGCTGCATGAGAGAGTGAAGAAGTGAAGAGAATCATTTGCAGTCAAGTGCTCAACATCAATCAGAGAATAGACTGAGTGTGTTGGAGAATCAGGCTGAAGAGTTCAACCGACGAGAGTGAGGCAACCGGTGGAAGGGTTTAGCAAAGGTTTAACCGGTAAGGCCAGAGCAACAGGTAAACTACAAAAGTGCATCAGTGAAGACAATTGGTAGTGTTAGAGGCATCATGAAGGTAACTCAGAGTGAAGCAGTTGTGTGTGAGTGTAGCAGAGAAGATTCAGCGAGCATAGAACAGAGCAGGAGTAAACCGGTAAGCTGAGTAACCGGCAGTCAAGTACAAAGTCTATCAAATAAACAATCAGTAGAGGTTGAGTCGGCAAGAGAGCAATAGAGACGGAAGGAGGTAGCAGTGAATGGGACAAAGTGTGATCTAGCAAAGGAGGTTGAGTGGAAGATAGAACACACAACCGGTAAAGTTGATGCGAAGGGAAACTGGCAGAGAACTTAATCATTAATGATAGAAATCCTTTACAATCGGGCTATTAATTTTGTTATGATATCATGTATTGTGGTCACTGATTTGGTGCTCGGTGTAGGGGTTGTATCTCCTTTGGGTTGGTGCCCATAAACAGCAAGGGTTGGTGATCCTTTAGGTCGGTGCCCATAAACTATCAAAGGTTGGTGCTCCTTGGGTTGGTGCCCTAGAAAATATAATGCATTGATTTTACTGTGAGGCTGGGTTGGAGCAATAGACTCCAGCAACATTTCTCACCGATATTTTTTCCATATTAGGTTTTCCTCATATATACTGGTGTTATGTGATGTGCCCTTGTGTATGCTTGCATTTCATTGCCTTGATTTATCTTACCAGTAGGCCCACTAGGTATTAGGATTTTAACCGGTACACATACTTAGAAGATTAAGGGTGAATAAATTGGAAACCATTGATTCACCCCCCTCTCAGTGGTATCTTGTGCCCAACAGTTGCACCCACCATGTTGTGGGTGGTACTGTGCACCAAACCCATGATGTGGGTATAATAAACAAAGAGAGAAAAAAAGAACAAGGGGGGCGACATAAAATAGGCCAGCAACCCATCGAATAAGGGTAACATATTTAAAATGTAGATAGCCCACGATGTGTGGAAATAGCAAACAGCAGCCCCACAATATGTGGGTCAAACAATAAACAGACAGCCCAGAAAATAACAGACATAAAGAATGAAAGGGCATAGATCAACATTTCCGCTCTGATCCTAAAATTATGAGCAGTGAAACTATAAAATCACAGATTTCACATAATAGTATTCACACATAATTTACATTGAAATTACTAGAAACACGCACATAATAATAGAATCCTCATTCCCTTATTCAACTTCAAATCACATTACAAGAAATAAACTCTGCATTCCCTTCAGACAATGTCAAACACAGAGAATGAACACAAAGTTTCAAATCTGAAAACATTAAAAAAAAGGAGGGGAAAATAGAAACCAACCTCTTCCCTGAGTGATGGAAGAGAATCCCCTAATGGAAAAATCCTACTCACTCCTTCCAATAGCAGCATCAACCAATTCCCAGACAAAGCTTGCAAACAAACCCCAAATTGCTAATATGCCTAGAAGAAAAAGAAAAATGCAGAAGAAGACCAGAATGCTTTCACGACAAGCATAAAAACAAAAAGGAAAAAACATTGAAAACCCTAGCCTATTCATTAACCAATAGGAATATTTCCATTAAAATATTTCCCTTCCAATAAACTTTATATTATATCAAATTTATTTCCCCCATTATTTGATGGGATTTAATAATCAAAATAGAATATTATTCTCTCATGACTTAATAATAATCAACATATTATTATATCGTTAAAATACAATGGATGGGGTATTTATTTATTATTTACCCCATTATTATTACTATCTCTAATTATTTAAAATAACGCTAATAAATAAACTTTATTAAATAATCAAAAAAAAGTTGATCAATTAAATAATCAAACTTCTCAATAATATCTAAATAAAGATTAAATTCAACATTAAATAAATAAAAGTAATTAAAGTAAACAAAATAAATAATTGAATAAAAATTAAAATCGTCAATAAATAAATAAAATTAAATAAAGTGAAGTAATTAATTAACTCAATAAATTAAATCAGTCAATGATATTAATTATTAAATAAAATCTCAAAATTCCAAATAAATGTTAATTTAAATGCAAACGCAAGAGTAATTAAATAATCAAAAGTCGTTAAATATTACTAAATAATAATAACGTTGTCATAGTAAAAATCATTAATTAATATTAAATAACTACTCAATCACAATAAGTCATTTTTCGCAGCTTAAATAAAAACAATCAGTTCATCACTATAATCAATAAACCACAATTAAATAAATCGAATAACTAAATAATTAAACTTACCATGCCACATACTCACAATTCATGATGACCGACACGACATGGCGAATCCCACCAAGACTAACGACAAGTACTCAACGACAACCTAGACCTAGAGTGTGGGTAGGGAACCAACGACATCTCTGAAACCACATTTTGCCATTAGGAAGAGACACGCTCACACATGTAAAGCCAGGGGATCTTGCACCTGGTTTTTGATTAATGAAAAAGTAGGTTTTGAAGGGGCCCCAAAACCCTTTACAAGCAAGACTTAAACAGCAAAGCCATGAGAAATAGAACAAAAGAAAAAAACCAGCGGAAAATCGAGGAAAACCCACAAAAGCCCCTAAAAGCTAGTAGGCCATCCAGGAATCAGATTTTATCCAGGGCTTTAGCCAGGGTGCTCCTAATTTCTTGCAGCTCTTTGATGTTGTCTTTGAGGTTGGGAGGGTCCTTGGCCACAATAGCCACAGCTTTCTTGATATTGGCCCTAGTTCTCTTCGCAGTTCCGCCCGCCGGGGTAGCATCACCACCACTTCCAATCTGGATAGTCTCCTCCTCCAGGTCAAGATCCACAACCGGTTTAGGAGTATGGTCAAAGACCTTGGCAATGTCTTTCAGGTTTTTGGTGACAATAGAGAGGATACTTGGGATAATTCCCATCAGATTTTTCATCGCTTCTTTTCCCTCTTCCAGCGATTTTACCTTATTCTCCATTTCCTGCTTCCAATTAATATGCTCTCTATTTTCATCCTCCCTCTTTTTATCCGAATTTATCCCTTGCTTCTCCAGGTTTTTCAGGGTTTCGTAAGTTCGTCTATCAAAATTCATTCTGGCCTCTGAGAGCTTCTTGAGATTATCCAGGACAAACCCCTCACCAGCACTTTCCTTGGCCTTGCTATCCCTTTCCTCAGTCAGGTTCTTCTCAGAGCCTTTGTTTGTTTCCTTCTTAGAATTAACTTCGGTTTCATCATTATCCTTGGGAGTCGTCTCCTCCATCATATGGCTATTGTCCTTACCAGGGTGATCACTTAGAATAGGGCTATCTTGACCAGGCTTGAAATCTCCACTTTCTTCCTCGTTTCCCAGCTCCTCTTCCTTCCAGCTGTCTTCACCATTAGAGTCGTCCGTCTCCATACCACTACTTTCCTTGACAATGTCCTCAGTTTCCAACCCGGGGGTGCTTTTCCTTTTCTTGCTGGATGATGCCTTCTCCTTGCTAGTATCTCCCTCTTCCATCCTCCTTTTACCTGGGGAAGCAGAAATCCACTTATTTTCCTACAGAGTGAGGGTTTTGCAATGCTCATAGATGAGCAGCAGGAGCCCGCAGTGGAGAATCGGGCTGGAAGGGTTAGTCCTATGCTTGTTCAGGGACCTGGAGAGGGATCAAAAAAGGTAGTAGGGAAAAGACAATTTTTTGTCGTGTCTGAAATGGTTCAAGAGCACGAAGTGGTAGGTGTGGGCCCTGGAGAAACAGCCTTTAACCGTAATATACTCCATGATTGTGTTCAGGACCCAGCCCCACAACTTCTTGATGTTTACAGCATCGTAGTAGCCCCCGGTAGCCTTGCCGATTTTGGCCCGCTCTTTCTCTTTTTGTGGGAATAGGGTAACTGCATTGTTGGAGACCTTGAGGTCTCGAAAGAAGTTGAGCCTGGAGTGGGGCATTCCAGTCACAATGGAAATAAGCCCAGCATCCAACTTAAATTTAACTCCGTAAAGTTTAAAAGAGCCATTAGACCAGTTTTCAGAAATCTTAGAAACGGCTAAGTTGACACTACCTTTGTCATAGTCCTCAAGCTTTTCCATGAAGTTGGTGAGAGAGCCCTTCTCTAGCTTTCCCCAGACTTTAGGCATTGCTTTCCAGGTCGACATGTTGTCAAGTTCTTCGTGTCTTAGATCTCCTCCCATTTTCGAATGCAGGATATCGCCTCTGTTTCTCTGCAAATTGAGAACTTCTTTCCCGATGCAACTCAAATTATCGCTCTGAGTAACCCACAAAGCGTGCGGCAATATTTTGGAGATAGTAGGAGATCTTCCAAAGTGCCAGGTAATGATAGCCTTTCCAGCGAGGCGCAAGTGATGTTTTTTACTTGTCATGATTTAATTGTCCTTCTCTCCCCATATAACGGTCCTTTCTGAGTATCTCTTTAATGTTTAAATTGAGATCATCCTCATGCCAAATCATTTGAACATCAGAATTAACTCCAGTATTTGCTAAACAGTCAGCAACACTGTTTTTCTCTCTGAAGGCATGTTGTATAATAATTTCTTTGAAACTGGCGATAATCTCTCTAGCTTTCATGATGATATTCTCAATAGACCAAGAAGGCTCTGATTCCCCCTTTAAGCACTTAATAATATTAAGTGAATCCCCCTCAAGCCATATTTTATCAGAATTGATATTTTTGGCTATAATTAAAGTATGCAGGGTAGCGGAGGCTTTAGGAAAATGGCTAGTTTGATTCCCCAGAGGACCAGCCACCGCTTTAAGGCAACTTCCAGCAAAATTCATGATAATGCCCCCATATCTAGCTTTACCCAGATTTCCTTTAGAAGCCCCATCGAAGTTAGCCTTAATCCATCCCTGCGGGGGGAAACACCAGACAAGACCTTCTCTGCCTTTCTCCTTGCTAGTAGTGGTGGTAGAAAGGTTCCATGTATCTTTGAAATCCTTTTTAGCAGCAAGTCCCTGATCAGTGCCATAGAGGCATTCAAAAATACTCCTAAAGATTTTGTCTGCAACCACTTCAGGAATAGCCCTTTTATCTCTGAAAATCTTGTTGTTGTGCTCTTTCCATATATTCCAAATAACAATTGGCAGAGTAAGTCTCTAGATCTCCACAATTTTAGGATTAGAGTTAAGACAATGCCATTGAAGCCAAGTGTCACCAAGAGAATTCGGGAAGACCCAGCTCAAGTTCCACCTGGTCAGGATGATTTTCCAGATGTCCTGGCTAAAAGAGCATTGATTGAGAATATGGCAAGTTGTCTCTTCTTCCCTGCAACAAAGAGAACACATGTTAGGAAAAATGATGCCTCTTTTATGAAGATTATCCAGGGTTAATATCTTATTTTGGATGAAAATCCAAAAGAAGATGTTGATTTTGGGAACTAAGTTCTTATTCCAAACTTTAGCCCAGATGGGAGTAGCTTCCACCGGGACATTATGAATAGCCACAGTAGAGGAAATAGAGTATTTCCCATCCAGAGTTTTCCCCCATATCAGAATGTCATCTTTGTTGTCTCTAGGGATTTTAGTAGAAAGAGCAATCTGAAGGAACTTGAGATCCGAGCACTACTGGCTAAAGTCAATCTAGTCCCCATTTATCCAGTAATCTCTTACCATTTCACCATACCTACATTTGAAGTTGTCTTTCCAATCTTTGATGATAGGGATTTCCTCTAGAGGTTTATCTAGGATCCATCTATCTTCCTAAAATCTTATTTTCCTCCCATCCCCAAGGTTCCAGGTTCTGCCAGCAGCAGCCCAGCCTTTAGCAAATTGCACTGCATTCCAAATGGCAGATCCATCAACAGAGAAAGAGTTGTCAAAGAATTCTTCCTTAGAAGGTTGCATATAGAGATATTTGTTTTTCCAAATAGAGTTCCATTCTCTTTCCTCCCCTTTGAATCTCCAAATTTGTTTGGCTAATAAAGCTTTATTCATAGAACTAATGTTCCTTAAGCCCAGCCCACCTGAGGCCTTAGGGGTACAAATGTTATTCTAGGCTATAAGGGGGATTCTGTTTTTAACTTCCACTCCCAACCAAAGGAACTTTTTTTTTATTCTTTCAATAGCTTCTGCAAACTTTGAGGGGATTTTGAACAAGCTAAGAGCATACACAGGAAGATTTTGGAGAGTGGCTTTGAGCAGAGTGACTTTACCAGCTTGACTAAGAACAGCCCCTTTCCAGCCAGCGAGTTTCAGGTTGAGTCTGTCAATTAACTTATTCCAGAAGGAATCCTCAGGCTTGAGACAAAGAGGAAGCCTCAAATAGGTAGAAGGAAACTCAAATATGTTACAACCAAGAATCCTGCCAATCCTAATTCGCCTTTGGGTTGGGGTGTTGATGAAAAATAGAGAGCTTTTATCCCAGTTGATTTTTTTACCAGAGGCCGATTCATAGGTATTCAGAATGATTTTCATGTTTTTGGCTTCCAAGATGGTGGCTTCCCCCATGGTGATAGAATCATCAACGAATTGTTCATGAGAGAAAATAGAATTGGATGAAGAGGGTTTCAGACCCTTAAGATTGTCTTCTTCCACATTTTTAAGGATGAATCTACCCAGGCATTCAGCAAGAATGGTAAACAGGATAGGGGAGATGGGGTCTCCCTGTCTGAGACCTCTGGAGTTTTTGAAGAAATTAGACGGGGAGCCATTAACAATAACAGCAGAGGAGGAAGTTCCCATGAGTTGAGAATAGAGCTGGATAACTTTTTCACCAAAACCAAACGATTCCATGATCCTGAGGAGAAACTACCAGTTCACTCTATCAAAAGCTTTAGCCATGTCTAACTTAAGGAAGAATCCCTGTTTACTTGCCACTTTCAGGGAGTGGATATTTTCATGAACAGAGATAATGGAGTCCAAAATTTGTCTTCTGGGGACAAAGCCATTCTATTGGACAGAGATAATCCTTGGGAGAACATCTAGCAACCTGGAAGTCAAAACCTTGGAAAGGATCTTGTAGACAAAGTTACACAAGTTGATGGGTCTAAACTTGTTAAGAGAATCAGCTTCGGGGATCTTTGGGATAAGGACAATGAAAGTGGCATTCAGTTCCTTAAGTAGTCTTCTGGAGCCAAAGAATTCCTTAACACCATTGCATATGTCCGCCTCCACTATGTGCCAGAATTTTTGGAAGAAAAACATGGGAAAGCCATCCGGGCCAGGGGATTTATCACCCTGAAAGGAAAACACCACCTTTCTGATTTTAGGATTAGTGGGAATATAGGATAAGAGGCAATTGTCAGCTTCCGATACGATAGAAGGGATGGCTTGTAAAAGTGTGTTTTGCTTACTGTAATCCAGGTTGTCCACTTCACCCAGCAAGGTACTAAAATGCTCGAGAGCTTCCTTCCTAATATCTCAATCCTCTATTAGGACACCTTTATTGCAAGTTAGTCTGGATATTCTATTGGCTGCCCTGTGCTTAAGGGTGGTTAAGTGAAAGAAGCGGGTGTTTTTATCACCTTCCTTCAGGAACAAAGCTGTAGATCTTTGTCTCCAGAAAGTCTCTTCATTAGAAATGATGGAGTGGTATTTAGATAACAGATCATTTTCAGCCGTCCTAAGTTGCCAATCCACTGCACCCGATTGCCCGGGAGGAATGAGTGTCTTAGTACCTGCAACCCTGTAACCACAACAAAGATACATGTGCATATATATATACATACATAACAAGCAAGTGAGAGAATGACGCAACAACACATCTACTCGCAATGAGCGATGTGACGTTGATTCCCCACAAAGACAGTCAAACAGTATCCATATAGTGAACATGTAACTCATGAAACATCACATCACAAGCAAATCAAAACTAGGGTTAGTATGTCCATTCCAAAATGAGGCATCATCCATAAAATCTATCAAAGCACATGATAATCAAAATGCTATTACTAATCATCTATGCATCAATCATGATATAATTCATTGAGCGATTAACATCATAATAAACATCTAACCATATAAGGTCATAACTAATCATGAGCATAGTCAATAACATCAAATAGTATGAGATCATATAATTTCTATCATCAAATTCATCAACTAAGAAACGTAAATAGTCATAATCAATATCCATGCATCACATAAGTCAAATCATATCTAGCATATCCATCGCACAAAATAAAGGTCTGATCAAGTCAATCCAAAATGAAACAAGAGTCTGCTCAAGGGTGGGCACTACAATTATGGATGCCCTTTATGTACATTGAGGGCTTGGTTAGGCTAAGGATGTATATGTATATGTATTGTTTTATAATGTACATTCAATATCAGAGGAT
This sequence comes from Cryptomeria japonica, assembly GCF_030272615.1. Taxonomy (NCBI): domain Eukaryota; kingdom Viridiplantae; phylum Streptophyta; class Pinopsida; order Cupressales; family Cupressaceae; genus Cryptomeria; species Cryptomeria japonica. The sequence goes on from NC_081412.1 coordinate 501,397,004, forward strand.
CGTTACTTTACACACCCAACTTATTATTATTTTTTAACCACATATACCTAGGTTTACTTAAAATATATAAGCTAGATCAAATAGGCAAAAAAATTATCCAAGTTCCACACCATCTCACCAAGAGTAGGTATTTTAGTATCGCTTGTTCTCTTCTTTTGTTTCTTTGATAATGTTATAGCAAACCCAGATAAAGGTTTCAATTTCGTAAAATCTCAAAATATGGGATCGATTATGATGTTATTGAAAGTCAAATAAAGGTTTTAATTTCACAAAAATCTCAAAAGAAGGGATCAAAGATGCTGTTACAACAAGCCTAGATAAAAATTTCAATTTCAAAAAATTTTAAAATAAGGATCTAGGGTTTTAGAATCTATTCATCCAAGCTTAGTGCTACCAGCTTCGGATTCTAGGTAAATTCTAGACCAAAGGATAAGATTACAAAAACATGAACCAAAGCTTAGTATTCATGTATTAGGATTCATGGGTAGCCTAAGAACATCAAACCCTAAAATTATTCCAAATTGCTACTAGATTGAAGTGTTCTTGAAAGTTTGAGGCACCTGAATTATTTTTGAGAGAACTGTTTAATAGGATGTCTCTTTTAGAATGAAATAAAACACAACAAAAAAATGATCCGGTTGCATAATGATTCAAAAAAAATCATTGAAACCATGGCAAGTGACTTACCTCAAGGATGATCAAAAAAAATGGGTAGAGTTTGCAGAGAAAAATTACAAAACCCTAGCATAGTATAGAATTGTTTTAGAATGGAAAAAGCCAAAACCATCTCTAGCTACTCCAATAATTTCATAGTAAACAAAAGATGAATTTAAAAATATTGGTGTTTGAGGTTACAGAGATCCAAAAATATAAAGGTTTTAAACTGCTCACACAAAAATTATGTATAAAAATTTACAACACGTTGGATGGTAGATTTGTTGCGCCTAAAAAAATAAATGTAGAGGCATTAAGCAAGTAAAGAAAAACAATTCTTTTGCTATGATGCTCATGTCTTATTGGACCGTATTAATTTTGGGTAGTTAAATTTCAAACAATTGGTAGTCCTTGGCTCGTGCGCTTAAGTATCTATATCAACCACATAAAATCAGTCAAAAAAATAATAATATTTTAATGGGACTCACGGAGCTGACAAGTGGTAGTTTCATGCCTCCCACATTTGGCTCGGGAGTATGCTCCATGTTGGACATCTTTTCTTTGTCTACATTGTTATCCAGTATTTTCTTCGAAAGACTGTAGAAATCTTATGATCTAGCTTCTTTTAGTTGTGAAAAGATTGAAGCAATAGTTGTTTAAAAAAAATATGCAACAATAGAAGAGGTGAATGTTGGAGCATGAATACAAATGAATTTAAAAAAATATAGTTGCTATATGTGAACTAAAATGGAGCAAAAATTTGGTAACATGGTGTGCCATTTGAAAGAGAACAATCTCCAACTCCAAGTATATTCTCAATTAAAAACTAATATATTTTATTATTTGAATTTTTTATCAGTGGTTAACCATATAGCTTATATGTATTTCTCTTATTGGGAAAACTTGGAAACCTATGAGACAATAGATGCCCTAGAAATTAGTTTGGTTTCTTTGTAATCATTAATCTTGATTTTTGTATGGTTTAGGTAATAATTGGTTTATTGCTATCTCCCTGATTGAGATTGATCTTCTTCTAGAGTGGTATCTCAGACAACAATGAAACTCTAATGTGAGAAGCAATGGAAAAGTTGTTTACTTGTGGATCAGATATCATTATATTTCTACGAGGCTTCTTAAAGCAAGTAGCCACTTCTTACTGCTTAGAACCTGGTATTAAAAAATTAGTTTTTGGGGACCTTGAAAGCAACTAATGGCAAATCTTGAATTGTAGATGCAGAAAAAAAGAGTATCGATTTCCCCATACCATTCACAACAAGTATTTGGGAGCAGCCCCATTCTCCAAAGTAATTTAGGGTAAAGTACCAAGCACATGCATATTGCAAGATAATATATATCATGAGAATGGAATGCCAACTTTCTGCATTGGTGAATGCAATAGGCTAATTCTATTAAATTGCAATTATGTCAATACTGCAGAAGATTATAAATTTTATAGCTCTTTGAAATTTTATATGGCAGGGGGCACCTCTACTCATGATAAATTGGGTCTTTATGTTCATTGTATTTCAATTGCTCTATTGACTCCATCTTTATGGAGTAAGACATCTATATTGTTTGCCTTGATGCCTATTTAAACCTTGTAGCATTTCATTTATATTGCTCTTGAAATTCTATAACATTTGCATTGGACAATCTATGGATTTTCATGGCAAGTTTTGTTGGTTCATATTTCAATCATGTGGTATTTGACACTACTTTTTAATGGTTGCGGGAACAAAACCAGACCTTAAACTTACTTAAATGCATGATGTTAATGATGTTGCACCATGGATTGAATATGTTGTCAAGGGAATAGCCTCCAGTGATTCACCCATTAAAAAATGCAAGTAGTTTCCTTGAAGTTGTCAAAACACCAACTCATTATCTTCACTAGTCTCTGTTTTTTTCTCAAGTACATTGAAACAAGCAAATAAAAAGCAAAGATAAATATTAAGCTTAATGAACTAAAAATCAAAGTCTTATCCAATCATAAGAGAAAAAAAAATCAAGTTTGACTTTAGAGTTTAGGATTACGTCAATACTTGGATGAACCCTACATGAAGCCTATCAAATGGCCTCAAATTTGTAGGAAAAATCAATAAGGCCTAATGACCAATAAGTTATGAAAGATGGTGTGATTTTTTTATTCATCACAAGTCATTGCAATTCTTAATACGAAAAACAATGCTTAGACTTAGCACCATGCAATTCAAGGTCAAGGAAACCAAAAAAAACTTATGTCGTTGGTAGATGATTCTAGTGTATACAAAATCATTACTTATAATATGACTAATGACACAAATGAGATCAAGACAAAACACATAAACGTTATCCTCACATTGCTAATAAAATACCCAACAATGTCTTTGGCTACTTAAGAATTGGTTTGCAGGTGCCAAAAATGCTAATGATTGGGGTCTTAAAGAGGCTTGAGCAAAGAATAGTGGAGATTGAGATGTTAGGCATAGGCGAGTTATTTAGCTTTCGTAAGGACGAATAGAGGGGCAACTCAAGGTTGAGTTCTATTGGGAACATTTATGGGTATTTTTCTTCCTTTTATTTGTCTGTTCATATTTTGTTTTTACACATAAATGTAATAATAAAACCAAACATCTAGAACAGGCCTACAACATGTATCATGCAGATGATTCCAACGATATGGTGGTCAGGTTGAAAGTTTACTTAATAAAATGAAATCATTTAAAGTTTTTATGCAACTCTCCACTAATCTGGTTTATTTCATAATGTATATTCAATATCAGAGGATCGTTACATTACGCACCCAACTTATTATTATTTTTTAACCATATATACCTAGGTTTACTTGAAATATATAAGCTAGATCAAATAGGTAAAAAAATTATCCAGATTCCACACCGTCTCGCCAAAAGGAGGTATTTTAGTATCGCTTGTTCTCTTCTTTGGTTTCTTTGAAAATGTTATAGCGATCCCAGATAAAGGTTTCAATTTCATAAAATCTCAAAATATGTGATCAACGATGATGTTATTGAAAGTCCAGATAAAGGTTTTAATTTCACAAAAATCTCAAAAGAAGGGATCAAAGATTATGTTACAACAAGCCTAGATAAAAATTTCAATTTCAGAAAATTTCAAAATAAGGGTCTAGGATTTTACAATCTATTCATCCAAGCTTAGTGCAGCCAGCTTCAGATTTTGGGCAAATTGTAGACCAAAGGCTAAGATTTCAAAATCATGAACCAAAGCTTGCAAATGTTAGGACTCACGTATTTGGGCTGATGGGTTGCCTAAGAACATCAAGCCCTAAACTTATTCCAAATTGCTACCAAATTGAAGTGTTCTTGAAGGTTTGAGGCAACTAAATTATTTTTGATAGAACTGTTTAATAGGAAGGCTCTTTTAGAATGAAATAAAACACAACAAAAAAATGATCTTGTTGCATAATGATTAAAAAAATCATTGAAACTATGGCAAGTTACCTACCTAAAGGTTCTACGTAAATTTTGGGATGATAAAAAAAATGGGCAGTTTACAGAGAAAATTTACAAAACCCTAGCATGGTAGAAATTTTTTAGAATGAAAAAATCCAAAACCATCTTCAGTTGCTTCAATAATTTCATAGTAAACAAAAGATGTATTTAAAAATATTGGTGTTTGAGGTTGTCATGTCCCTTTTTCCCAAAAATAGAAACTTACTAAAATAGTAAGTCCCCACTATCCAGAAATGGTAAGTAAAGGTTATAGGACAGTTTGAAGGAAAATAATTATTAATTTAATATATTATTTATTTTGATGTAAATTAAATTTATTAAACAAATAAATATTAAATTAATGTCCTATTTGGTGGCATTGTTTTTTAGAAAGTTTCCTTGGAAAATTTGGCTAAGTTTGAATTTGTTTCCTTCTCAAAAGATATTTAATTTAAATATCTTTCTCATTTTTTGGTGTGAGGATTTGGGGAAGCCTCACTTGGATGGTTTATTGACTTTTAGTGTTAATTGGCAATTCTAGTAAAGATGGAAGCTCACGGGGCGTTTTTAGACACTTGGCAAAGGAAATTTTCCTTTTCCTTGGAAGGTGGATTTTGGAACCCATTTTCGTTTGAATTTGGATATATTGAGAAATTGGACTTTTGTGAAATCATTCATGTTGCAGATTTTATCAAAGCTTATGCTTTTCTTTTCAGCGGTTGATAAACCAATAGAGAAGAGGATTGTAGAATGAGATGTTTGAAGGTTTCCAGGTGATCTAAGGATGAGAGTCAAAGGATTACCAAGTAGTCTAAGATAGGATTCAAGGATTACCATAGAATAATCTCACTCAAAGATTATCATTGTGCTTAAGGATTTGACAATTTCAACAGTTTAGAGTTTTGGATTTTTGGCTTGCAAGAAAGGGTTTGAAGCAACAATTTGGGATTTGAATGCTCTTTTGTCATAAATGTTTATGGAATATTTGTGGATGTGGTTTTTCTGATATTTCTTTGTATTTAGTTTTTTTTATCATAATAAATCTTGATGTGGAGTTCTAAGAGTTTTCCTGCAAGTTGGGTAAAGTTTAGTGTGTGTTCGAGTTTCATTTTGCTTCCTATTTTGTGAGAAGTTGCAGCAAATGTAATTTGTTGTTAGCAACAATTTATGACAAAAAAAAAATGATGTATTTTCATGATGTAAATTTGTTACCAAAATTGTATCTCAGTTCTATGAAAGTTTGCTAAAGTTTGGGTTATTTTTAGCATTCATTTCTATTTCAAGTTCGTACTGTTTCTATAGACACCTAAAACTGGCACAACTAATTAAATGGATTTTATTCATTTAATCATCATTCACTCGCCTATAAATTAAATTAAGATTTAATTAATATCCCTATTCTTCTAAATTGACCTTTTTAATTAAATTAAGATTTAATTAATATACCCTTCTTCTATCTAAGCCATTTAATTAAATTCAAATACCCCCCATTTTCTAGTCATTTTAATTAAATTCATATCAATTTATTCCCTTTCCCATTTTAACTAAATCTACATTTAATTAAAATTTCCTTTACATCTAAAATAAATCAAAATTTATTTGTAAACCCCCCCCCCCCCCCCCTCCCCCACTTGCAAAATCCTACAAATGCAAGTTGCATCCTCTTTTGGCTAAATTAAATCTTTTTAATTTACTAAAATTCCTATTTTCCCTCACCACTTGCCAAATCCTACATTTCCCACTTGCCCTCCTAATTTCTTCTAGAATCCCTCTAATCCTCCATTAATTAGCCTAATTATCCTCATCATGTCCAATCCCTAAATTTGGGGAGTCACTTCCCCAGATTTGGAGAAAGTCTTCAAAATGTATTTAAGACCTTCTCCTTTCAACAAGGTAACTTGTTGAATACCCCCAAATTTGTAAGGCTCTTACAAATTTGTCCCCTAGACCACCAGTGGTTTTCTTCTTGGGAGAATTTAACCCCTAAAATTCTTCAAAGACCATTTAAGGCTCTTACAACCCCACACCCCTAACCCATGATGGTTGTCCACTTGACTATCTTTTATCCTTGCACAAGAGTTTACCTCTTGGACAATAGCCTGCTTCCTTGGATAAAAGCATTATCCAATGATGTCACCCCTTGAAGCCTTCCCTAATGATCATTTAGAATCTAATTCTTGCTTAGCATTTCTCAGGCCCTCTCAAGGTGACATTTGTTAACTTGGAATTGGATTGTATCCCTCACATGGATTGATAACTTTCAATCCTAGCCCTTGTTGAGATTACTCAATCTCAACCATCCATTTCTCTATTTTCTCTATAAATAGAGCCCATTTCTTCAATCCAAGTTTTAATCCATCCACTTTTGTTGCATCCAATCTATAGTCTAATTGTGTTGTGTAGGTTATCAAGGAGCTCAATCCCCATCACCAAGCATTTAGGCCATCTTAATTGCATTATAGCTTAGTTTGTTTATGCATGTTTATAATATCTTGCTAGCTTAATTCTTATCATTTTCATAGCATTCTCATATCTCATCCTCATATTAGCCTAATTAGTTCACTTAATCTTTCAATTTGGAACTCACTTCATATCTCCATCTTGCATCTTGCATCTTGCATCTTCATCCATCATCTCATCTTAGCTAGGATCTTAGTTGTATGCATTTTGATCCTAGAATCATCATTCATAACTCATTCTCTAGGTTGTCATCTTGAGGATCAAGTGCTCTTCCAAGTGAGGTCCACCTTGAATCTTAGAGATCTTTAGAGATAGAGGAGCATGGGACAGGCTTATAAATATTGATATTTCTTGGACTAACAACTAGATTAGTTTGTATTTCTGATTTCTTGATTTCACTAATGTAATGTCTCATGTTTGTGTGTGATCTATGTTTTCTTTCCTTTGTCGGTATCCCCCACATTTTAACCATACATTAATTGGCGCCCACTGTGGGGCAAGACCCCTAAAATCCATATTTTTCTAACAATTTTTCCACATAATTCACACAAGTTCATACGAGTGTTAAATGAGTGTCATATGGGAACCTACCATTTGTCGTATGGGCCTGTGTAGAAACTTGTACGAGTTTATTGTGAAGACAGGAGTTGTTTTCTGTGTTTTCCTCTACCTCTTTCTAAGCTCGTACAAGCTAGTATTTGAACTCGGATGAGCTAACTATTTTCTCATACGAGAAAACTGTTTTGTCATATGGGCATATGGGAATCATCGTACGAGTAGGTGAGAAACATCATACAAGTTTCTACTTTAACAAAGGAGATTTGAGATTAGGCTTTGAGAAGCCCACCATATGATGTTTGATTTTTCTAACTGGTATTTTCTTGCAGGTCTAACAGTTTGATGCAGGATTGAAGAAGTTAAAGTAGGATTTGCATTTAATTTTTCTAGCTTTTTCAAAATTGGCTAAAATTAACTCATTTTCTTTTTAAGCTAAAAATAACCTCATTAAGTTTCAATTGGGGAAAGAATCTCACATTTCAATTTGGGGGTTTAAAAAGAATCAAATTTGCAAGTTTAAAAAGAACAACAACTTCACATTTTCCTTCTTGCAAGTTAGGTTCACACTTCAAATTTTGGGGTTATAAAAAGAACAACAACAATCTTTATTTTCTTGCAAAGGTTAAAATTCACAATCAATACTTTTTTGCAAGATTAAAAAGAACAATCCACATTTCATTTTACAAAGCGATTTTCATCTCAAAGCAACATGCATTATTTTAAGTTGACCATGATTTCATTTCCTAGATTAAACAAATGAATTGCTTTGTGGGACTAAAAAGAACACCATGCTTGTTGGAGAAACATCTCCAAATAGGTCTTAGCCAATCATTGCTTTGGAAGGATAAAAAGAACATTGTTTTCCTTGTCTCAAAAGTGGTAGGTATATGCTCTCTCCTTAATTGGGTGACCAAAAAACCAAACCACTCTTTCATGCTTTCTTTTACTTCAAGCAATTAAATCCTTTAGAAGGCCTACCCTCCCGAGTTGCCCTTAGGGCACCATTAAGGTCGATGATAGGGGAAATACCTAAGTGGGAAATGGCTTTATCACCAAGTGTTCCAACCCACTATAATCAAATGTGGAGGCTGACAAAAGTTCCCTCCAATAGTTTTGCTCAGTGATTAGCCTTTCCCTAGTATCTTTAAGATACGTAAAGCCTTTGTTCTAAAGGTTGGGAAGCCTCCTGACGAGTTTTATCACTGAAGACCGAACAAAAGTTTGATTACAAACCATAGCAATAGAGTCTTTGAGTCGAGTTAGTTGCCAAACATTGGCAATATCATAGTGCAAGGGTGGGGAAGAATCTGTCCCCAAGATTACTCACCATATATCTCTCAAGATAACTACTCAATTCTGAAGCAATTCACTTTGGGTTAATTTCTGGCAAAAGGCAAAAAACCGGGCGCCCTTTAGGGGGTGACAAGATTGTTTGAGCTGACAGAGTATCAAGACTAGTGGGCCATGATATTGTCAATGACCTTTGAATAAAGTGTCTATCTGATGTGTCTTTTGTTGTAAATCAAACCAGTGTAAACATCAGGGATTTGAAAACATACACTTAATGTTTAGCATAGGGATAATCATTATTTTCATGTGTGCTATGTCTTTTTGTCAAAAGCATTAAAACATCTTGCAAATCAACCAATACAACAATCAGTTCAAAACAAAGAGAAAAGAGAATTTCCAACTCCAATTGAGCACCTTTAGAAAGAGGTATCAAATCATCAACTATCTTGAGATAATATTTTGTCCAAACAAAATTAAGGAGTATCTAATAGAGTGATCAAGAGTTCCATCATCCAACAATCTTATCAACATCAATACCTAGTTAGGTTCTCAAGTTGTCAAATCAAGTTTCTACATCAAGAAACTTGACTCATATCATTTGACACACTTTGTTGTAGAGGCGAATCAAAATAAACCTCTACTTGATAAGTAAACTTGAGTTTCCAAAATGAAGTATCCATATCCAACATCAACATAAACATTTGATAACTTTGTATGACCACTCCCCATATTTTGAGAAGAAGAAGTCTTCATCAAAAGACTAAGTTGAAGAAGAGACAACCTAGTTCTAAGGCACTTATCAAGAGGAGTAAATTTCTCTATATCAACCGTCAACTCTTTACATCACATTGCACATTCTTGCATCATATGCGATTGTATATCCAAGGAAAAACCAACGAATTTGACAAAGAACCTTTGAGAAGTAGGGCTTACATTCAGAAAGCAACATTCAACCAATGCCTTAATAGTGGAGGAAGGATTAACCCCGCTTTGTTTCCAAAGTTTCTTATCACTTAAAACAAGGCTCAACCTAAGCCACCAACTCCACTAAGAACCCCAATAGAAGAAGAAGAATTCACTATGGTAGAGATATATTAATGCCCTCTATCACTCAATCTCGGAAAAACAAGAAGAAGGAATCACAACCAGAATCAAGTATGAGTCATAGATTGTCCAATCCTTTTGATGAATATGCAAATATGGGAGAAATAGAGATCACCAATGAACTTCTCCAAGAATGTCAAGAGAACACGTCTTTCCAAAAACTCATAGAAAGACTTATAGAAGCGGATAAGGAAAAATATCTACTCATGCTAACTAGCAAAGGAGTCAATATTCCTATGGATTTCGACATAGAAAACTTAAGGAATATAAATGAGAGAATTTCAATAACAAGAGTGAGAAACTATGCTTATCAAGAACAATGAAGAGAAGAAGAGGCACATGATCAAGAAAACATACGCAACCAAGATCACACCCATGAACAAGACAACACTCACGAATAAGACCATGCCCGCAATTAGGACAATCTTCGAACAAGGAGAAGTCCCCATTGAAGGACAAATGCACCCATAACTTCTCTTACGCAACAACTCCAAACACTTCAAAGACAAATGCAGGACATGCAACAAGGGACCATGGTACGATACTCATTAGATGACATTTGTCCTTATCCTTTTGATAGGAGATTGAGAATGGTACCTTTTCCCCCAAATTCAAATATACCAAAGTATGAAAAATATGATGGTAAGAGTGATCCCTGTGATCACGTTCAAGAATTTTATACCATGAGCTTAGAGTTTGCTCACAATGACACATACTTAATGAGATTATTCCCAAGAAGTTTGGGAGGGCAAACAATGGAGTGGTTGTCAAAACTCACACCTCCCATCAGATCATTTGATGAGTTGGTGAACAAATTTATAACACAATAATCCTATAACATCCAACACACAATCACCATGCTAGATGTGTGTAACACGAAACAAAAGAACAATGAAACATTCATGGTGTTTCTACAACGATGGAGGCACATGGTCTCAAGATATCCACAAGATGTGCTTGAAAAGGAAAAGATAGAAATCTTTATAGACAATCTAAATAGTGAGATGATTTATTAACTCAAACTGCAATGTATACCATCTTTTGCAAATTTAAAAGAAAATGGTATCCAAGTAGAGGAAGCTTCCATCAAGAAAGGAACATTGAAGTTCTTTAAGGAAGGTGTTAATTCTTCAAACAATAACACCTTTAACAATCAAAACAATAACAACAATCCAGACAAGTCCAGATTATGGACAAGGAACAAAAACATTGTTAATGATGGGGAAATCGATGCCAACAATGTAAAGTCTAAACAACCAATGTTGACTTTATTAGGAAACCCACCATCCAATAATGATCAAAAAAAGTGCTAATCAAGGCACTAACACTTATTAGAAAAACACCAACCAAGGAGCTTCAACATCAAACAACAAAAAGAATCACCAAGGCAACAACAACAACAACCAAGGGAACAACACAAACCAAAGAGGCAATACTAATGCTTTCCCGTATCGAAAAATATACATGCCATTAGGACAAACCTTAGAATCAGAATTTTGAGAGCTATTGGCAAATAAGATCATCACATTTCCAGCCACAAGCAACTTTGAACCCCAAGTCAAACCACCCTGGTGGAATGACTCACATTATTGTGATTATCATCGAAACAAAGGGCATAACACAAATGATTGCATGAGGTTGAAGAACATAGTTCAAGACATGATAGATAAGGGCGACTTAATGGTAGATGGTCATAAAACCAATGGTGACCATGAAGCTTTATAAAGTCCTCTTCCCAATTATGAAAAAGGAGCATCAACATCAAACAACACCAAAGGAGATCGTATTAATCACATATATGAAAACACCATCAATCACATATCGGCATGTGACAATCAAGTGAATGTCATAAAAATCAAGGACAAACAAGAACATGCGTCGAATAAATGTGACAACAAGAGCGCAGAAATATGTCTTGAAAGGGAACACATCAACATCAACAACTCTCCCCAAGACTCAATATAACTTGTTAGACCAACTACGGAGAACTTTCGCTCAGATATCTATACTTGAGTTGCTCAAACTTTCACCAAAACACAAGGATATCTTGGAGCAAGCTCTTATCGAAACAACTGTTCCAAATGATCTAGATATTGATCGATTCCAAGCCATGGTGGCCCATATGATGCTGCCACACAACATATCTTTTTCTGAACATGATGATATCTCCTTGAATCATCCGCATAATACCCAACTACATATCTAGGTCTTAGTCTGTAAACATCGTGTAAAAAGAGTATTAATAGGTGGAGGAGTTGGTCTCAATATCTATACTCTAAAACTTATCCATGCATTGGGCTTCTCTGAGAAATCTATTGATCCCAAAAATAAAATCACTATCAAAGCTTATGACGATGAAGAGAGATCATCCGAAGGAACTATAATACTACCCATTCAGGTAGGTCCTGTACAAAGAGACACCATGTGCCAAGTCTTGGACATACACTTGACATACAATATACTATTGGGCTATCCATGGATCCATGAAATGCAAGCGGTGCCTTCCACGCATCATCAATGTATCAAGTTCCCCTACAATGGACGGGAAATTTTAATATCTACAGATAATAACCATTTTTAGTATTGCAATGTTATGGGGGCAGCTCAAGATAGCCTAGTTCCATATAACAACATCCAACCATCAAGAAGAACTCAAGTCTTTATCCATGAATTTCAAGCAAAAGATGAAAATAAAGGACCAAGGCATGGGGGAGTACTCTTTTGAACCCTTACGTCTATCTAAATTGCTAACTTCACCTAGGTCTTATGGACAACCTTCCACATCAAGACATCAGGCAACACAACCCCTCACAAAGTTTGATGGTAAATTTGTCCAAATGGGCATGTTGGCTGAAGAATCAGAAGATAAAGACATCCTTAGCTGGCTATACAAGGATGAAGAAGAAGTCAGAGTTGCTACCATAGAAGTGGTTGTACCAACAAAAAAAATATGGAAATGGGTTCTGGATCATGCAACGAATGGGATACAAAGGAAAAGTACCTATTGGCAAGCACTAAGAAGGCATCATAGAACCCCTGCAACTTCCTTCACAATTTGCAAGAGACAAAACAGGATTTGGGTATGGGCAACATGTTCTGCCTGTGCAGAAGAAAACTCACCATCAAAAACCTCAATGGAAGGCAAAGAAAAAATATAATGAAGACTCATGGCAAGAAGCACTGCACCAAGCAACAAAAAAGACAAGGAAGGAACAAAAGCATCAAGAAAATGAGAAATGACAAGAAGAACTCGCTATCCAAAAGGAGGAAGCTTCTTATAAAAAATTACATCATGTATAAGAACCTGATCAAACCAAGATGGAGCCACAACCTAAAGAAATTTCTACTCACAAAAAAGAAATGGTGTACGAACAAATTCAAAGAGTACAAGCAAGCACCGATCCCAAATCAAAATAAGTTACTAAACTGGTGTCAATCATCAATGATCTTTTCTCACCATACAACATACCTGTCAGATACAGTGAGGTAAACTGGGATAGTGATTCTGAAACCGATTCCAATGAATATGAGTGGGATAGTTGTTCTGATGTTACTGAAGACATTGAGGTGGATACAATCCATGCATACACACCCCTTTCTCAGGAGGGACAAAGCTCAAGATCTCAACTGCTTGAATTTGGACTGCAACATATCTATGAGGCTAGTGAGAACAAGCAGCGACAATACAAACAAGGCAATATCAAGGAAAGTATCATCGAAGACCCCGAGAATATCATAGACCTCACCGATATCCTAGACAACTATGACAATGTCTCCATCATGACACTTACCGCAATTGATCTTAACCCACCACATGACTCCCTACCACTCAATTATCCTGATCTAATAGTTTGGGAAGAACCCGAACACCATGATATACCAATATTCCTGAATGATGAATCAATCATCCAATACCTATGCTCATTTAACCCAGAAATGTGCTCCACCAGTGAGCCACATAATGATATCTACAATCAGGGGAGTGCCAAGTCTCTCAGTCACAAAAAATGAAATAAACAACGGATCTAATGGTGAAAACCAGTTAATGGCAGTATTAGTTCTCAAAAAATAAAAATAAAGGATGTATCTGAAGGTGAAAACCTTTTTGAGGCACCTAAAGATGGGAGACTTGACACTCTTCCTGAACATTTTTAGGATAGGTCACCAATCTTGATTGAGCCAACTCAGTCAATAAATATCAGCATTGGAACAACAGTCAAAACCATACATTTGGTTGAATCACTCACAGAAAAAGAACAACCAGATTTTTTCAGATTCTTCAAGGAGAAGCAAATCAATTTTGCTTGGTCTTATGCTAACATGCTAGGGGTAGATCCAAATATAATCATGCATCACTTATCCATTGCTCCTAGAGCTAAGCCTTTCAAATAAAAATTAAGGAAGATGAATCCACATGTGGCATTATTGGTCAAAGTAGAACTAAAGAAGTTATTAGATGTCAGATTCATCTGACCTATAGACTATTTTGAATGGATCTCAAACATTGTACCAGTTTCTAAACCCGTCAAAAGTATCAGCTAATGCACACACTTTAGGGATGTCAACAAAGCATGTTTGAAGGATGACTTTCCTTTGCCAAGAATCGACACTATTGTGGATCTAACAATAGGGCACGCAATGTTATCATTAATGGATGGCTTCTCTGGCTATAACCAAATCAAGATAGCCCCAGAGGATCAAGATAAAATTGCATTCACCTGTCCATGGGAAATATATTGTTGGAACGTCATGCCTTTTGGCTTGAAAAATGATGGTGCAACTTATCAAAGAGCCATGACAACAATCTTCCACGACATGATGCATACTTTCATGGAGGATTATGTGGATTATTTTCTAGCTAAATCATTCACCAGAGCAGAACACCTAGGCATCCTAGATAAAATCTTTCAATGATTGGAGCAATTCAAGGTTAGATTAAACCCTAAGAAGTGTGTCTTCGGGGTCACATCTAGAAAATTATTGGGCTACATTATATCAAAAAAATGCATCAAGGTAGATCCAGCAAAGGTTCAAGCTATCATAGAGATTCCACCTCCTAAAAACATTAGCCAGCTATGATCTTTGCAGGGCAGGTTACAATCCATCAGACGATTCATTGCTTAGTTAGCAGATAAATGTCTTCCTTTCAATCATCTACTTCATAAGAATATACCTTTCAGATGGGAAGACAAGTGTGCATAATCATTCCACCAGCTCAAACAATATCTAATGAATCCACCAGTTTTGGTACCACCAATAGCAGGCAAGCCACTCATTCTCTATATATCCACAACAAAAGTATCATTGGGATCACTGCTAGCACAAGAAGATCCAACAGGCAAAGAAAAGGCAATCTATTACACCAGCAGGACTTTGAACGGATACGAACTCAATTATACATTCATTGAAAAGGCTTGCTTGGCAATGGTGTTTGCCTCTCAAAAGTTCTGCCACGATATGTTATCCCACATAATCAAGCTGGTAGCAAAAATTGATCCTCTCAAGTATCTACTTAGTAAGGCATCTCTCACAAGAAGATTAGCTAAATGGGTCATGATTCTAAGTGAGTTTGATATTCAGTACATAGAATGACGCATCATCAAAGGACAGGTAATTGCAGATCAACTGACAAAAGCACCAATACCAGACCAACAACCACTACAAGTGGAATTTCCAGACATGGATGTACTCACTATCAACCCCAAGCAATGGACCCTATACTTTGATGGATCCTATACACAACATGAATCAGGTGTCGGCATCCTATTTGTCACTCCAGAGGGACACACAATTCTAAGATCTTACAAACTAATATTTCCATGCACCAACAACATTGTTGAATATGAAGCCCTAGTAACAGGAATCAAGGTAGTTGTAGAATGGTGAATCACATAATTGAAAGTCTATGGGGATTCTCAATTAGTTATCAACCAGATCAACGATGAATATCAGACGAAAGATGATAAGCTAATGCCTTACAAGAGAATGGTGGATGACTTCAAAAAATACTTTGTGCACATCACCTTTGAGCAGATTCCAAGATTGGACAACAAAGCTACCAATGCAATGGCCACTATTGCCTCACTTCTACAAATTCCACATAAACAAAATCATTATGAATTCCTAGTGGAGCAATTGTTTTCCCCAACCTATGACAATTCAGCATCCCAAGTCATTTATGCCCTAACCGGTTTTCATTCCCCTCTATACAGGAAGATCTATGATTATCTCAAAAACAATATTCTCCCACCCGACCTATCTCGCAACCAAAAACAAAGCTTCATACAACAAGCCACCCGCTATACCTTAACCGTTGACACACTTTACTATTAATGTCTAGATGGTACTCTTCTTCAATGCCTCGATCGTAACGAATCTAATTTCACCTTACATGAGCTTCACGAAGGTATTTGTGGTACGCATTCAAGTGGTCCTACTCTCACCAAGAAACTTTTGAGAATGGGATATTACTAGCCGACAATAGAAAGAGAGTCCTATCAATTTGCTAAGAAATGTCCTAAATGTCAATTTTATGGTAACCTCATACATGCACTAGCAGAGGAGTTGCAACCATTCACCACATCTTGACCTTTCTGTCAATGGGGACTCGATCTAGTAGGAAAGATTCATCCTTCCTCTTAAAATGGACACAAGTTCATTATCACCGCCATTGAGTACTTCACCAAGTGGATCGAAGTGGTCCCAATGACTACCGTGACTGGAAAGAAGATCTCATCATTCATCCTCAACTATCTCCTTTGTAGATATAGCATTCCCAGTTCCATCATCACAGATAACAGATGTCCTTTCAAGAATCAAGATGTGTGAGAGCTATGCGAAAGATTCAAAATCCAACATCACTTATCCACACCATACTACCCACAAGAGAACGGCCAAGAAGTATCAAACAAAACAATCCTGAAAATCCTTAAGAAAATAGTAAATAATGCTGGCAAGGATTGGCATGTACAACTCAATCCGGCACTTTGGGCCTACAAAATGAGTATCTGCACACCTATAGGGGCTACACCATATTCATTGGTGTATGGTTCAGAAGTAATTCTACCTCTTGAGGTAGAAATCCCATCTCTCTGAGTATCTTTGAAGGGCCTCATACCACATGAGGAATGTCGAGTAAACAGGTTGCAGGAACTAGAGCTTCTTGATGAAAAGTGGCAACGTGCCTATGACCATCTCAAGGCATATCAGCAACAAATGTGCAGAAGATATAATCACAAAGTCATCCCAAGGGCTTTCAAAGTTGGTGATCTCATCCTAAAAGAAAATCCTAAAAATCAGCAAGATCGAGAAAAGAAGGGGAAGTTTGAACCTAACTGGTTAGGGCCATTTTTCATCATATCATCCTATGGATTAGGAGCATATCAAGTGTCAAATTCAGAAGGGGACGTACTTGATGAACCATCCAACAACATCCATCTAAATAAATTCTACACTTAAGTCATCCAATGCATGGATCAAGCAAAAAAGCAACAAAAAAAAATTTTTTAAGTATCAAAAATTGTCACTAGGGTGAAAACTTGGCAAACAGGCACCTTGTGACACAAAAAAAAATCAGAAAATCAAATAAATTCAAAAAAATGAAAAATCAAAAGTACAATAAAAATAAACGGTGAAAACTTGGCAATAAGCACCACTTGTGAGAGAACAACTCTTCTTTCTATTAATACTTGCATCCTATCTTTGATCCATCTGATCTAAACTAATAGCCATAGTAGAACACTTATACACACAATATCAATCCCAGACATACTTAGTGTAGTCACTGTCCTTGATTATCTGATTAGTTATCTGCATCATATCCCACCATGGCTTGGTGATCAATTGTACATATCCATATCGAGTACTATCTAGAGTGGGGGCAAGTTTGTGACCTCGCTAGGGGCATTTCGTCTTGAGGGTTTTTTGACATCAGAACAAACACGTAGCAAGACAAGGATCAGAACAACCAACAAATGACAACGGCAGTGCAAGAAGACTAGATATCATGGAATTAAAATGATTACAACTAAACAAAGGATCTATTTGCAAGATGTTTTACTTGACAAGAATACATTTCCAATAGCATGCATGCTTACTTATGATTGTTAATTTTTGCTTATCATATCTCCTGAGCACCTCCAGGATGTCTTATGACTAGAGAAGCAAGGAAGGAATGTGATGTTTTATTTGTCTTCTATCTGTGAGTGAAGCCTTTTATCATGTAAAATTTTTCCTATGAAGTAATCAAGTGGCATATCGTTGAGAACATTTCGGATTTATATGGGACAAAGGTTAACTCTTATCTGTTTACACAAGCAACACTCAGGTCATCTTGGTTCAATTATATCTCGATGCTTATGTCATCTTGCAATATCAAAACTCATGTAAGTTATACTCAGGTCGTTATGGTTCAATTATACCATGATGCTTGTATCAACTTTCAACAAATCAAGGCCCGATGATGAAAACAAAGGAAGCACTGGCACTTTGATCACAATAGATGGCAACATTGAGAACGAGAATGCATATTAAGATTTTCATTAGTTGCACATCATTATCATCTTAATATTGCATTAGGTTGCATATCATTTTAATCTTGCATTAGTAGATCACTTCATTATCATTATCATTGTCATGTCATTCTAACATCTCATATCATACATCTCATTTTCAAGATACATCTCATATCATGCATCTCATTTTCAAGATGCATCTCATCATCGTCATCTAGTCACATTCATCAATGCATCCATCACATGCATATCTATCGCCTCATCATGTAATATTTCTTCACTTTCATATCTTCATCATTCTTCCAACTATCATCTATCATGTCTTATACAGGATGTATCTTTCCTAAAACTAGACATTTTGATCATGTCTTATACAGGATATATCGTTCCTGAAACCAGAAGCTTTGATCATCTTTGTCTTATATAGGAGGTGTCATTCTTGATACCAGACTTGATCTCAATCTTATCAATTCTATCAATCCATTTCATTTGATCCATTATATCATGTCTTATACAGGATGTATCTTTCCTGAAACCAGACGTTTTGATCAAGTCTTATACAGGATATATCGTTCCTGAAACCAGACTCTTTGATCATCTTTGCCTTATATAGGAGGTGTCATTCCTGAAACCAGACTTGACCTCAATCTTATCAATCTGATCAATATGATCAATCATATCATTATCCCCATACATGAGTATATCATATCGACAACATCTAGAATGCTAGATAGCATTATCCACAACACACACACTAATACATTTGGACTAGATTTCTGACTGAGGTTTCCGATGGAGAAGGTATATTGTGACCAAATTTGATTTTTTTTTAAATGCCCGAATTTTTCATAATTCCGATGGTAATTTGTCATTTGGTTTCAATGAAGAAGGCATTAGCAATGAAAATTTTCTTTTTTTCAAAAGAGTGCTTGAGTTCGTCGTAATTCTGACGACAACAACCATTACTTAAAAAAAAGAAAAGGGCAATCCATTTGTGCATTGCAATCCCGCGTAGGCGTCCGTGGTGACTTCAACCCCCAACAACATCAAACCCACGTTGAAGGCATTTGTGCATTGCTTGCAATCCCACGCAGGAGGTAGATTCTTCACCTTAATTTCATGTTGCAAAAAATATACCATTCAAGAGATTCTACAACTTTTGCTTGCTTTTATACATGCTAGCTATGCCTGCATTCTTGTGGGATATTGACCGATTGTGGAAGCAACTCTTAGAGTATGAGAGATTCCTTTTTTATGCAAAAGGTGTTAGGAAATGAGACATGTGGTGTTTAATTGCCCTAATTTTTAATGCAAATTGGTCAATCTCGTATTCATATTGATTATCCAATCTCAGGTCGGATGGCTCCTAATCAAAGGTGTAGTTCCCTGAATGCATAATACCCTATAGGAATCTACTCCTCGTAAAACCATAGAACTGTGATTGAGGAGTGAGCATTAAATTTTGTCGCAACAATCCCTTCCTCCCGTATACGTGTTGATTGATCACTATTGTACGAGCTAATATATAGGGCAGTGTCTACCTCTGGCTACTGAATCGATGGAGATCAAACCAACGCACAAGAAAACAATGGGAATGAATATTATTCAAGTGATTTGCAACCTTCATTCAGTGTTGTTCGGGCAAGCCTTTCTTTCTCTTGCCAGCCAACCTAACACACCCGACCCGGAAGCTCTAGGGAGATACAATTGTGTTCGGTTCAGTACAATCCTAACCTAGAAGGGGTGGACTAAAAATCTCCAACCAAACAACTTATCACTTTGTAATTAACATATAGTATAAAGCTAGTCTATATGACCCCCGAACCATTTTCTTACTGTCTCGGGTTACCCTAGTTTAGGGTATTGGCAGTTTTTACTAAATCTTCTCTATTTTAGGGTATTGGCAACTATCTCTCCTTTTGCATAGTTTTAGGTGGCATACAAAGTCATTGCCTTCTTTGGCTTCCTTGCGGCCTCAACCTCAACAATCATCTTTTGCAAACTTACTTTCTTCAATTCTCTCTTCTTTATCCTTTCAAAGTTGAATTGTAGCCACTTAGGAACATCTAGATTCTCATCACTTTGGATGGACGGGTTCATGGTAGTTACAAACTACTTTGGCCTTTGTTCTTCATCTTGTTGCTTGTGGACCTAAGTTTAAAATTTTTGGAGGAGTCATCTTGGGGGTGGGGGCCTAGATAGATCCTCTTTTTCTTGTTCTCCATGCTTCTTTGACTCCATATTCTAAGTTCCTTCTGACTTATATTTCATTTTCATGAGTCAACTTATAGTTCTTAATTCATTTATAGGCTAGTATCTTGTGTGTTGATTGTACTCTTAGTTTGATAAGGTTTTGGGTGGAATTTAATCTCTAATTTTGAGGAAAAAGTTTCCCTATAAATGTAATTTCAAAATTCATTTTGAGGGTCTAATAATTGATTATTTAAGGTCCAAGTTTAGTAACACTCATTAGTGTGTTTTCTTTCAAAAGACATTTAGCAATAGGTTGTAGATTGAATACTTGTGCTTTGCTAGTATATTTTGAAGAATTAATGGAAATGAAGTTCATAGTTTGCAACGGTATTGGTAGTCTTTTTTGATTGCTTGGTATTCTTTTATTTCTTTCATTTTCCTTAGTTCTGAATTAATATTTACATTTATGAAACATCTTCTTTGTTATAATCAATTTGTGCATCTTTCGTGGTGATTGAGGTTAATAAGGAACATGTGAATGAATAGTAGTAGTTGTTCTAGAGCTTTCCTTGGTCTCATTTTCATGTTAGAATTGGCAATTTTGGCATGATAAATTATTTACATACAAGGTTATATCTAGATTTTGTTGATAATGTGGATTTAGGTAATACTAATGATTCATTTTCTCATAGCCTTGTTCTATCTTTTGCAATCTATTTTAACCTTTTACCTTATGTGGATTGAGAAATTGACATTTCAACTTGACTAGTGACATTTTCCCCTTGAACAACTTGATTAGGAAATGATAAATTCTAAAGGTAAGATAACTTAACTCAAGGGACTGAGATGGTATCCTACCATGAAAGATGATAGTTCTAAGGAAAAGACTACCTAGTGATATGAAAGTTGATGCAAGATAGTAAGGACAAGAAGGAAATTTATTTTGAACTTTGACAAGATTGAATCTTTGGGTGGAAGTTTGAATGGATTGATAGCGAAAAGGCATGCTGATGTAGAGAATCCAATAAACTCAACCAGCGAGGGAGATATTTCTCCCAACTCACCTATTCAATTAGGTGTCAACCCTTCACTTACTCACAAGACCCCTCACAAGGCCACAAGTTACTCAAAAGGATTCAATACCCCAAAACACACCCATACTCACCAACCCTCACCCAACCATTGAATCACACTCAAATAGGACAAATAAACATGTCTAAGTCACAATCCAACTCTCCAACATTCAATCACCACCAACACCCTCAACCCTTATTCACACAAATCCTCCTTCAACTGGGTCTTCTAATCCCCCCCGGTACTCAACTCACAAAATGTACTAGATATCCAAAAACTAATGTACTTTCGGATACTCTTACAAGAACCACTAAACATATACCACCATGGGTATTTACCCTCCCAACCACCCAAAGGTCAAAGGAAGATTCACTGCTGCAACACTCAGTTTTTGTGACAATATCAAGCACTTAGGATAGTCACTCCTTTTATGAAAGTATGAAGATCAGATCGATACTGGACTGGGTAATAAAAGAACTGCCAACAATGTATTTCTCATCTCAAATAATAAAGAGAATATAGGGATGCATCTATGAAGAAAAAAAATGTTGGAAAAGACTATTTCCACCTACTTGGCCGCCGGAGTGGTTTTTGAGGTGTATTCAAAGCTTTTACTCCTTTTGTTGCATTTTCACTTGAAATATGGTTGAATTGGCTTTGTAAGCTCCTAGATACTTGGTACATGTTCTAATCGAATTAAAAGAGTCTCAAGACTACCCTATAGTCATGCTCTACCTTATCCAGCTACTCAATTAGCTTCCCAAACTTATAGGACATATGGTTTTATTCCTTACTTTGAGTTGAAATTGTCTTGGGTTAGATATAACTAAAATAAGCCATTCCTTCAACTACTTCAAAAATCGTCAAAAAGACTTCATACTACTATCTGCATGTGTTTCTATCCTTAAGAAGTCTAATTTATGCAAGTGAAAAAACACCTAAGAGGTCATAGCTACTCCTTTTGACTTGGTAATATTCATGGTTTTTCTTTGTCTATTTAACTTCATTCCTTGCATCTTACCCACTATCTTGTAGCATACTTTGTTTTCTTTTTTAGTGAATTGCATTTAGTGGACTGTTGTGCATCTTTAAAATCATTTGACAACTTCAAGAAATGGTTTTCCTTCTTTATTACTTGACTATATCATTTAATATGCATGGATGGTATTATCATTTAATTTTCAAGATGGACCTTATATGGATGGTCCTTGCACCTTTTCAAATTGAACTTTTGCAAAAGTCCAGATTTGGAGAGGAAATTCCTACTATTTGCGAATCCACCATTCATCTTTCAAATTTTAGGTCCAATTTCCATGAATAAGGGTTCCCAAGACCGTAGTCCTATAAAAATGAGCCATGAGGAACATCATGAATAAGGGAATGAACCAAATTTATGGAAACATTGTCAAACCTAAGTACAATTAGGCATAAATAAGGCACAACCACTTAAATTGAGTCCAAACTTAGTGTATATTTTTAAAGAGATACAACTTATGATGCAATATTTGGCCCCCTCTTAGCAAGAGTATGAAATTATGCTCATTTACTCTTTGGAAAATATGGAGAAACCAAATATTCTTTCACCAAGATATTGAAGAGTCAAGATGTCTACAAGTTTGGAAAGGTGGTAGCTCCCAAGACTTATGATATTGTCAATCTACAATATTGAGATAAAAGGAAAGTACAAAGTGAGTAATATGAGTAACATTGGTGACACACATGGAGCATGCAAAACACAAAGTTATGACATTTAGAACTAGTAAGATTCATATATTCTCACTAGGAACCATATCAAAAAGACAAGGCATAGATCTAGGACTAGTAAGATCCTTATATAGTTACTAGGAGTCATGTCAAAGACACATAAAAGCATGATACCTAAGTTAGTAATATCCTCTAATACTTAGTCATAGATCGCATTCTAACAACAAATAGAGACCTAATTGTGAAAGTTTGAGGTCCATTGGGAAAAAAGTTGTCATATTGCCATGACAACTTTTGCATTTCTTGTAGAAACTTCTTAAAAATATGGTTGGAAAGTTAGTTTATGGTGGTTTGAGGTTGTAACACACTTGTATGGGAATAAATAGGCCTTTGGCATGCCATCCAAGAGTTTTGCTTAATGAAATTGGGGTTTTATGTGCATTTTTTTATGCTATGTATCATATCATGCTTGATGATAGACCTTTTTTCATGCTATGTATCATATCAGGGAAGAATATGGTGGGAAGACCAAGCGATTGGTATTTTTAAGTGGTTGATAATAGAGAGAGGGGTGAGGGGACCCAATGCAACCTTCGGAAGGGTTTGTCGATCAAAACCAAATGAAATAGATTAAATTTCTATGACTGGCCTAAGGGTATTTGATTGTCATATTCAAATTGATGCAAAATTGGTAGAGGTATGGTGGTATAAGACAATGCCCAAATAGGTATAGATGACTTTGTAAAATATAAGGGAAATACAAGGTAGGAAATGATAGATCCCCTTAAGCCTACAAACACCCCAAATGGTTCAAATGGGCCAATTATGAAACAAGACCTTCCCAAATGAAAATGATGGTTTAGAAGGTATAATTAGGTCTATTATGAAAGGTTAAAACTAGTTTTGTCCTTCTGTTCAATACCCAAATGCCCAAACACCAATTTCCTCCTACTAGCCCTAGAGCCCCTGTTAGCCCTACAGCGAGAGAAATTTAATGATAACTCTACAAAATTCCAAGACACAAGATGAATAAAATAGATTTTTGGATACCCATTTGGATTTTCTATAACATACTCAAATAATTTAGCAAGTTGTTTTGGAAAGTATCTGTTGTTTTTAGACTGTCCTTCGTTTTCAAGCAACTAAAACGGTGGATTAACAAAGCAACTACAAAAAATATTAATTTTGGGTACTTATAACCTTAAAAAAGTCTTTCTAAATATAAAATGATGAAGGAATCCACAATCAATTTCATTTTTTGAGGCCTCTAACCCCAAAAGCCCCAAATTTTCATCAAAAACCCTAAAATTTAGGGTTTCTCCAATCTCCCACGTCCACTCACTCCTGGATCAAATTGGTTGTTGATTCACCTTTATATGGGTGTTTTACCAATTTCCAAATCATAAAAACTACCCCTCATGTAGGTAGATCTCTCCAACCTTCACCCTACCGAGCCTCTTCACTAGGCTTCTCACTCCTTCAAATGGTGATCACCTGCACTAAACCCCTCAATTGCACATTTTAGTTGTTATAATGTATTATACATGTTATAAAATATTCATCCCATGAGAAACAGGGTTCAACATTCATGGAATGACCCCATGATTGAATTTTGTCAAAGCTACCAAAGGAAAATACTCAAAAAGTTATGACAATCGGCCCTATAACAGAATTTCAGAATGAATAATAAACTCAAATCATCCATAGAGGTTTGAAATGTTGATAAAAGTGCTTTAAAATGTTAGGGCATGAACAAATTTAAAGTAAACCTTCACAAAGAATAGAAAATATGAGAAATTACTCCAAAATTCTGAATTTTCATTGAGTTTCTACAGCAGTCCGCACTCCTTGGCATTCAATCTGCCTTACAAAGCATGTCTATGGCTTTAAATAGCCTCTCCAAGTTTTTTCAACCACCATATGGTTGGTTACAAATTTTATTTAACACTAAAACAATTAAAACTTGCTTTTCCCTCCTAATTCTTCCTAACCGTTGGAACTTGAAAATTTGAATTTTACATTTTTTGCAAATGCTTGACAACTTTTTGAATAAAACCTACAATTATTGGATTTTCATCCTTATTGGCATATTTGATTAATCTAAACCCTCCTAAATCCATTTTTGGGTGTTTTGACCCAATATCCAACATTTTATAACATTTTACAACTTTCAGGACAATTTGACAACTTTTGCATTTTTTTAGTTTCAAAAGCCATTATTGGCTTTAGGATCTCATAATTGATTTTATTGAATTTGTTTGATGTTGGACACTCCTCCTTGGTCTCAAAGGTCTTAAAATTTGAATTTTTTTGCCTTGGTGCACCTGCACCACAAATACCTTGTTGTAGTTTCAAAGGGTGGAAAAAGAATAAGCATTTTATTTACCATCCTAATAGACCATCCATCATAACAATTATTACCAATATTGATGTGTGTGTTGCAAAAAAAGTTCTAGAGGAAGGCTCTTTCTATTGTAATAACAATTGAGTGTTCATAGACCTTCTGTAGGGTCCTCCTAGCCTAGAGTTAGGAGTTCGAAGCCTACATACATTGATTTGGCCTTGTGGCCATCAATGAGTGCTCACCCAATAGGACAAGTCTTGAGACTGACAATTTTGGAAGTGTGGCATTGTTGAGAGCCAACACTTATGTGTGAACCCCATCTTCAAGTATTATTATTAGTTTCCATATTTATACTTGACCCTATCCTCATGGTGTTGGCTCAATTCATATTAGTGTGTTTTGTTGAAGAAACATGATGTGAGAAGTTTGATGCAGAGGCAAGGGTGGAACTCAGTATTTCATATTAGGACAGCAAACACATTGATTAGGTAAGTCAGAAAAGGTCTCTCCAATGTTTAGGATACTGAATTCACATTAGACACTCATGGATTACCCCAATTAGACATTAGTCAACTTAATATCTTATACAAGGATTGCATACCACAAAGCCATTAGATATGTTTTGAGATGAAAAAGAAGAGTTGAATGGTTTTGGTTCAATGATGATAATTTTTATTTTCAAGTAATTTGATTCGGTATATTATATTGAAATGTGATTTCATAAGTAACATTTCAACTTCTATATAACTAGTTCTATAGCCCGATTTTCTTACTTGTGAAGAAAGACCATGTCAGACAATATCAACGAACAACAAAATAAGGAGACAATTGCTAGATTGTGGTCTAACTTGAAAAGAAAAGGTGATGGAAAATATTATTGTCCATGCAAAAGTTGTAAGGGGTTAAAGACTAGAAGACTTCTAATCAAAATATGCACGTATTGTTTTTACAGCAATTTATCCGCCCTCATGAAAGTCGTTCCCACGATCAGGGTGTTGCAGGATCTTTAGGTGATGATGATTTTATTGTATTATCACTTGCTTGGCTTATCAGTCTGAGTACCCAAAACACATCATACTTGATACTGTCAATTTTCAAAATAAAGGTTCATCCTTGTTTACAATTCTTGCACTTTTCATATATTTAATGTTTGATATATTTAATGTATTATTCTTTAGGTGTTGTCAATGTTACTGTGCAAATGCCGTCGCCGCCTCATCAGAGGTTACCCTCACCTATATTGCCGACTGCAATGTCAGCAACACGTATCATGCAGACATCCTCTACTGCATGTCATATTGGCCCGCCCACTATTGGTAGATCCCTCTTTTGCTCTATCTTTTGTCATGTGTTTATTTCCCTTCAAGCGTTCTTTCTTGAATTCTAATGCCATTTCATAGTGGATTCATTTTTTGCAGAAGGAGATGCACATGAGTATGCGCCAAAGGCGACTACTGCTGATAACATACCATCATTTCCTGGATCTTCTCGTATTGCTAGTACGGGAACGCTGCAGGCCACATTGGTGGTGAGCGACAAAGAAATGATTCCCTTAAAGATACAAAAGGTTCCAGGTACTTTAAAATTATTATTATATATACTCTAATTGTAATTTACTTTATGATCACTCATTTTGGACTAATGATCCCATGAATTTTTTGCAGGCAATGATATTTTTTATAAACATCTTAGTGACATTGCATTGCAGATATTTGGGCCCACCATACGTAAAAGGTGGTACATCATATGTGAACTAACCCTAATCCACTATTTTGATTTCATATCATTGCTAGAATAGTTTTCCTTTGATCCATTTCTTGAAGTGTAATAAATGTAGCTTCAGTTCATTTCTAAATCTAACAGGTTTGTTTTTGCTTTAAAAGGTGGAATGACCAAGAAAAAAGGTTAAAAGATGAATTGACAAACCAAATGGTTGAGTGGTTTGGAAATGACACCTTTGACAAAACCAAGCTCCTTGAAAAAGTTGGCACATATCTAAAGTATGTGAGGGACCAATACAGGACCCATTTAGAGAGGAACCTAAAGTACGAGCGTCCCCCCATGATTCCAGAGAGGGAGTGGAAGGACCTGATTTTGGATGCCAAGGAGAGAATTGAAAGGAAAAAAGGAAATACACCACTAGACACCAGAAGAAGGTACGAGATACTATTAAGAATGTAATTATGTACTAATTAATTACTTTTTATATTTATATAATCTAACATATTTTAAACTTTTTATAGACTAAGTGACATGTCAAAGGCAACCTAGGCAAGACAAGAAAAGCACGGGCAACACAAACTCGGCTCTGGTGGTTACATGAAACTTGTTGCACGAATTGTAAGTATCTAATGTAAACGAAATATTGCATCAAAATATTAATAAACTGCAAACGTTTTTTTTTATCAAACAATGCAAGAAAAATTCACAGTACCAAGCAAAAATGCAAGGCTATGAATTCAATAGAGCGCCCATAGAAGATGACAAGAGAATTTCCTACCAGCAAGGCTATTCAACTGTGGTTGATCGGCTACGAGAATTGAGAGGGCATACACAACATTTTAGTGCATCCGTCACATAGGTAAATATGCTAAATGGAAATTGTTTCAAATTGAATACTTTACCAATAATCTAATTGATGTTGAGTTCCAACATAAAGTGACTATATTTGTTTTAAATAAGCAAGCAATGATAACAATGTGCATGTCATTGGAATGCAGCCTGCTAATCATGAAACACCACCTACACATGAAGGTCTGGATGTGCATCCTAGTAGTGGAGGTATTCATTTGCTATTCAAATATATTTATTTAGCTATTAATACAATTAAACATCTTAATTTGTAATTAGAGTAGTAATTAATGTAACCTTTTTTGTTAATATTTTAGAGCATGTAGTCGGTGGTGAGCAAGTGGAGCATGATCTGGGTACACAACATTAGGAACGTGATGTTCCCCACTCAGGTAAAGAGGACCACTGTTATTGCTTTAAACAAATATAATTGCAATTGGTGTTCCACATTAATGTAACCTTTAGTATTTCAACTCCAGATGATCTAGAGGGTGTTCAGCATGTTGAGGTTGAGGCTACACAAAATGATGTGGCCCCATCAGGCAAAGAGCACAACAATTATGTTCTCTAAATTAATGAAATACTTGTAACAATAAATTTTATTTTTTTTGAATTTAACTCATTTCTTTGTTATTGCAGAGGAGCCCCCTTCGCTTCAGTGTCCTCGTCCTCAGTATAGGACTAGGCATACATCGAGATCACGAGCAGTTGGCGAAACATCTACAGAGGGGGGAAATGATGAAGAAACCAATGTTCCACTTAGTCTTTTCATAGCTTCAAAGAAAAAACAAAAAAAGAAATGATTTTAATCTAATTTATTTGATAATGACTAATTTTTATGTGTTAGTGAATGTAATTATGTGTTAATTAATGGTTATGGATGATATGTGTTAATTAATATTGATGAATGTTGCGTGTTAATTAATGTTAATCAATGCTATGTGTTAATGAATGTTATGTGATATTAATGAATGAATGCTATATTTTATTAATGGTAGAATGAATGAATGTTATAAGATGTTAACGGGGAATTTAGAGTGGTGTTAGGGGGGGGGAGGGGCCAAATGAGCTTCCACCTTCACGTGGTTGGCCCTGTTAAGCGGAGAATATTAAACTATTCTCGAAACCAAGCGAAGCTCAACAAGATAACACACTTTTCAATATTTCATTATGTTGCACAATTAATCTTATTGAATAATGTATATTGAATCTTAATTGCAGGGTCCAACAGAGCCAACACGAACAACAACACCACAAGTTGCTAGGTATAATGAACTCCCATATTGTCTTGTATGTACACGAACAATATGAGTTGCTTCTAGTGTTGATATCTAAGGCAGGACTGCAAAAGTTATGAATATGCCTCATCCTTGTAAGTCATGAATATGCCTCATCCTTGTAAGTTTTTTTATTACTTGTAAGTCATGAATATTGCTCTTTAGTTGATTAAAATCATTTCAGTGAATGCAAATCTTGATTATTATAAAGTGATATCTGCACTATCAATTCCAAATTGAAACCCTTTCAATGCATGCATGTTGTTTGCCAAAATGCCATCTCAAAAGTACCAGCAGACAAACATTGGCATTCACAAAATTAAGAAAGACAAACTAAAAATTAGCAGGAGAGCATTCAAGTAAACTGTTTGTCAAGAAGCATAGTTGAAAAGGTGTAAAAGAAATTGGTTTCAAAATAGGGGTAGACCATTATAAATTGGCAACTTGGCATCACTTCTCTTCTTACTTCTCCTCAACCCTCTTGCTCTGCACTCTCACTTGTTCACTTGGCACCTGCAACTCTCACTCTCACATTCACAGTTGTCAGCTTCTTGCTCTTTGTTTTTGTGAGTTGGAACAAAAATAGGAGGCAGTTTTATAAAGTTGGTAGGGTTTGGGTGGGACCCATAGGTTGTGACGGTTTGACCTTGGGCATGGAGTTTGAAAAAAAGTTCTGATTTTTTTTAAATCACTTATGGGTTGTTTGGCCATGGGAGATGCTTGGATGTCCTTGAGATGGTCAGGAGGCTCTTGGGAGTCCCTCAAATGTCTCAAGGATGTCCTAGAGATGTCTCAAAGATGATGGCATTGGATTGCACTGGGGCGGCAGGGGGACGTCCCATCCAAGTCCCTGTATTCTGAAGGTGTCCCCATTTCAAAAACAAACAGTTTGGGGGGAGGAAATGTCCTTGTGGAACACTGGCTCCAATACATACGTCTTGGTATGATTTTTTAAATAAGACACTAGAATTCATAAAAGAATATCTTTAGAATCTATATTAATCAATAAAAGATGTTTCTAATTCAATGTATGTACCAAACCCTATTACCAACAACATAACAACCCTAGCCTACAAATTGGACTGGTTAATTTTCTCCAATCAAACAAACATGTAATCACTCCATAAACTAGGTACATTAAGCACACATCGAATTATAAAATAACTAACTGTGATACATCAATATGTGAAAGTTTAATGACCTAGATATTAGGACTATAAAATACTATATCGTATCCTAATTCCTAAAATAACCCTTTTTGTGTGATGTGTGAAGTACAATACACAACTAGGAATTATGTTAAGTCAAATGCAAAATCAGTACTAACCATGGAAGCTGAGGATAAATCATGAACAACATATCTGAAGAAACACAGGAATGACTCAAGTGCAGATGAATGCTAGGAAATAAAGTAGAAAACAATGCAAAATTAGGTAAGAAACTAAGTGACAATAAACCATGAACAACTTGAAATAATCTATAATTAATGATCTATGTGATCCATCAACCTGTGACTATGAAACGTAATCTGCAAATAGTAAACTTGTGGACCATTAAGAATAAGAAGAAACGTGTTAGTAGATCTGCCATTTCTTATCAATCAATCATCAAAGAACTTGTGATCTGCCATGCACCATGTATGTCGTATACCATATCTATATGCAAACATTTTGTATCGAGTAAACTACATTTATTGATTTATTGAACTTGTTTTGCTTGGATCCAAACACCATGGAAACATAACCATTAATCCTAATAACCTATGAACCATGGAGTGCAAACTAAATGGAATCATGTCCAAAATTTTGGTTAAAACAATCTAGGGAAAATAATGGGATCCCAATTATCCATCTCAAAACACCATCATTGAAACTTCCATGTTCAATATACAGAAAAAACTCTGTTTTTTAAACCATTTTACTCATCAATATATTTTTTTGCTAAATAAAAGTTGGATTTATATTAAAAGAGCTAAATATTACAAAACCATTTCAGCACAGTTTATATCCCTATCATTTATCACTATTTCTTTTTGACAGATTGCTACCTTTTCCAGTGGCAGTGTCATAGTATTGATTAATGTGCTACATCATAATGTGATCAACTTAAAAGTACTAAATTTTACCTGATATTTCTTTTAAATTGAGGGGTGAATTAACTATATCCTCTAAACAAAGCATTATTTTATCATATTTATTGTCAACATTCCTTCAATACCTGTTTGTGAATATTTAGGGTGACATGATTAGCATCCTCCCCTTTGTACAAAATTATTGATTACATGAAATGGATTTTTTATGTCATTTTGCAATATACCATGGTTGTATATGTTTATACGTAAAGCTATGAATCCAAAATTGTCAAATAGATGTTACATAGATAACAGTCTTTCCTTCTTGCTATCTATTATAGACAATGGAAAAGTTTCCATTGTCCTTTAATTCTCATATACATTACTTGAACCCAGTCTATGTGTCTTTATGGTCGAAGTCATGGAATTTCAGCAATTTAATTCTTAGTATATAGCAATAGCCTATTAGCAAGCTCACTCTAGTGAAGACAAATTTGAAACAATTCATAAAACAGGAGTTGTCAATGACATATACTGACACTTGAGTTTTATGTTTCTTGTGTTATAGGCTCCTTTGATGTAAGGGATAAAGAGGATCGATGGATACGAAGATGGGTTAAGAAGGGGGATATGATTATCCTCCTAGGAGGAATCTATCATCGATTTACCCTTGACACAAACAACTACATTAATGTAAATGCTCTTTTATCTCAAGGACACTCACTATAAATCATTTCTTATATGAACTAGAGGATATTATTATTGTTTCTTTGACTTGTATCGTAGATCCTGAGGCTTTTCCAGGGCAAGCCAGTCTGGACAACATAGAATCATCCTTGTGAGGAGCATCCTGCTAGGTAAGAACCCTAATACTTGTAAGACCAAGATGATATTTCAATTTGATTGTTTTCAAGAAAACCTAAACATTCTAGTTTTACATATAAAAATGACATATTTTTGTAATGGCATGTTCCAATATGTATTTTCTTTTGATAGATTGGTTGTAGGTTCTAGAGAGGACCCACTTCCAAATAGATAAAGTTGTTATAAATAGGCTATTAGTGAAGAATAACTCAAGAAAATCAATGAAAAACCACATTAGCAATAACCAACACAGTCAGAAACATTAATCTAAAGATTCTTTTTAGCCCTCACCTTTCTTGACAACTTATTTATCTTTTAACAACACCAAACTGCTTGAGAAGTATCTTCTTACTCAAAGAAAAAATGTGATAAAAAACAATTGTCCAATCACTCACATCAGCATCAACCATGCCAGAATTTGATGTTGCAAGATCCAAGATGGATATTGCATAACATACAGAAGCCATCATTTGAAGGAAAGAGGAACCCAGTGAAGACATTAAGAGGGCATGAAGGCACAACCAAGGGCCATTGCGTAGAAGGCAAAGGAAAAATATTGGAAACAAGAGGAGGAGCACTTGGAGAAGAAGGTAGGGAAAATATCAGTCCAACCAATAGAGAAGTTGAACTCTGAGGGCAAACTACTAGAGATAGCAAGAAACTCTCCAGCCAAAGCAGAGGAGACAAAACCAACAATCTCTACTTAGGGAGGAGCTCTAGACCCCAAATCTAAAGAAAGAAACAGAGCTAAAGTAAGTGAATTGGATAACAACAAGAATGTAAAGTGCACCCCTGATTTGCTAACCAAAATGCTCAAAATTAAATGAAAATCTTTAATGAATACACAAAACTATATACATATGCAGGCGCACCATGGTTGAGATGGTCCAACTCCCTAGTCTCACTCTAGGACTAAGCTCATGCCATATCTAAATGAAAGACATCTCAAATACATCGTTGGTGGAAAGCTGCAAAATGCCATTTTCATACATAAGCAAGACATACACAATTGGGCACAATCACCAAGAGAACAGTAAAAAGTGTGTTTGAGATCATTCTCCTAATTGTGGTGTGGTCATGAATAGATCACCGTAAATTTGTCAACCTTTCCTTCATTTAAACCAAGTAAACCTTTATAAAGGTTTGCTTTGTTTAAATGAAGGAAAGTTTGACAAATTTACGATAAAGGTTTACTTGGTTTAAATGAAGGAAAGGTTGAAAAATTTACAGTGATCTCTTCATGACCACACCACAATTAGGACAATGATCTCAAACACACTTTTTACTATTCTCTTGGTGATTGTGCCCCAATTGTGTATGTCTTGCTTATGTATGAAAATGGCATTTTGCAACTTTCCACCGACGATGTATTTGAGATGTCTTTCATTTAGATATGGCATGAGCTTAGTCATAGAGTGAGACGAGGGAGTTGGACCATCTCAACCATGGTGTGCCTGATCATATTGGCTTGAAACCATGTGCCTCATATTAGCCTCAA
The DNA here is from genome assembly GCF_030272615.1 of Cryptomeria japonica. NCBI lineage: Eukaryota > Viridiplantae > Streptophyta > Pinopsida > Cupressales > Cupressaceae > Cryptomeria > Cryptomeria japonica. The sequence goes on from NC_081412.1 coordinate 501,430,628, forward strand.
ACCTATGCCCCCTACTAGTAGGTGGTGGGGATAGAATATTATTTGTTGTACATATCAATGACTGGATAATAATAAAAAAAATTTGATAAAAATATTATCATTGTCGGAATTACGACGAATACCAAGCATTCCACCAATGATGAAATCGGCAAACATACAACGTTCTCATCGGTGAAATGTTTTGGAGTCGTCGCACTTCCGACTCAAACCAGACAAACATCCAATGAGGATGTTGTACGTACGACGACACTTCGTAGTCGGACGGTCGTCGATGCCTCCGAATGGACCGACGACACAAGCGTCGAACAAACAACATCATCGTCAGTGCGAAGTTCCAAATTGTTGTCGGCTTTGCGACGAAATCTACTGAAGCATCTGACGAGGATGTTGCATGTCCGACGACTTTTTTGACCGGAAGAGCGATCATGCCCACCATCAGCAGAGTCCATGGGATTGTCGTATTTCTGACGGTCAGGGCATCATCGACAAATCCGACGATGAGTTTTCGACGGCTACTTTTGTCGGCACTCTGATGAAAATTAGTCACAAATTCGACAATCGGCGGTCGGAAATTAGCTCCGAATGTACTAGTGACAAAACCACAAAACATGTTAGAAACATCTACATTCATCAAATCCAACCATAATTTGCATCATCATCTGCAAAAGTCATATAGATTAAAAGCATATCGTATAGCTCATCAAAATCAAAATCACTCCATCCATATCATATCATCATGCACATGTGTGACCACATGTTGATCCAAAGGAAAATCAATGATACAAGTCAGAACCAATTGTCAATCAGAACAAATATATGTCCAAAGTCCCCGGATATCATATCCCTATCGAAATCAATCAATCCAAGTTCCATATCAAAAATCAATCAATCCAAGTTTCATATTGAAAATCAATCAATCCAAGTCTCATATCGAAATCAAGCAATATATCTAAGTTCGGTATCATATCGAATCAAGACACATATCGAATCAGGACCCATATCGAATCAAAACCCATATCAAATCAAGACCCATATAGATCAGGACTCATATCAAATCAAGACCCATATCGAATCAGGACCCATATCGAATCAGAACCCATATCAAATCAAGACTCATATCGAACCAGGACCCATATCAAATCAAGACCCATATCAACCTTTGACCCCTATTGACAAGTTTGACTCATATCGACAATCAAGTTTGACCCATATCGATCTTTGGAACATATCAACACTTGAACCATATCGACAATCAGGATTCATACCAACACGACCGCGGTGGACGTGTGGGGCATGTACGCGCTATGCCCACATTAGTCTTCCTCATTTCTTCAATATCCCTTATAGAATTTGTTAGTAGATAAATATCAAAAAAATTAACAATTCAAATCATACAACTTTTGAAAATCGTCCTACATCGCGACACTGCCCCAGAAATCATAATTTTCTCAATTTATCTCCCGAGGGGGCATATCGACATCAATTTCATATCAGTCTCATACCAACTCTTCATATCACATCAATTCTTCATATTTGGGGCATCATATTGACAATTCTGGCAACAACATCATATCAAAAAATCTTGATGACAAATTAAACATTTTCTTTGAATTAACATGTGGTCACACGTTAACTCAAAGAGGGGCAAAATGTAGACACCTAAAACTGGCACAAATAATTAAATGGATTTTATTTATTTAATCATCATTGAATCGCCTATTGATTAAATTAAGATTTAATTAATATCCCATTCTTCTAAATTGACCTTTTTAATTAAATTAAGATTTAATTAATATACCCTTCTATCTAAGCCATTTAATTAAATACCCCCCCACTTGCAAAATCCTACAAATGCAAGTTGCATCCTCTTTTGGCTAAATTAAATCTTTTTAATTTACTAAAATTCCTATTTTTCCTCACCCACTTGCCAAATCCTACATTTCCCACTTGCCCTCCTAATTTCTTCTATAATCCCTCTAATCCTCCATTAATTAGCTCAATTCTCCTCATCATGTCCAATCCCTAAATTTGGGGAGTCACTTCCCTAAATTTGGAGAAAGTCTTCAAAATGCATTTAAGACCTCCTTTCAACAAGGTAACTTGTTGAATACCCCCAAATTTGTAAGGCTCTTACGATTTTATCCCCTAGACCACTAGTGGTTTTCTTCTTGGGAGAAGTTAACCCCTAAAATACTTCAAAGACCATTTAAGGCTCTTACAACCCCACACCCCTAACCCATGATGGTTGTCCACTTGAATATCTTTTATCCTTGCACAAGAGTTTACCTCTTGGACAATAACCTGCTTCCTTGGATAAAAGCATTATCCAATGATGTCACCCCTTGAAGCCTTCCCTAATGATCAATTAGCATCTAATTTTTTCTTAGCATCTCTCAAGCCCTCTCAAGGTGACATTTGTCAACTTGAGATTGGATTGAATCCCTCACATGGATTGATAACTTTCAATCCTAGGCCTTGTTGAGATTAATCAATCTCAACCATCCATTTCTCTATTTTCTCTATAAATAGAGCCCATTTCTTCAATCCAAGTTTTTATCCATACACTTATGTTGCATCCAATCTATAGTCTAATTGTGTTGTGCAGGTTATCAAGGAGCTCAATCCCCATCACCATGCATTTAGGCCATCTTAATTGCATCATAGCTTAGTTTTTTAATGCATGTTTAGAATATCTTGCTAGCTTAATTCATAGCATTTTCATAGCATTCTCATATCTCATCCTCATATTAGCCTAATTAGTTCACTTAATCTTTCAATTTGGAACTCACTTCATATCCCCATCTTGCATCTTGCATCTTCATCCATCATCTCATCTTAGCTAGGATCTTAGTTGTATGCATTTTGATCCTAGAATCATCATTCATAACTCATTCTCTAGGTTGTCATCTTGAGGATCAAGTGCTCTTCCAAGTGAGGGCCACCGTGAATCTTAGAGATCTTTACAGATGGAGGAGCATGGGATGGGCTTAGCAATCTTGAGATTTCTTGGACTAACAACTAGATTAGTTTGCATTTTTTATTTATTGATTTCACTAACGTAATGTCTCATGTGTGTGTGTGATCTGTGTTTTCTTGCATTTGCAAGTATCCCCCACATTTTAACCATACAGTTTCTATTGTTTAAAATTTTTTATAAAGAAGTTTGAAAAGGGTTTTCAGATCTAATAATTTATTTTCCAAGCGACAATATACAGTTTAGAGAGATCCAAAAATATCAAGGTTTTAAAATGCTCGCACAAAAATTTCGTATAAAAATTTACAACATGTTGGAAAATATATTTGTTGCGCCTAAAGGAATAAATGCAGCGACATTAAGCAAGTAAAGAAAAACTATTCTTTTGCTATGATGTTTATGCCTTATTCAACTATATTAATTTAGGGTAGTTTAGTTTCAGACTATTGGTAATCCTTGGCACGTGTGCTTAAGTAGATTTGTATCGGCAACATAAAATCAGTCCGAAAAAATTTGTGGCGTCACACATGAGGAAAATCCGTTGAGAGTTCCCAACTTATAATAGCCTATCGACTAATTATTGCAATCATTCAATTTCATTATTTCATTAGTTTAATCAATGATGGTAAAAAAATTTAAAAAATTATAATCTAAATTTAATTTTTATATTAAATTATTTAAAAATGGTATTTTTATTTATCCTTATTAATAACAATAAATATAAAATTCTTTTTAAAAATAATATATATTTACACATTCAATTTATTAAATTAAAATGTCAATTTACCCACAGGTTGTACAACTCTTAAATAAATAAATAAAAATAAAGTCAATACACTCTACATTAATGTCTTTTGTCTGCCATGTTGTACAAGCTCATACACACAAGACTATTATTTGTGAGCTCGCGTTTTTTATCTACTTACTTCCAGAAATTGGAAACAATAGAATATAAGTCATGCATATATTTTAAAAAGAATAAGATTTCTAGTACAATTTTTCAATTGACTATTGAATATTTTCTTTATTTAATGTCTATCAGTAATGATTTTTGTGGCCTTATTTAATGTCCATTAATACTTATTTCATGGCCTTATTTAATGCCCATCCAAATATATTTTCATTACCGTGTTTAATATAATAGAAGAAAAGACAATAAAGTGAAGGATTCGCGATCATAGAAGGGAAAATCCATATATATATATTAACTTTTTTAAAAAAAATTATTAAAAAAAATCCTTATTTTTTAAAATTTGATCACAAGGAGAGAGAAGGGAGAGTCACTAGGGTTGATGGTTTTCACTTGGGAGGGACTTTACATTCAAAAGAGGGGTTGAAACCCACAAGATCCAATCCCACTCAATGCAAGATTGGATTCTAAATGAGTTTCAAGGGTTGTGACATCAAGGATACCCTCTTTTGTAAAGAATATGTAGATAGAAAGATTGAACTAGGAATGCATGTAAAGTGGGAAATATTCGCTTATAAACAGAGATAGGGATATGGTATGAAGCTGCGGACCTGGAATTAGCAGTAAAATGTCGAGACGGTGCTGTTCTGCAAATTTGAGCGAAAGTTGACGGGACGATGGCGCCCGGCGTGCACACGGTCCTCCGAAAAATCCGTGAAACGAAGGTGGATCTGTTCGTCTCTGCACAAGGATTCCAGATCTTCAATTACAGCCGCGTACCTGCAACCTACACACAGAAAAGAGAGGACGATTGGGGGGTTAGGGATGAGGGGTTTGCCTTTAGGTCAAACCTCGGTTTTGGAATTAACCAAGAAATGAGAATGATGTAAATGTAAATGTTTGTAATGTAAACAAGTACTGATACCTTGTTGTAAGAATGTTTGTATTCTTACATGCGAAGGTGTAATGTATGTAGTATGTTGTATGTTATATGTGATCTCCTCTTCAATGGTTGAATCCTTGTCTTGAATGCAACACCTAGCCTTGAATGGAGACTTAGAATACTCAATTGCTTGAAGGAATGCTTGAATGCTTGAATGTTTGAATGTTTGAATATCACTTCCGCCTTTGCACACATATCTCCTCCTCTTCTCCTCCCTTTCTAGGAGAGGAAAAGTAGTTTATATACTTGTCAATTAGGGCTGATAGACTGATTTTCCCGACCTTAGGCCGACCAGGAAACATTATTTTCCAATTTGCAAACCTAGAGACCCGATGCCCAAAAGAGACCGGGCCCAAAATAGGGCCAGGGACCAGGGCACTGGGCGCCATGGTCCTGGGGGACCAGGGCGCTGGGCGCCATGGTCCCACGTCCCGGGACAGCAGGGTGCAAGGAGGATCAGGCCAGGGTGCTGAGAAATGCAGTTTTTGATGTCATGAACAAGTTTCGGGGTCTCCATTCGGGTTCCGTGTTGCATCGCCATCGTGAAGACCCAAATGCAGTCAAAATTGCAAGTGTTGCAATTTTAGGACGCTACATATATATAATAACTTTTTTTTAAAAAAATTATAAAAAAAAATCTTTTTTTTTTTAAATTTGATCATATTTTCATAAATAATTGAAAAAAAAAAATTGTTTACATTTCTTCTTTACGTTATATGGAATAAGTAATTGTAGTGTCATAAAATTGCAACCCTAGAAATTTTCGACTACATTAGGGTCCTCATGCATGCGAGATCAAATCCTCTATCCTGATCAGAGACGAAAAACTGCTCAACCCTCAGAATTTGCTTCTTCTTTGGCCACTGCATCACCCCATCTACACTCTGCTCTGGAGAAAGGGGTAGGATAGGGGCGCCATGCCCCTGTCCCTGCCCTATTTGGGGTAAGACCTTTCCTAAAGCATGCATTGTAGGTTGTGCAGTGAGCGGGAAACTTCCCCGATGTTGGCCTGTGATCAAAATTAGTTTCATTAACCCTAATTGACATGTATTTAAGTGGCATTTTCCCTCTCATTTGCATGGGTTCAATAAGTTGGATGATGGGAAGTTTACATGAGATCAAGTATTCAAGAGCATTCAAGCATTGAGCATTCTCAAGTCTCCCTTCAAGGTTAGGTGTTGCATTCAAGTCAATGATTCAACCATTGAAGAGGAGATTGATTCCAACATTCAATTCCACACAAGAATTTCTATCAACATTGCTATCACAATCTCCCTTGAGGTGATTTACATTTCAGTCTTTCATTTACATCTACTTGCAAGTACTTTCTTTCATTACTTGGTTAATTCCAAAACTAGGGTTTGACCTAAAGGCAAACCCCCAATCCCAACCCATTTTCCTCTCTTTTTTGTGTGTAGGTTGCAAGTGTGCAGCTGTACTTTCAGATTTGGGCTCCATTTGTAGAGGTGGAAAAACCCTTTTCATTTCATGGATTTTTTGGAGGACCGTGTACAATCCTGCCACGGTCCAGGCAACTTTTCCTCAAATTCACAGGGCGACTTCATCTCGACATATTACTGCCAGATCCAGGTGCACAACTTCATCCCATACTCCGATCTCAAGTTATAATTAGTTCTTTGTCACTTTGCACTACATAATTCAATCAATTCCTTTCCATTTCAAATAGGAAGAGGGGATTAGCTTATCATTCCCATTTCACTCATAATTCTATCCTCTTATGTGGAGATCGAATCTAGTAAATTCTCCTCTCTTCTTCCAATGTAATTGGGTGAAAAGTGTTTGAAGGGAAATCCATAGTGAAACTCTCATCTCTCCTTGGAGGGAAAGGGTAGTTTTCTTCTTGATCTCTCATTCACACATGTTTCACCCACCAATACACATTGGTGCCATTACATTTTGGTGAACCCAACATCTTGCATGCTTTCCTTTGTACAAAACTGCATATTTTTCATTTGCAAGTTTAAATTTTTTGCAAACTTAGTGGTTAAATCATTAAAAACCCTAGTTTTTAAAATTAAAATTGAACTTGTGATTTGTAAAAATTGTTTGTGGTTATCTTAGATCTGAAAATTGTTTTGTTTGTCAAATTCAATTTCCTCATTGTCTTGTTCAATTTCCAAATCAAATTTACACAATTAAGCGGTTACTTGTTAAAACCCTAATTTTCAAAAATCATCTTGAACTTGTGCAAAAATTGGATTTTCATTTAATTTTCAGATTTCTGATTGTTCTCAAACTTGTTTTCATTCCTACAATTCAAATTTTCAATTTCCCTCCTTTTTCCCAAAATTCAAATTTCAAAATTAAGTGGTTAGGTCATAAACCCTAATTTTCAAATTTAATTGGATTTTGTGCAAATTTCAATCAAATTCATTCAAATTCAAATTTCTAAACATTTTTCAAGGTGTCCCTACCCATTAGGTTTGACCTTTTTCAAATTTGCAATTCAAATCCTCTTTTTCTTCAAAACCCTAATAGGGTCCTATTTTTACATTTGAACCTTCATTTCTCCCATCTAGAGATCATAAAATTCGTCAATATTTTGGGGTTAGCTTTGAAATCATTGTAATATTCATCCCTGGAAATTTCAAAAAAAAGTTGGTCGGACCATGTGCATTCCCGCCACGGTCCTCAACTTTTTTTCCCAAAATTTCGGGAGACTGTTATGACTGTATTTAATAGCCTAAATCCAAAAGATTAGCTGATTTTGTCAATTTTTGATCCCTCTAGAATCGGAAATACCTCCAAAATTCAACATTTCAAATTTCAATAAAAATTTTAAAATTGAGAGGTTAATTATAGTCTACCCTGATTTTTAAAATTATGATTTTAAAATTAAGTGGTATTCCCTTGACCCTAATTTTAAAATTCCAATTTCCTTTTATTTTTGGAAATTGTGTCATCCTCTTCTTCCAACATAGTTCAAATTGTTTAATCATTATTTTCTTAAATTTTGCATTACTCAATTTTGTAAGCTTTGTTCCACAATTCCAATTTTCCCTCTAGTGCATGAGTTTTACCACTATTAGTCCTACCTATCCTATCCCAGTTAGATGAAGCATTAGAATTAAGGCCTCCAAAGGTTTAATTACTGAGGAGATGGAGCCTAATCTGGGTGACTTCTTTAATGAGGATCATGCTAATTCTTCCCATCTTAATCATGTGCCTATTCACCCCATTGATGAATCCCATGATGATGAAGAAGCTTTAACTAGGGTCTCTATAGATCAACTTTCCACATTGGACAATCAATTTGATAACTTTCAACAATGGATGTCCCAAGAATACCCTAATAGTGAAGCTCTTCTATTAATTGAAGGCCTTAAGCGCATGATTGAAAATGATAAAAATGGAATTGATATATTTTGTGGCATTGCACATATTGTTGATTCTAATGTCATGTCTATCAAGAGTTGTGCCTAAACCCTAGGTTATTCACAACCTTCAACACAAGTCAATCCTTCAATTCCTTTGACTACTCTTATGACTAGTATTCCTACTTTTAGTTCCAACATCATGGCTACATCAACTCAAAATGTCCTTCCTACAACCATTGGTCATGGGGGAAATCCCTCTTCTTCATTTAATCCTCCATCTTTACCTATATCTTCCATAAGTATTCCTATTATTCCTCAACCAATCAATATGACACAAGGGGGCAATTCCTTCAACAACTTTGTTCCTCCTTTAAGTGTCCCTTTTCCTACCCAATCATCATCTATGCCTACTTATCATAATGTCCCACCACCTTGTTCTCAGTCCATGTCTTCTTTCAATAACATCACACCACCTTCTCAATCAACTATGTCTAACATCCATTCTTCTACCGAAGTGACAATTAATAATCTTGCTCAAACCGTGTCTTCCTTACAACAACAAATTGCTTCTAAGTCAATCCAAGTTTAGAGTGCCCGCCTTCGATGTTGTGAGCCCACTTTCTCTTGATATTGCTAAAGTTGTGTCACCTAAGCATGTTGAGATCCCTCAATTAGAACTCTATAATGGAAAAGGTGATCCTCTTACGCATGTCAAAACATTTCAAACCTTGTGTACCGATTTTGCCTATGATCAAAGATTTTTTGCAAAATTGTTTACAAGAACACTAAGAGATAAGGCTTTACAATGGTATTTCTCTTTTCCTTCTTATTCTATCACTTCCTTTAAACAACTAGCAAATTCTTTAATCCAACAATTTCAAGACAACATTGGTCCTAAAACCACTTTGACTAATTTAATGCATTGCAAACAATGTGTTAAAGAAAAAGTGATTGATTTTATTGGTAGATATAAGAATTTGTGTGCTCAAATTTCTTTTCATATACCTGATAATGATATTCAACGAATTTTCATTTCTAATTTGCAAAAAGATATCAGGGAAAAGCTTCTTTTGTTTGAATTTACTTCCTTTCCGTAGTTGTGTGCAACACTCCACAATTATCAACCGGTTGTGAGTCAAATGGAGCAATCCACTCCTATGGCTCGGAGTGATAAGGGGAAGAGTGTTCAACAATCGTTTGCGAAGTTCAAACAAACAAAAAGCTTCATCAAGTTCAATGATACAATCAACAACCACAATGTGAATGCTACCTCATGTGTGCCTTCTATTTCTAATTTTTTCCAAAGAGAAAGACAATTTGCTCCTTTGAATGAACCTTTACATAGTATTATGTCTCAGTTGTTGCACAAAAATGTTATCAAACTTTCTCCTATAAAACCAGTTGATCCTTCTAAACTTGAATCCCCTTATTTTGATAACAATTCAATTTGTCAATTTCATCATCCGCCTGGTCATGATACTGAGAAATGTTTCGCATTGAAGAATAAGATTCAAGATTTGATTGATAATAATACTATATTTGTGGCAGGTGTGAATGATAAAGGGAATAAATCAGTAGCTCCTTCTAATCAAAATCTTAATATTTTCACTGATCCCTTGCCTTCTCATACCTCTAACGTTATTGAGATTGTGCCTAATTCTTTCTCTTTTGAAGAATTCACCTCTATGGCTCCAAACTTGGTTAATATGGTAGAAACACAAGATATGCTTAAAGATCCTTGTATTACATTTGACCCTAGCGAGACCATTAGAGCATCCAATGGCCCTTTATACATAGTTGCGAAGGTTAAGGATATCCTTTGTCGTGGTGCCCTTACTGATCCCACTGGCATGGTTAATGTCATAACCTAAGAGTATCTTTTCACTTTATGACTGCATAAACCACTATATGATGCTTCTAATGTGGTTGTGAATTTATTTGATGGACTCTCTTGTCCTACCATTGGCTCTATCACCCTTCTGGTTGAAGTTCATACTAAATCCATGGATGTTGACTTTGTTATCATATCTTCTTATGAGCAATTCTATGTGAAGCTGGGCTATCCTTGGCTATCTTCCATGAAGGTTATTGCCTCTCCAATCCACAAGTGTTTGAAATTTCCTCATAATGGAGAAATCATAACTATGAACCATAGCTTATTTCGTCCATCCGGAAGAAGCCCTAGTGTTCCTATTGACTTCTTTTGGCCTAAACAATTTCAATCTCTTCCATCACAGAGTGATGATCTTTTCCAATCTTATAAAAAATCGAAGAAAGATATGATCTTATCCTTAAGTCAACCTAGATCCCCAACACTTGACATTCCTATTAATCTTTAAGATGAGGTTCTTCCCATCATGGATAGAACTAATCTCCCTCCTAAGGAAGATCTTCAACCTATTCCTATGGATGTGACTATACCTTCTCTTAAGAAGAACAACAATATTCTTCCTAAGGTTAGACTTATACCTCCTCCTCATGATGGACTTGGTCTTCTTCCTACGCTTAACATTCCTCCTTTCTATGGCACAATCCCACCTCCTTCCTCTTATCGAGAGAAGAGGCCTGCTTCTCCTCTTGTTCAGCCACAAAGACTTCAACCTAAACCTTCAACTATCAAGGAGAGAAACATTCCTACTTTTTCAAGTGTTCCTCCTCCTTCTTAGACTTCCACTAAGACTCTCTGGAATCGTTGTGCGAGAGAATGTTGACGAAGACGCCATGTTCGAGATCATGAAGTTATCCCTCAAAATACTCAATCTCCTCAGACTCCAACAGTTGACATGACTCCATTTTCTCCTAAGCAAGATGTTCAACCTACATCTCCAAATCATAAGTTGCACAAAACATGTAATGGTTTTACTCCTATTCATGTTCTTACTCCTCTTTCTCTAAACATTGATGAAGGAATGGGTGAAAATATTATTCATAATGGCAATACAACTCCTAATGCTTCTGATAGTGAGTATGAATATGTTGATGTGGACAAGCATTTATCAATTGAATTTTCACAAACCCTAATCCTAGCTCGCAGAATTGAACAAAGTGACTTACAACACGAGCATAGTCCTTGTTTGGATCTTGTGATAGCTCCATCTGTTGTGCTCAATGTTTCTCCTTTGGTGTGTTGCTTGCCTTCCCGAAATAGTGATCAGCAAGGTCGGGAGGTGGATGTCGTGCTAGATTAGCAATATTATCACTATAGATCTTCTCCCTATCTCCTTTCTTGCTCTTTTGTGACCATTCTTCTATGTGTATCCCTGTTCTTCTATTGTTCCCTACATGTCTACTTGGGGATGATGTAAAGCATTGAGATCTTTTCTTGGTCTCTTTCATGTTGACTCAAAAGACATCCTCTCTTCCCTTTCTTCCAAGGTAGTGTCCTTCTTTGGGGAATGATGATTATTATATGCACATACATATATGATATACATGAGTTATCATACAACATACTAACCCCGAGGAAAGTGAAACTACCTCGTACCTCATGTTTTGTGTTCATTATCCTTGGGTTTATTCCTCTATTAGGGGCTAAATCCTTGCGATAACATGCTTCCTCTCTTCTCTCTCTCTTGGGTGTATCCTACCTTAAAGCAATTGCTCCCGATAAGGCCCGTACAATTGTTTTAACGTGGGGGCATACACTTCGCTCATATTTTCCATCTTGATACTTAGAATTACTTAGTGAACTTTGTTTTGCTTTGTAATCTTTATTATCCTTTCTTTCATGACTCATAGTGGGGGGAACTTTTCTACTTGCAGTCATGGATCTTTCCTTCTTGATCTTCCCTTTTACTTTGTCAATCGATGTCATAAGATCCTTAGTTCACTGGGGGCTTGGTGCATCATGCCTCCTTGACGTGGTAGAAGTCTTTCAATCTTGTTTCCTTGTACTTTACCGGCAGTATTGGTGTACGCTTATACTCCCGCTAAAGTGGGGGCTAAATTTAGTGTCATAAAATTACAACCCTAGCAATTTTTGACTGCATTAAGGTCCTCATGCATGCAGGATTGAATCCTCTAGCTCGATCAGAGACCGAAGACTGCTCAACCCTCAGAATTTGCTTCTTCCTTGGCCTCTGCATCACCCTATTTGCAATCTGCCCTAGAGAAAGGGGTAGGACAGGGGCGTGGCACCCCTGTCCCTACTCTATTTTGTGGCAGGACCTTTCCTAAAGCATGCATTGTAGGTTATACAGTGAGTGGGAAACTTCACCGATGTTGGCCTGTGACGAAAATCAGTTTCATTAACCCTAATTGACATGTATTTGAGTGGCATTTTCCCTCTCATTTGCATGGGTTCAATAAGTTGGATAAGTGGAAAATTTGTATGAGATCAAGCATTCAAGAATTGAGCATTCTCAAGTCTCCCTTCAAGGCTAGGTGTTGCATTCAAGTCAATGATTCAGCCATTGAAGAAGAGATTGATTCCAACATTCAATTCCACACAATTATTTCTATCAACATTGCTATCAGAGGGCCTCCTTTGAGGTGATTTACATTTCAGTCTTTCATTTACATCTACTTGCAAGTACTTTCTTTCATTACTTGGTTAATTCCAAATTGGGGTTTGACCTAAAGGCAAACCCCCAATCCCAACCCATTTTCCTCTCTTTTCTGTGTGTAGGTTGTAGGTGCGCAACTATACTTTCAGATTCGGGCTCCATTTGAAGAGGCGGAAGAACCCTTTTCGTTTCACGGATTTTTCGAAGGACCGTGTACATTCTCGCCATAATTCGTGCAACGTTTCCTCAAATTCGCAGGGCGACTTCGTCTTGACATATTACTACCAGATCCAGGTGCACAGATTCATCCCATACTCCGATCTCAAGTTATAATCAGTTCTTTGTCACTTTTGCACTACATAATTCAATCAATTCCTTTCCATTTCAAATAGGAAGAGGGGATTAGCTTACCATTCCCATTTCACTCAGAATTCTATCTTCTTCTGTGGAGATCGAATCTAGTAAATTCTCCTCTCCTCTCCCAATGTAATTGGGTGAAAAAGTGTTTGAAGAGAAATCCGTAGTGAAACTCTCATCTCTCTTTGGAGGGAAAGGGTAGTTTTCCTCTTGATCTCTCATTCACACATGTTTCACCCACCAATACACATTGGTTCCATTACAGTAACAAATCAAATAAAATTATAATTAAAAGGTACAATGAAGATTTGTGTCATAACCAAGGACAATAATTTAAAGACTCTCTATGCATACATCATTCCTTCAATCATTATCCTTATTAGTCACAACTTTTATCAAAATATATAAACTTTTCTTTACACATATGGTTTAATATTTACATTTTCAAATTCAAAATTGAAATTGTATTAAATTTGTTAGCTATCCCACTGCATTGAAGGGGGAATAGAGAATTCATTCACCTATCCTACTCCCTCTTCATTTTATTTTTGTTATATTGATAGGCGGGGACTTATATGACTAGGGGAGAGGTTCGGATCTCATTTTTTAAATTTAAATGTAGGTATCTTTTAGTTATAATTTAATATGATAGGTATGGTAGTTTTTATAGTGAATTTTTTTTTAATATTTGATAATATATTTAAAATTAGAAGTGAGTCTAATTTCATAAAATATTTCGTTAAAAATGTGACAAGATTGAGATTATATTTTTTAAATGTTTACAAATTTAAAATGATGTTGTAGATATTTTAAATGCATGTGTGTGTAAGTTGTATTATTTATTTACATATAAGTTTGAAATGACAATGTAGATTTTTTAAGTGTATATTTGTTAAAGTTTAATATTAATTGTTAAAGCAACAAGCACATCGCATAATCTTATAATGAATGGATACACCTTGTGCAATAACTTGTAACGACACTAGACATTGTGCACATCTCACATATCTTAGGGCAACTCAAGAAAAAGTTACAAACTACTTTACAAACCCTAGGAATTCTCTCTCTCTCTCTCTCTCTCTCTCTCTCTCTCTCTCTCTCTCTCTCTCTCTCTCTCTCTCTCTCTCTCTCTCTCTCTCTCTCTCTATCTCTATATATATATATATATGTGTGTGTGTGTGTGTGTGCGTGCGCGCGCGCACGCGTGCGTGCACACACACACACACACACACACACACACACACACATATATGTATGTATCTATGTATCTATGTATGTATCTATGTATGTATCTATGTATGTGTGTATATATGTATATATACATACATATATATGTATGTATATGTATATGTACATATGCATATACATATACATATAGATATATATGTATATATATACATAGATACATATATACATATATGTATATATATGTATATATATACATATATATACATAGATACATATATACATAGATACATATATACATACATGCATGCATGCATATATATACATATATGTACACACACACACACACACACACACATATATATAACCATCATAACTTGGTCAAAACTTTATGAAATTCAATTTTTTATTATACTATAGTATGTGACGCATGTTTCGGATTCAAAAAATGTGATATCGTTTGAAAGTTATAGATATTTTTCAATCAGCCTATCAATCAGGACTTTAGTAAGAATTCAATTAGAAAGTGAATAATAATTATTTGTTAAAGTCAAATAAGGAAAAAATTATATTGTTGGAAAGATGAGAATCTCCTTAAAAATCCCTTTTTGTTTCATCAATTTTGACTAAAAAAAAGTCGTCAACCACCAGGGAAAAGTCTAGGAAAGCAAGGAAAACTCTTAAATAGGTTTTTTTTGTTGACTTTCTAGGTTTGGCATGTTCTAGGTAGCTAAATCTCAAAGCAATTCTGAGGCAAATACCAAGGCTACAATTTTTTGTTAACGAGGTAATGAATATCCGATAATATTGGATATCCGATAATATCGAATATCCGATTTTATTTTTTATTTTCTATAAATATTATTAATATATTATATTTTAATATTATTATAATATCGGATATCCGATTTTATTTTTATTTTTCTATAAATATAATTTATAGAATTTATGATATATTATTAGTATATTATATTTTAATATTAATATAATATATTATATTAGATTATATTATATTATATTATATTATATATTGATAATAAAAGGTATCGGACATCATCCAATTGTGGTTTGTCCTTGGAAATGCCCTTGCCCACATTCTTCACTTTCCCATCCATAACAAGCTTATCTCATGCCTCTTCATGGATAAGAGGCTTCACTCCATCATCCTTTAAGCGAAACTCCATGGTTGTTTGTGTACTCTTTGCGATGCTCTTTCTTGTTTCCTCTTGGTGCGAGTTTAAATAGACTTGTGGGTATGAGGTTGTGCCTATAAAATTCCAATTTATGCACCCTTGTGAGGAGTTGAGGAAGAAGAGATCAAAAGGAAAGAGTAAACGTCTGAATGGGTCATAAGTTTGCTAATGGAATCCACTCTTGTGTTGAAAAGAGTGTGAAATAGCAGTGACCTTTTTACACACGGTTGTGTATTTAGGTCAACAATCTTCACAAGACTTGTGAAATCAAACAATGGTGACTGTGACATTTGTAGCTCTTAAGCTTAGCATTTGTTTAATATGAGTTACATATGAACAAATTAATACAATTTCTTCAATCTATTTAGGAATGGGTCTAGTTTTTTGTTCATAGATAAAGAAGGTTTTGAAAGAAAAATATAATGAACACCAATATTGGAGTTGAATATAGAGAGATTTGGTACTAGGAATGAGACATTTAGGTATGAGCTATTAGGAAAAATGAAGTATGCACTTGTTCACATTCCCCAGTTCTTATCTTATGCACAAGAGCGGATAGAGCGCGCGCGCGAAGGGAGTGGGAGTGTTAGGGATTCTGTAGTGAAAGGTTCTGGAGATGGAGGAGAGGATGAAGATGTTGATGATGGGGGGAAGGGCCTTTTTGGGGCCTTTGTTGGTTGCTTTGTCTTGCAGGTTGGATCGAGGATTTCACTGAGTATGGTTCTTGCTGGAGAGGACTATAATCCGCATGTTTTCTTTGTTTGGCCGCCTCTTGCTGCCTCGTTCTTTGCCACTGGGGATGGCTATCGGGTTCGCTGGTTTTCTCTTCTCTCGGGGAGGAGGGCTTGTAAGGATGTGCTCTACTCTCTTGGTCAATGTTCTCTTGGTGGCTTCCGGTTTGGGGGGCGGTTTGGGGCTTTAGTTCTCTGCATCGGCCTCTTCCCTTCAGATCTCAGAGGTTTCGAATCTTTGGTGGGGTTTTGTTGTTTTGGGTTGTTTTTCAGCGGTTCCTCTCGGGCTTCTTTAAGGGTTTATCTCTTGATCTCTTGGTGGACTCTGTGCTTTCTCATTTTTATCCCTTTATTGGGGAGTCGGGTAGTTGTTTTGGCTCTCTAGTTTTTTCTTTCTATTTTTGTGAGCTTGCATCCGGTTTTGATCTAGGTACAACTTTCCTACCTTCTTCGCCCCTCCCTTTCTCATTCTATAGAGGTGAATGGTTGTCCTGCTGGTGGAAAGTGTGGCTGGTTGGCTGTTGTCAGATGGAGTCTCCTGAGGGCTTTTGGTGCCCTTTCTTCTAATGATGGTTTTTGTTCTGTTTTCTTCACCAAGTCAATTGATCTTTACTACCTTTATCCTATAGAGGTGGATTCTGGGGTAAAGGTTGTTTGTTTGGTGTTTGACTATTGTGATCCTCAATTTCTCTTAAAGGTTTTGGGAGGCTTTTTAAAATCCAGTAGCTCTATTTTTGGGCATTTGTGATGTTCTCCTATACTTGCTTCTTTTGGGGCTGATCGGTGTTTGGATGGTTTAGCTGATGTTTTGCTTCTCTTCAGTCCTTATTGAGGTGGAAAAGTGTTTTGTTCATCAGGAGCCGACTTTCCGCTATTTTTTCTCTATTGGCCTCTTCAGGTGGGAGACATATGATGCTCTCTTTCATGGTTGTGTGAGCTCAGTGGCTAGTGGATTTTATGGTTCCTCATCATTTTCTCCTATTGAGGTTGTGATTTTGGAAGGTTTTCTTGTGTTCTGCTCTGTTGATTATCAAGCTCAAGGTTATGGGAGCCTATCAAAAACCCATGGTTCAGGTTGTGGGAGCTTGGTAAAACCCATTCTCAAGATGGTTTTGGGAGCCATTTTAAAACCCACTTTGAAGGTTAGGGGAGCCTTTCAAAACCTCCATGATTTTGTTCAGCTTTTAATTCTCATTTTGTGTAATCTTGTCTGGCTGGATGCTGACAGTTTTCAAGGGCCCAGTATAGACTATGGTTGTTTTTGGTTAAGATTTGGGCTAGCTTTGAGTAGCTTGGAAGTTTTGTCTCAGGTTAAGGGAACCCATAAAATCTCTGTTGGTTGGCTGAGGGTGCCTGTCAAACCCTCGACCTCTTCTCTTATGTGCTATAGTTTGTTGTTGTAGCAGTGTTGGTGGTGCCAACTTGATTTGTAATGATTATATGTTGATTGTTTGGTTGGCTTTTTATGTTAGTAGTTGCACTGGTGTTTTGCTAGTGTTAGCCTGTTTTGTTGGATTTTGGTTGATGTGTTTCATTGTTAACATCTTTGAGAAGCATTGTTTATTGGGTTCCAGATCCTAGTAAAATCTAGAGGGTTTTGGGTCCCTTCAAAACCTGTTGTATGGGGTTTCGGGTCCCCCTAAAACCTGTTTTTTCCTTAATTAAAAAAAAAGGTATCGGACATTGAATAATATCTAATATGATCGGATATCAAATATTGTCCAACATATAATATATTTTCATATATATGGGCACCAACAATTTGATTGGTGCCCTTTCTCACAGGTATCAGATAATATCTGATATTGATACCTTGTTTCGGATAGGGAGTGAGAGAGAGAGAGAGAGGGGGGGGGGGAAGAGGGAGAGAAGGGGATAGGGAGAGGGAGAGGAAGAGGGGGGGGGGGGAAGAGGGAGAGAAGGGGATAGGGAGAGGGAGAGGGAGAGGGAGAGGGAGAGGGAGAGGGAGAGGGGGGTATCTAGAGAGAGAGAGAGAGAGAGGATAAGTTAAAAGTGATCTAGATAGGGAGAGAAGGGGAAAGCGATCTAGAGAGAGTAATTAGGGGGAGGGGGAGATGGGAGGAAAGGGAGAGGGGTTGGGAAAGGGACGAGGGAGAGAGAGAGAGGGGGAGGGGGAGGGGGAGAGATAGGGAGAGAAGGGGAAAGGGACATAGAGAGAGTAATTAGGGGGAGGATAGGAGATGGAAGTATCAAGAGAGAGAGAGAGAGAGAGTAATTAGGGGGAGGGGAGGAGATTAAAGTATCAAAAAAGAGAGGGAGAGGGGTTGGGCAAGGGACATGACAAAGATAGGGAGAGAAAGGGAAAGGGATCTAGAGAGTGAGATAAGGAGAGAGAGAGAGGGAGAGAGAAGGGGAGAGGGAGACAAGGGGAAAGGATCTAGGGAGAGAGAGAGAGAGAGAGAGTAATTAGGGGGAGGGCAAGAGAGGAGGAGATTTAAGTATCAAAAGAGAGAGAGAGGGGGGTGTTGGAAAGGGATAAGGGTAAAGTGATCTAGCTAAAGAGAGAAGGGGGAAGGGAGAGGGAGAGAAGGGGAGGCGTTGGGAAGGGATGAAGGAGAGATAGGGAGAGAAGGGGAAAGGGATCTAGAGAGAGGGGAAGAGAGAGAGAGAGAGAGAGAGAGAGAGAGAGAGAGAGAGAGAGAGAGAGAGAGAGAGAGAGAGAGAGAGAGAGAGAGAGAGAGAGAGAGAGAGATATGGTGGGCAAGGGAGAGGGGTGACAGAGTGAGAGAAGTGAAAATAGAGAGAGTGATAGGTAGGTAGATAAGGGGAAATGGAGAAGGAGAGATAGGGAGATAAGGGGAAAGGGATCTAGAGAGAGAGTAATTAGATTGAGGACGAGAGGGGAGAGATGGAAGTATAAACAAAAGAAGAGGGTGTGAGTAAGGGAGAGGGCCTTGCCCACACCCTCTCCCTTTCCCCTTCTCTCCCTCTCCCTTTGTTTATACTTCCATCTCTCCCTTTCTCCCCCTTCTCCCTTGCCCACACCCTCTCCCTTTGTTTATACTCCCATCTCTCCCCTCCCCCCCTCAATCTAATTAATCTCTCTCTATATACCTTTCCCTTTATCTCCCTATCTCTCCCTCTCCATTTCCCCTTATCTACCTACCTATCACTCTCCCCCCCATCCTTTGCCAACCCCCTCTCTGTTTTCCCTTCTCTGCCACTCTCTCTCTCTCTCTCTCTCTCTCTCTCTCTCTCTCTCTCTCTCTCTCTCTCTCTCTCTCTCTCTCTCTCTCTCTCTCTCATTATCTCTCTCCCTATCCTAAACAAGGTATCGGATATCAAATATAATAAAATATCCAATACCTATGAGAAAGGCCACTAACAAAATTGTTGGTGCTCATATGAAAATATGGAAGGATATTGAATATTGGATAATATCGAATATTTGATATTCAATACTTGGGCCACACAAAATAGAACAACGAGCCATTTTGAGCATTCCAACAGTCCCTACATTCTTTTTGCAAGTGACAAACGTGATTTTTCAGACATATAGCGATAAACAAATTGTTTTTTGAGAGTATTTTACACAAATTTGTCATTAGCAATAATTTTTTAGCATCTTTGTGGAGGTATAATGGGGAGCAATAGTCATCAAAAGCAAAAACATAAAATAAAACTTTCAAAATAGAAAATTGAAGCATATAGACAAAGAGATAGAGAAAGTCACATGAAGAAAAGGCAAGGTATGTCAAATATTGGTGAATCCTCTACAAATATTATTTCAAGTGAAGAGGAAATTGAATATGCAAATGTTGAGCATGATATTGAAAATGAAAATGAAAATGTAGATATTGATATTGGAAATCTTAAACATGATATTCAAATTGGGAATGAAAATGTGAAATTGATATTCAAAATGTTCAACT
The DNA here is from genome assembly GCF_030272615.1 of Cryptomeria japonica. Classification (NCBI taxonomy): domain Eukaryota; kingdom Viridiplantae; phylum Streptophyta; class Pinopsida; order Cupressales; family Cupressaceae; genus Cryptomeria; species Cryptomeria japonica. The sequence continues at coordinate 501,450,657 of NC_081412.1, forward strand.
TGATATTAAATTTGGAAATGAAAATGTGAGAATCGAAAGTGAAAATGTTGGAATTGACATTAAAGGTGAAAATGTTGGAATTGACATTGAAGGTGAAAATTTTGGAATTGAAATTGAAGGTGAAAATGTTGAACCAAGTGAACATTATGTATCACCAAATTACATAAGAAATGAAGACCCTCTTGTGGAAGAAAGATAAATTCCAAATTCAGGACCTTCAAGAACCCCAAAGTGGTTACTTGAAATTGATTTGAACATTATAGAAAATATTGAAGGCAAGAGGTCAACATGAACCATTTGATTGTAGGCTACACAACTTTTCAACCAATATTATAGCAATAAGACATTGACCGAGCAATGCCAACTTTTTATACAGTTGCTAAAGATGGCAAAAGATGAGACCTTTTCTAGCCAAATTGAAGATTCATGTGAGCAAGAAGAGAAAGAAAAATTCTATTATTGTCAAAAAACTTTTTAATTCTCTCAATTCTGATGGAAAGAATAACAAGGAAAAGATAAGAGAGCTTCTTAGAGAGTGATTACAACCTCCTTAGTAAGCTATCATTTGAGAAAGGCTTGCTTTATGAGACAAACTAGTGTTGATATGAACATAAATCATAAAACTTTGCATAGAACACTTGCAAGAAGAGAAAGACTCGATGATCATCTTCAAAATGATACATTGGCTTTTGGTGGGAGGCTTCCAAGTGTTGATAAGAAGTTGACCGATAATGTAAAGGAGGAAATTCAACAACTTTGGTACTCTAACTCTAGAGTATCACCCAAAGTAAAGGATGTTTTAAAGTTAAGAATTGGCAATCAAAGCCGCACACTGCATCTTAAACATTTCTTGGAATCAAGCCAAACTATGTTGAACACATTTTTTTGTGAATCACATCCAACTTTGCAAATCTCACAAAGGAATTTTGAATCTTTGAAGCCATGTTATTGTGTACCTCTTAATATTCGTAATACTTGTTGTTGTAAATACCATGTGGGGTTTTCAATGTACAATGAACTATTATGCTACATTTGTTCTACTTTACATACTAACAAAATGTTGTAAGAGTGTGGTGCAATGCAACTTTGAGATCATCAAGAGGCTTGCTAGATCTATATATATGTCCCAGAGATGATGGATGCTTTTTTTATGGAAATAATTGTTTAAGTGAGAAGTGCTAACAATGTGGTGGCTTGTCAAATTTTGTTTCATGTTATCATGAGGGTAGTGAACACAAATTTGGAAACAATATTGTTGAGAAAAAGAGATATGAGACAACCAAATATACTTTGAAGAGTGGAGGTGAAGGTTCTAGATGCGAGTTCGTCTCCAAAGAAGTTAGTGTTTCTGATTTTATTTTAGATTTTAAGGAAAATATTTTCTACAAGTATGCAAGGCATACCCATAGGTCTCAGTGGTTGGATCAACAATTCAGAATGTGTAAGAACTCTTTCTCGATTGACACTATTATATCAATGGTATATTTTACAAAAAACTACATATTGCAACCATAAGATGAGGTCTAGGATCAATATTACAATTCCATTCAGATAACTCAATGATGAACCACTAGTACCAAACCGGTACTGAGAGGGGGGGGGGGGGTGAATCAGTACAAACACCAATATCATCCAAAACCGGTTTGACAGCAAATACTCCAAAAGACTAACAAACAGGGATACCGGTAAAACAGAGTGCAACCGACAACATCCAGTATAGCTCAACTAGTCATGAATCGGTCACTTAATAAGCTTTCCTCTTGGCTCAATAGCACAGTATCATTATATTCTCATGCATAAATAAGTAAACTTAACCATCAGATCTTCACAACAGTGAGTTCAATGTGTTTTATAGACAGACATAAAACATAGAACCTTCATATGCTTAACAGGTAAGACAAAGCATCACAAGACAAAAGCATTTCACATGACACACATATTTTTCATGTGGAAACCCAACTGGGAAAAACCACTTTGGGGATGAATACCCACAAGATGCTTTTTCAACTCTTTAGAAGTCCGCTCTGTTAGGAGCCTTGTCCGGTTAAGGACATTACAATAGGTTCTAGTAGGAACCGATCCTGTTAGGGATCACCCGGTTAAGGGTTAAACCCGGTAGGGTCACCTTGTTAGAGGATTTCAAGAACTCAATAGCTGAAAGGATCTCCTAAGCTTCTCAAGCTTCTCAGAACTCATTAGCCTCGAGTTACCCGGTTAAGGGATTTGAAACAAGCTGGTTAAGACCACCCGATTTAAGGGATTTTGAATCAAGCCAATTAAGGCTACCCTGTTAGGGGATTTTACAGTTGTTGAAGTGGTTAGAAATCAACAGGTATTACAATGATCTGTTAACAGCACTTAATGCTAATGCAGATCCGTTTAGGCTCCTCTTTTCCTTTTGCACATTCACTTTGTAGGTATCTCTTCTCTCCTATGGTATGGCAAGAATCTCGTATCACTTTCCTTGGATACACACTCACAACTTTTGCCAACAGCCTCAGATAGAAACCCAACATCAACCTTATAGGAAACATACAAGTTGGTAGCAAAAACCCTAAACCCTAAACCTATTAGGTTAAGCAATTCAAATGGTTCGATCCTGACTGTTGAATCATACTGCATTAAATGCAACAATCTTGAATCGATCTCAAGACATTCTCCATCGTCCATTATCCACCGTTTTCATGGCAGCTGATAACCCATCACGCATTATCACCGTTTGACAGACTTCTCACTTTCCCGAGGTGGATAGGAATAGTCTTCTTCATGCAAGATCCTTCACGTGCATAGAGCTTACGTGGCAACACGATCTGTCCTCCATCATACTACTAACTCATCACACAAAGATTACCGATTGAGTCACTTGAGTTGCTCCAACCGGAAACCCTGAAGTGGAAGCTACCTACAACCCGGTAACCATATAGTGCTTCCATGTGCCGGTTCACATAACTACATGCCGGTTCACCTTGAACAAATGTGCCGCTTCACTTTGGCATATAAATCAGTTCATACATATGCCGGTTCCTCTCTCTTCACCTATCACATGTGCTGGTTCTTACCATGTCTCATATTGACATCAATGACAACATACAATATCATTATGTCTTCATGCCAGTTTACATAAGGCTCATGCCAGTTCACATAATGCCAACAATCTCCCCTTTGGCATTGATGGCAATATACAAAAGATATCTTCTCTACTTCACATCTTCTCCCCATTTATTGCAGATATCTTTTCGCTTCACTCTCACTCCTTCTCCCCCTTTGACAACAATGCCAAAGTGGAGGTACAATCATCACTGTTTCATCATGCTACTCCCCCTGAGGAGTAGCATCCATAAACACACCAATCAATAGAAGATTTGTCTTTTCAGTACCTGACTGATGTGGAACAATCACTTTTAGTTCACCTCATGAAGGGGCAATACCCCTAATTCACCTCTCAAATGCACAAATGTTGTCTTTGGGAGAGGCTTGGTGAATATGTCTGCTAACTGCTCCTTACTGGACACATTCTCCAGTGCAATCTCTTTGTTCTGAACCTTTTCCCTTAAGAAATGATACTTAAGCTCAAAATGCTTGGTTCTAGAATGTAAAACCGGATTCTTTGATATATTGATAGAACTTGTGTTATCACAAAATATACTTACCGGTTTAGATACAGGGATCTTGAAGCCTTCCAGGACATGCTTCATCCAAATTGTCTGAGTGCAGTTCATGAAAGCTGCAACATACTCCGCTTCCGCTGTAGACTGAGAGATGCAACTCTGCTTTTTACTCATCCATGAGACCAGTCTACCACCGAGAAAGAATGCACCACTGGTTGTGCTCTTTTGATCATCCACATTATTGGCCCAATCAGCATCTGTGAATACTTTCAGATTGAAATTATTGTTGTATGGGTACCACAATCCATAGTCAATTGTTCCCTTTAGATACCTAAGAATCCGCTTGACTGCACTCAAGTGAGATTCTCTTGGACTCTTCTGGAACCTTGCAGTGATGCCAACTGCATGTGAAATATCTGGTCTGCTATGCACTACATAATGCAACTTACCAATCATTGACCAGTATTCCTTCTCATCAACCAGTGCAGAATCATCCTCCTTTGTCAATTTGCAACCGGTCACCATTAGTGTACCAACCGATTTGCTATCTTCCATGCCAAAAGTCTTCAACACCTCTTTGACATATTTGGACTGAGTGATGAAGATTCCATCATTCATCTGATGGATCTGCAGTCCAATGAAGAACTTAATCTCCCCTATGAGTGACATCTCAAACTCTTTCTTCATTTCATCAGCAAACTCATGACTCATCTTGTCATCTCCTCCAAAGATAATGTCATCAACAAAAACTTCACAGATCAGGATCTGATCTTCTTCAGACTTCAAGTAGATATTGCTATCTTCACTTGTTCTCTCAAATCCAATCTTCACAAGATGGGAATGTAGGCGCTCATACCATGCCCTAGGTGCTTGCTTTAGACCATATAATGCTTTGTGTAGCCTACATACCATGTCACTGTCTTCAGATAGGGTAAACCCATCTGGTTGCTCAATATACACCTCCTCTTCAAGTACACCATTTAGGAATGTGGATTTTACATCCATTTGATATACCTTGAATCTCTTAAAAGCTGCATATGCAAGAAGCATACGAACTACTTCCAATCTGGCTACAGGAGCAAAGGTTTCCCCATAGTCTTCACCTTCTTCTTGAGCATATCCTTTGCATACCAATCTGGCTTTATTCCTAATCACTGTGCCATCCTCATTCAACTTATTTCTGAACACCCATTTGGTGCCAATGACATTTTTATGATCTGGTCTGGGTACCAAGGACCATGTACCATTTTTCTCTATCTAGTCAAGTTCTTCTTCCATTGCCTTGATCCAGTCTTCATCTTTATGAGCCTCTTTGAATGACTTGGGCTCAAATTCAGAGACCATACATGAGTTTTCTCTGATCTTTCTTCTGGTAAGGATTCCTGCATCCTTATCACCTATGATCTGCTTAGGATCACGATTCAACTTGACATACCAAGGAATCATCTTAACTGGTTCTTCTTGCTTTTCTTCTTCATCCTCATCTTCATCAGTATCAGCATTCACCGGTTCAGGAACACTGTTACTGGTACTAGGTTGACTGACAACCGGTTCCCAGAAGGTTGCAACCAGTTCATTTACAACTTGTTCACTGTCGGTTTCCTCAGTCTTCTCAGAAGTTTCATCAGCTCTTACATTGATGCTTTCCATAATTCTCTGAGTCCTATTGTTGTAGCACCTCAAAGCTTTACTCTTGGTGGAATATCCTAGAAATATTCCTTCATCACATTTAGCTTCAAATTTGCCCTGATGTTCACTCCTCTTGATGTAACATTTGCTACCAAATACCTTAAAGTAGTTAACCACAGGTGTCTTACCGGTCCAATACTCATAAGGAGTTTTGTCCTTACCCTTTTTGATGAGTACCCGGTTCATAGTGTAGACTGCAGTGCTCACCGCTTCTCTCCAAAAGGTGTGAGCAACCTTTCCTTAGATCAACATAGTTCTAGTTGCTTCAACCACAGTCCGGTTATTCCTCTCTACTAGGCCATTCTGCTGTGGAGTCCGGGGGACAAACAGCTATCTCTTGATGCCAAATTCTTCACAGTACTTGTTGAATTCACTGGAAGTGAATTCCCCTCTTTGATCAGTTCTGAGACACTTGATCCTTTTACCACTTTCCTTCTCCACTAATGCTTTGAAAGCTTTGAATTTCCCAAAAGCTTTAGACTTATCTTTCAATAATGTGACCCACATCATTCTTTAGCAATCATCGGTGAGAATCATGAAGTACCTATCACCCTGCACACTTCTAGTTTTCATAGGACCACATAAATCAGTATGCACAAGATCAAGCAAGTTGTCAGCAGTGAAAGATTTACCTTTAAAAGTTGAGGAAGACATTTTCCCCAATTGACATTCTCTACACAAGGTATTATCTAGTTTGCTCAGCACTGGCAACCCTCTAACTGCCTTGATCTTACTAGCCTTCACAATGTTGTCAAAGTTCACATGACAGAATCTCCTATGCCATATCCAGCTATCATCAAGCTTAGCCATAAGACATGTACTTATATTAGCATTTAGATGAAATAGGTTACCTTTAGTCTGCATGCCGGTGGCTACCAATTTACCATCTTCACCTTTGATTTTGCAAACTCCATTCTTGAATTGCAGAGTGAGTCCACTGTCATTTAACTGGGCAACACTTAGAAGGTTGTGTCTGAGACCATCAACCCAATACACATTGTCAGCACTACTCTTTCCATTCAAGGAGATGGACCCTCTACCTTTGACCATGCATGGTGCATCATTGCCAAAGAAAACCACACCACCATCATACTCTTCTAATGATAGAAACTTGCTCCGGTCACCAGTCATATGGTGAGAGCAGCCACTGTCAATGATTCACTCATTGGAATCATCAAACCGGGAGACAAGAGCCTTCTTGTCTGCCACATCTTCCTTTACAACAATGAACATAATGTCTTCATTCTCTTCATCTTTTGATTCCTCATCTGTGACACCTTCATCAACTGCCACAAAACAATTTCTTCAGTTTCCTCCTTTGAATTTCTTGAACCTTTCCGGTTTTTCCTTGTTGTCACTAATAGGATAGTTCATAGCAGTATGTCCTATCCAGTTACAAGAGAAACATTTCAAAGGAAGCTTACCTTTGTATTTACCAGTCCCTTTTGGAAATCTCCTGGCAAGAAGAGCTTCAAATTCCATCAGAAACTCTTCATCCTTCATTTCTTTGTTCTGATTGGGTTCCCCACTAGTGCTAGCCTCTTTTCCTTTTCTAGATGGTATAGCAGAAGCTTTAAAAGTTGATTCTGACTTTTGAACACTACCATCAAAGCTATTCAGCTCATAGGCTGTCAACTTGGCTATGATGGAGTCCAAGGATGCCTTAGACTTGTCTATTGATCTCAGCTCCTGAATAGTAGCAACCCTTATTACATAGACCGGCAACAGGGATCTCAAGACTTTACTTACCACAGTGGAATCTTCTATTTTGCCACCTGCACTCTTTATTTCTCCAACAACTATTTTGATTCTTATTCCATACTGCTGAATGGTCTCTCCTTCAACCATTCACATGTCTTCAAACTTTCCTCTCAGGCTCTCTTCCTTAGCCTGTTTTACATGCTCATCACCACCATAGATATTTTCAAGAGCATCCCATACCTCTTTGGGATTCGCCTTGTCCTGAACATCAATAAACTCAATGTCAGAAAGACTACTGATGAGGGCTTCCATGACTTGCTCATTTTCTTGTATCTCTCTCTTTTGGTCATCGGTGAGAGTACTGGTAGGAACAACATATACATTTTCAACATAACTCCAGTGTTGAACACCCATGCTTTTGATGAATATCTTCATCCTGTCCTTCCATATACCAAAGTTTTCCCTGTTGAACTTTGGACCTTCCCTCTTCATCATTTGGCTAGGATCTTTTCCTCAAGCGGTTAAGCTTACAACACAGAGGACCTGGAGTGCTCTTATACCAATTGATAACTCAATGATGAACCACTAGTACCAAACCGGTACTGAGAGGGCGGGGGGGGTGAATCAGTACAAACACCAATATCATCCAAAACCGGTTTGACAACAAATACTCCAAAAGACTAACAAACAGGGATACCAGTAAAACATAGTGCAACCGGCAACATCCAGTATAGCTCAACCAGTCATGAACCGGTCACTCAATAAGCTTTCCTCTTGGCTCAATAGCACAGTATCATTATATTCTCATGCATAAATAAGTAAACTTAACCATCAGATCTTCACAACAGTGAGTTCAATGTGTTTTATAGACAGGCATAAAACATAGAACCTTCATATGCTTAATAGGTAAGACAAAGCATCACAAGACAAAAGCATTTCACATTACACACATATTTTTCACGTGGAAACCCAACTGGGAAAAACCACGGTGGGGATGAATACCCACAAGCTGCTTTTTGAACTCTTTAGAAGTCTGCTCTGTTAGGAGCCTTGTCCGGTTAAGGACATTACAATAGGTTCTAGTAGGAACCGATTCTGTTAGGGATCACCCAATTAAGGGTTAAACCCGGTAGGGTCACCTTGTTAGAGGATTTCAAGAACTCAATAGCTGAAAGGATCTCCTAAGCTTCTCAAGCTTCTCAGAACTCATTAGCCTCGAGTTACCCAGTTAAGGGATTTGAAACAAGCCGGTTAAGACCACCCGATTTAAGGGATTTTGAATCAAGCCAGTTAAGGCTACCCTATTAGGGGGTTTTACAGCTATTGAAGTGGTTAGAAATCAACAGGTATTACAATGATCTGTTAACAACACTTAATGCTAATGCAGATCTGTTTAGGCTCCTCTTTTCCTTCTGCACATTCACTTTACAGGTATCTCTTCTCTCCTATGGTCTGGCAAGAATCTCGTATCACTTTCCTTGGATACACACTCACAACTTTTGCCAATAGCCTCAGATAGAAACCCAACATTGACCTTATAGGAAACATACAGGTTGGTAGCAAAAACCCTAAACCCTAAACCTGTTAGGTTAAGCAATTCAAACGGTTCGATCCTAACCGTTGAATCATACTGCATTAAATGCAACAATCTTGAATCGATCTCAAGACATTCTCCATCGTCCATTATCCACTGTTTTCATGGCGGCTGATAACCCATCACGCATTAGCACCGTTTGACAGACTTCGCACTTTCCCGAGGTGGATAGGAATAGTCTTCTTCATGCAAGATCCTTCACGCGCATAGAGCTTACGTGGCAACACGATCTATCCTCCATCATTTGCTAACTCATCATACGAAGATTACCGATTGAGTCACTTGAGTTGCTCCAACCGGATACCCTGAAGTGGAAGCTACCTACAACCTGGTAACCATACAGTGCTTCCATGTGCCGGTTCACATAACTACATGCCGGTTCACCTTGAACAAATGTGCTGCTTCACTTTGGCATATAAACCAGTTCATACATATGCTGGTTCCTCTCTCTTCACCTATCACATGTGCCGGTTCTTACCATGTCTCATATTGACATCAATGACAACATACAATATCATTATGTCTTCATGCCAGTTTACATAAGGCTCATGCCGGTTCACATAATGCCAACAAATGGTAGATTTTACAAAAAACTATATATTGCAACCATAAGATGAGGTGTAGGATCAATATTACAATTCCATTCAGATTGCTATTTTGTTCACATAACATATAGGCATGCCCCGATAGTACAGAAGAGGACAAGAAGATAATTAAGGAGTATCATTTTTATATGAGTGATGATAGATCTCACTCCTCTGAGTATGTGCAACTTTGTTTCGAGAATTTTTTTGAGTTCTTGCAGGAGAAAGGTATTGAAATATGTTGACATCTCATTTTGTCAAATAACCGCACAGGTCGATTCAAGAATGCTAGTATGTTTTATTGGTTGAATAGAATGCATGCAAAGAGGGGTGTACCTCAAATTTGGAGTTTTTTTGAAGCTAGGCATGGGAAAAGGGAGCATAATGGAGCAAGTGCATGTTTGAAGAGAGCTCTAGTTAAGGAGCAATTAAGAATTTTAGGTGCTAAATTCTTTGATGCACGTTTTATTGTTGATTGGTATAGTTCAATGATGTCACAAAGAGGGACACTTGATTCAACAGTGTGCAAATTCTTTTGGTTGGCTGAGGAGGGAAGAGTAAGAGATAGATTGGATTGTTAAACAATCAAAGATCCTTCAAAGATGCATTCATTTCATAGCTCAAATGCAAGTACATGGACCATTTAGACACAAGAGTTGGCTTTTTTTTGTCAAAGTTGCACTCAATGTGTCTGGGATCAATATGAGTCAAGTGAGTGGGTGGATACATGGGTTCCACAATATCTAACTCATTTATCTCAAACAATATCCATGCCAAATGATGACATGGAAAGTTCAATTGAGTATGAACGTCTTTCATATCTTCTACAACCAAGATATGTTTTTGCAATTGTTGCACCACAGGGGAATAAAGAGAGATCAAACTACTATTTGGCACGATGTGTATAGGGAAAGGAGAAGCTAACACAGTCAATGATAGATGATGATGGGTTCATGTATCCTATATAGGTTCAATTGTTGTTTTAGGAACTTGGCTATGAACATACATGATTAAAAAGAATGACATACGTGCATTTGAAGACTACAAGAGACACAAAACCATTCTCATGTATTTTCACCTTGTTATAGCTACACATGTTAAGATGTTGAAGCATCATGCAAGACCAAAGACAAAAGAACTATGGACAATTAGTAGTGTTGATCATGAAGAAATACTAGATACTCTTAAGCAAATAAATGACCCTTGAGGCACACTTGAGTAGCATATCTAGTTCATACCAATTCACTGTAAGGAATGGAAGGTACAATGCATTGTTAATACTAACATCCCTATGGTTCAATAGGTTTATTAAATATTTAGGTTCGTTAATTTGTTTGGTTAATAAACTTATTCTTCTTATGGCTTGTGAATGCATGGTTTACGAAAATCATGGACACTTGATTCTACAGTACACAGATTCAATAGTGATGATCATGAAGCATGTCTAGCTCGTACCAATTGACTATAAGGAATGGAAGTTACAATGCATTGTTGATACAAACATCCCTATGGGTTATTAGATTCATTAATTTATTTGGTTAATAAAATTATTCTTCTCATGGCTTGGGAATGCAAGGATTACGAAAATCATGGACATACATGACTCAACTACTTTAATATGAAAATCAAGGATTGCGGAAATCATGGACATATTGGAGCTTATGTTACTCTCATTATTAAATTACCTTTACTCAGTATTATTTCTTTAATATTGAAATTTTGAATAATATTGCAATGTATGTGTCTTTGAGAGTACCAATGGTTGGAGCTATACGTTAGGGAGCATGAATATTAGAATCAAATGTATTACTTCTGTATCTAGGATTAATTGATACAATTGATATATTTGTACATGATGACATTGATGTGGCTGTATTGATGATATATAATGTATTTGTACATAATGACATTGATGTAGTTGTATTAATGATATATGATGTATTTGTGCATGATTACATTGATGTAGTTGTATTGACAATATACGATGTATTTGAATTGATGATACACAATTTATTTAGAGGCCAAATTTTGTACATGTTAATAAAATTTTGTGATGAATTTTTTTTGTGAAAAAAGATGTATGATTATGCTTGTTCACAATGGTCACCTCTACGTGTAATGATGATTCTAATTATGTTATACATAATATAGTTTAGTGATATATAATATAGTTTTTGGCACGTAGGATTCACACCCACAATGAACAAAACGAGAATTAGGCTTCGTTGTAACTTTTCATTGAATGCCTCTAACAATTTTTGCGTCAATAGAAAAATCGTTGCCCTTCAAAAATCACTTTGAATCTTGAAAATATGAGATAGGCTATTGTAGAGGAGCCTCATGTGACCTTGTAGGTTTAGACGGATCATTCACAAGTGCTACAAATTCTGAGAAAAAGCCTGTCAAAGTTTGACAATTTTTTCGCAATTGGGGTGCTCAAGGGATAACATTGCTAGGGTATGGAATTGAGCATTCAACCGAGTTGGGAGGCAAAAAAAGAGCATGCCTAGGATAAAACCACCTAACTGGATGTTTTGGCACCAACATTTCACGCCCATGATGAACATAACGAGAATTTGGCTCCATTGCAACTTTTCATTAAATGCCTCTAATGATTTTTGTGTCAACAGAAAAATTGCTACCCTAGGAAAACCACTTTGAATCTTGAAGATTCGAGACAAGTTATTGTAGAGGGGCCTCACATGACCCTATAGGTCTAGATAGATCATTTGCAAGTGCCACAAATTCCAAGAAATAGCTTGTCAAAGTTTGATAATTTTTCGCACTTAGGGCGCTCGAGGGGCAATGCTACTAAGGTATGGCACCGAGCATGCCTAGAGTAAAAATACCTAACCAAATGTGTTGGCATCGACATTTTGCACCCATGACAAAAAAAATGAGAATTTGGCTCTTTTGCAACTTTTCATTGAATGCCTTTGACAATTTTTGCGTCAACAAAAAAATTGTTGCCCTAGGAAAACCACTCTGAATCTTGAAAATCCAAGATAGACTATTGCAGAGAGGTCTCACATGACCCTGTACATTCAAACGAATTATTTGCAAGTACCATGGATTCCAAGAAATAGCTTATCAAAATTTGACAATTTTTCGCACTTAGGGCGCTGCTAGGGTATGACACTAAGCGTTCAACTGAGTTGGGAAGCAAAGAAGGAGAATTCCTAGGGTAAAACTGCCTAACCAAACATGTTGGCAGCAATGGTTTGCACCCATGATGAACAAAACAAGAATTTGGCTTTGTTGCAATTTTTCATTGAATGCTTCTGACGATTTTTGCTTCAACAAAAAAATCGTTGCCCTAGGAAAATTGCTCTGAATCTTGAAAATATGAGACACGCTATTGTAGAGGACCCTCATCTAACCCTATAGGTTTTGATAGATCATTAACAAGCGCCATGAATTCTGAGAAATAGCCTGTCAAAGTTTCACAATTTTTCGCACTTAAGGCGCTCAAGGGACAACGCTGCTAGGGTATGGCACTGAGTGTTCGACTGAGTTGGGAGGAAAAATAAGAGCATGCCTAGGGTAAAACTACCTAACAGACATGTTGGCACTAACGATTCATGCCCATGAGAATTTGGCTCCATTGCAACAATTCATTGAATGCCTCTGACAATTTTTGCGTCAATAGAAAAATTGTTGCCATAGGAAAATCGCTCTAAATATTGAAAATATGAGACAAGCTATTGTAGAGGTGCCTCATGTGACCCTATAGGTTCAAACATATTATTTTCAAGTGCCATGAATTCCAAGAAATAGCCTGTCAAAGTTTGATAATTTTTTGCACTTAGGGCACTCAAGGGACGACGTTGCTAGGGTACACCTAGGGTATGACACTAAGCGTTCGACTGAGTTGGGAACCAAAAAATGAGCATGCCTAAGATAAAAAAAACTAACCAAACATGTTGGAACTGATGGTTCACACACACAATGGCATTTGAAATTTTGTAAGTACTTGTCCTTCGTCATTACTAAGCGTAATTAACCATACTTATTACATCCACGTAAACAATTAATTTTTTTGGCTCAATTATGTCAAAGTGCATAGGAGGTAGAACATGAAATCAAATCTAATTTTGTTTACTTGTTATTTGTCATTACTAAGAATCCATGTTATGATTAATAGCAATACCAATATGGTCATTAAATCTAGTGAAGTTGCCCAAGGCAACCAAATTTAATACTTAAAATTTAGATAGAACAAATTATATTGAAACTCAATATTATACAAATAACATGTTATTTTTCATTATTTAACCATTGTTCGTTATTAAAATCAAGAGTTAGGTTTCAAAGAATGAAGACATGCACATGAGGAACAAATTATATTGAAACTCAACTTCTATATATCAAATTGTCGAATAATTAAAAGTGTATGTCCATATACAAAAATGGCATAAACACCAACTCAAATAAAATGTATGTATATATATATGTAAGTGTATGCCCATATACAAAATATACATACCAAATAGACATGTATGTATCCCAAAATGTCTCTATCACATCCTAAACTATTGATGGATCATCAAAATTGATCCTCTTCGAAGCACTCTTTGGATCTAAAGGATCTTGCACAAGAAAAATTCAAACCACAATTGAGATTAGTTATATTATATAATTTACATTTGAAAAGTTAACATCAAAATAAATATACATTTAACTATAATTTAACTCTAAAATTGAATTAATGGTTACCTCAGTCTACTTCTTCTCTTAGGATGGTTGGGAGTCCTAGAATATGCCTGCGATGGAGAAGGGATGTTATCGAGATTTTCGTAGACAACCTATATATGTTCACAAACATAACATTGATACAAGTTAGCATATAATTGTCAGTGATAGGAACATATTTACTAAAAAAAAAAGAAAATAAACAAATACCCGAGGTATCTCTTCTTTTGCTTCTTTAAGGTATTGTGGAAATAGTCAACAAGGATGTGAAACCAACAATTCCCTTTACATAAAAATGACAAGTATGTGAAACTATCAATCTATGTAGACATGTATAATCATTATAAGTTCTTTAAACTCTTAATTCAATCAAATTTGCATTTAATTACTTTCCCTTGTCTCTTATTGCACTTCCAAAGTTTGTATTGTGTGGCATCGCACTCACACTAGGTGTGTCCTACGAGAGTAAAATAAGATAAACATGTAAGTTAATATATATAATTTAACTCATGATAATTTAAATGACAAGCATGCATACAATAAAAAATGTAAATAACTAAGTGCAAAAATATATACTACATAGCTGTGAAGGCCAAATGAAATGGCCGAGAGGGTGACATCCTAGACCTGTGACATCTCCCCCTCAAACATCAACTATTAAATAGATCATGTATGTAAACATTAGTACTTAAAACTATCCCTTATAAATATTCATTTAAAATAAAATGCACTATGAAATTACAAGTTAAGTCTTACCACTACATCATCAGTGTACGATGAAGGTACCTCCTCATCTCTAGCATGTGAAGACTCCCCAGGGTGTACTCCAGTCCCTATCATCTCATCTGGTTCACTGGCCATATCATGCACCTTGTAATAAGAGGTGTCGATGGGATGATCAAGAGGTTGTCCAAGAGGACCTAAGAATATGTGATGGCACATACTGCTTGAGTATGTGACACAAAAATATGTGGATGCAAGGAGGATGTTTTAGTGCCACCCAATCCACTGCTAGTATCACCCTTAGTGGTTGATCCAGTGTCGTGGCCTGAGAAAACAAAAGGCTACTCAAAGAGTGAATAATCAATATAGTTCATGACACTGCCTCAACAATAATATCTAGAGGTTGTACTAGAGGTGGGCAAGCAATGTGAGGAGGGGTAACTACTCGAACTACCCTAGGTCTATCCTGGGGCATACCTCCCCCCATGCCTTGGAAATGCATGATGTCAATGTAATTGACATGCTTTCCTAAAACAAACTCAATGTATATAATTTCTTGATTAAGTAAAATGACACATTAAGATTGTTGTTGGGTGGTCTATCAAAAACCATCCACCAACGATACCCAAATTATTTTGCATAGCATCATTTTGACATCATTTGATAGAAAGTTTTGGTTTTTTGACATCTAAGGGTTGTTCGGTGTGGGGATTAACAAATAGGGTGACAATTTCAGCTTTAGATATCTCGAGGTTCTTCACCTCCTCATAGGGAAAGCCATCCACATATTGTTCCCTCATGGCCTCTCGCCACAAAAGAATGGCATTGTGCTCAATGGTGATGGTTTCTACATTGGAAATTATTGCCTTTAGTGTGGCTAACATGGGGGATATATGATGGATTGTGATATAAACATCAACAATACCCCTCAATTGGTCCAAATTTTGACCAATTAACTCATGAATTGAGGGGGGATTTGGTAGCAGAGGGTTTGGTGTTTGTGGTGGTTGTGGATTCTCATTGTTATCAACCATTTTACCTAATTGAAGTTGAAAATTTAGATTTAATTAACAAATTTCAAACAACATAGTGTATTTAAAATTGTGAGAATTTGCTAAGATATGGAGTCCAATTGATAGCGCAAACAAGAGATAACAAAATATGCGACAAGAATAAAATGTATACTCATCAACAATGCAAAATACCCAGCTAACTGAGTTGATTGATTCAATTGAATTGGATTCCATACAATGTAAATGAGCCTACTTATAAAGGCAAGTCATGAGAGCACAAAATCATGACATGTGGTTCAATAAGAAACAAGGGTTGGTGAGGGTAGGTAGGAGAAATAATAAATTTTTTCACAAGAGGTGGATCATCCACTAAAGGTGGAATGTGATAACAAGAAAAGACCACAAAAGGTGGAATTACTCCTACAAGCAACTTCCCTATGTGCACACTTCCCTAAGAGTCTCATATTCAAACTACAATGAGATGCATTATCCCAAGGCAACTTAAGTAAAGTGTAATTATGAGGCATAATTTACACCGAAAAAAATTTAAAAAACCTAATTTATAAGTAAAAAATCAAAAAATACAAATGAATGATAAAAAGACAAGGAAATTGAAAAACATTCATACCTGATGCTTGGATTTGATGAAAATTTGCTTGAGGAATTGGATATCGGCTAAAATCAGATATCATATTGCTCCAAAATGTCAAACCCGTGGGTAAAAATGACCCATGGGTGGACACAGTCTATATATTTAAAATACCCACAAGTATAGGATATCTGATAATATCGGATATATCCGATAAATTTTTCATGTTTTCCATTGTGTATTACTAAGATGCACTGTTAATATATAATAATAATATATTATTAATATATGATAATACACGACTCGTTCATGGGTTCTCCAGGGTTCATCCTCCAGGTAAGGTGGTCAAGAGAAGTGAAGAGGTGTGGGCTAGGGCGGAGCAGGGATGGATTAAGATCAACTTTGATGGGGCGTCGAGAGGTAACTTGAGCATTTCAAGTGTCGGGTGCGTTGCTTGTGATGAGGCACAAGGCGCTTTATTAGCAGTGGAATTGGCCAATAACATGAATAACCCGAGAGTGCAATTTGAAGGGGACTCTCAAGTGGTGGTGGATGCAATTGTGAAAGGTGTATCTTCGAGTTGGTGGCTAAATAAATTTATCTCAATTATCTACTCAAAATTGAATGTTTTTTTCAGGATTTTCATATCTCTCATATTTAGGAGGGGGGGGGGGGGGATATGGTGGTAGATGCTTTATCCAATGTGACATGTGAATTGGATAGATGTGTGATGAGATGGTGGGGGGGTGATGATGGTATCATCCAATGGAATTCTTAATCGGTTCGAACAATTTTGTACTTGTTTGTTAATGAAAAGTGTGTGATGTGGATACCTAGTTCTCTTTCCGAGAGCATAGGCTGGCTCGCTTGAAGTTGGCAATTAATGCCGATAATTTCTACAGTGGTAGTGAAGCCTAAAGGGAATGCATTTATGGAGAGAGTGGGGAAGTGTGTGTTAGTCCTTGCGTATTCAAGAATATTTTTGGTCTGCGAGTGGGGCTTCTCATCGATTAGTTTTGAGTTTGGCAACCTGGTTTTTCTGAATTGCAATGGAGGCCAATTTTACACTGAAGACATCCAAACTTCTCACTGCCTTTTGGGGATCGATTGCAGAGTGGAGGTTGAAGAACATGTTTTGTTTGAAGAACCCTCTACTGATTAGGAGTGTGCAACTCATCCTGGGGGAAGATTTGGGTGTTATTGGTCATCGATATCGGACTCGCGCGGACTTATATTCCCTTATCATGGTGTGGGGTCTTGAGTTGGACTTTTCCTGCGAGCAGGTTCGAAAGGTCATGAAGGCAATATTGAGCAAAGGTTTTTATGTCTCTGAAAGGTTGGAGATCCATCAAGAATTGAGAGGCAGGTATATCCCCTTTCTCAAGTGACGGGAGGAGGTGAAGGCTAGGTGCAAAGAGGTGGCAAGGAGAGGATGGGAGGCGTTGAAAATGTTCGCATAGATTATGGAGCTGAAGGAGGTAATTCGACAAGCTCAGATGGAAGCATGGGACGAGGAAGAGATTGGCCGAAGGTTAAGGCCAAGGTCCAGATGCACGAAGGTGGTGATGGCAGGCAAAAGACAAACCTTGGCAGTCCTTCCAGGTAGTGTGTGAATTGTCTATGTTGTTGGTCTCTGTTTGGGAGTTCATTCTCGTTTCTCTGTTATTCAGACTTATGAATTTTGGTTTTCATGTTCTATACCGATTTATTGTATTGTGCGAAGTGCTACTGTAGACATTTTGGGGTGGTGGTATGAATAGTTGTTTTGGGGTGGGCGGTTTTGTCTTTGTTGGGTGGTTTGGGTGGTTGATGACTGTTGGTGGTTTCGTGACAGAGAACTGTTTCTTTTTAAAAGTTGTAAATTTCCCTTTCCTTCAATAAAATCCAATATTATAGATCAAAAATATATATATGATAATACATATTATTAATATGTAGTAATATATATTATTCATATATAATATATTATATATGAATAATATATTATATATTATATAATATATTATATATTATATATGAATAATATATTACATATTATATAATATATAAGTTTAATGATATCACATATCCAATATTATCGAATAATATTGGATATCTAATATTTTTAGATATTTGTTATGCTTTAACTTTTGCTATGGCTACATGTACTAACATCCAAGCCAAGGAAAAATTCAACATGGTTTTTTCACGTTTTTGGGCAAATAAAAAAGACTTTTTTTTTCATATCGTCACTTTTTGGGCCCTCATGATCCTGCACATACCCAAACCAATTTTATATAGTCTGTCCTCTATTAGGATACATTTATGTAGTGTTGTTTATAAAAAGGCCCCTGACTTGGGTAGTGCAACATGGTTCCAACATAAAGGATGTTGTCATTTCTTATTTGTCTGAGTCATACTCTAAACAAAATATCATATTTTTGTGGTATATTCCCCTATTTTAGATGCACACCATATGACTTCATCCATTTATCCACTAAGTTGAATCATTTTATGCTTTAATTCTTCTTTTAGTGCTTATTGTAGGTCAATTGGAATGGGCAAAGTAGAGGTATCTAACCAATTATATGAAATGCCCATGACCTCCACACTTTCTTCCACATAGGTAAAAGACTTTAGACCCTTTCAATAGTTTTAAGTCTTCCACATAATCTGTAATGTTGATTATCTCAATGATAGGCTTGTGACCAATCCATGAGTAACTCTAAAAATTAGCCCTTTGGCCATTTTTTATTCTCCAAGACAAATGATCAGTTATCAAATGTCTACTGCCCCATAGTAATTGCCAAACAATAAACCCATTATTTGAATTCCCAATCGCGAGGATCCATTCATGTTTTGAAGAGTCTAAATACTTGCTTTGGAAGATTTAACACCATAGTCTATGTGGCTTTGTATACATTCTCCATGTTAGTTTTACTCTTAAAGCAAGATTTTGAGATTTCATCTGTCGTAAGCCTACACCCTTAGCCTCTCTTGACATGCATGCATTGTCCCAACTAATTAATGGAACCCTTTTTATTTCATTTGCACCTTCCCACAAAAATTTCTTGAGCAAACCTTCAAATTTTGCCTCCATTTTATGTGTAATCTAATAACATGACATTAGGTAGATTAGGATAGTAGATATGATTGTTCCGATCATGCTTATTCTATCAGCGAAAGACAACTATTTATTTTTAGTGAGACTATTCTACTTTACATTTTTCCACCACTTCTTCCTAGGTTAGAGATCTACAACTCCCCAAAAAGATTGGAGCTTTGAGATGCTTGGTAGGCATTGTTGCTATAGGAAAGCCCAACTCTTTAGTGATGGCTCTTTGGATGTTCTTTCAAGTGTTGAAAAAAAATATTGCATATTTATCCTTATTCATGAATTATTCTAACATTTCTATGTATTCATCCAAAACTTCATTTATTATTTTTGCTTCTATGATACTTGCTTCCCCAAACAACATTGTGTCATCTGCAAATTGTGCATTTTAATAGTGTCTAAGTCATTTAATATTTTGATCCCTTTCCAAAGACCACTATCTCATCTCCACTTAATTTCTCTTCCCATAGCCTCTGCCATAATGACAAACAAGAATGAGGATATAGGATCCCCTTGCTGAATACCATTAGAAGAGTTGAAGAAACCACAAAGAGCTCCATTAACTGAAATTGAGTACCTTATTGGGGAAAGGCATGACTGAAACATCTCAATCCAATGGTTGTTAAATCCAAATTTTCTCATCATTGCTAGTAGAAAGCTCCATTTTACCTTGTCATATGCCTTGCTTTCATCTAGCTTGATCATCATCCCCTTCATTCTTTTTGTGATCATGGAATGTACTATCTCACTGACCACTATGATAATATCAACGATCTCCCTTCCCAGAGTAAAACCATTTTGTTCAATTGATATGATAGAATCCAATATTTGCTCAAGTCTATTAGCTAAAGCTTTAGAGATAATTTTGTATACAGTGCTGCAAAGATAAATTGGTCTATAGTCGCCAAATGTCTCACACACATTCTTCTCAAGATCAAAGCAATTGCAGTGTTGTTAATGTCTTTTATATATTTTTTACTCCTTCTGAAATCTTCCACCAATTTCCATACATATGTCCTAATAAAAGTCTAGCACTTGTGATATAATTTGGCTGGGAACCCATCTAGACTAGGCATTTTATCCGCTTGCAGAGATGAAATACAACCTCTCTAACTTCGTCAATGGTAATGGAATCACATAACATCTTATTATCCTCAATTACTATCTCTGGAATGAAATCTATGTCAACCATCCTATTATTGTCCCAATTCTTAGTACCCAATAAGTTCTAGAAATGTTCAGTTCCCATTGTTTCAATCTCTACACTTCCTTGAGTCATTATTCTATTATCCTTATTGATTATTTTGATTTTGTTACATGATCTTCTAGCATTCATTGAAGCATGGAGGAAATTTGAATTGTTATCCCCAAATTTTAGCTAGAGTTCTCTTTATTTGTCCCTCCAATATATTTCTTCCCTTGCTAATGCCTCCTTTAAGCTCTTTATGTAGCTATATCTCTTGATCATAGTCCTCTTTGAATATCCCATGTTCAATAACTTTCTTATTAAGCTCTTCCAATTCCTGTTCCAATCTTATTTTTTCTTGAAAAATATTTTTAAATACATTCTTATTCCAATCTTCCAGTTTTGCCTCAAGATGTTGTAGTTTTTTGTGAATTGATAATTGATAGTGCCTTTAATTTGATTCTCATTCCAACATTGTTCTACAAGGCCAACCAAATTATCATCCCTCCACCACATATTTTCAAATTTGAAGGTGGTTCTGATATTTTGTTCATCTTTTTTTATTTCCAAATTGATTGGAAAGTCATTCGATAAATATAGAGGTAGAATAGATGCATCAATAAACTACGAGTCATCAAACCAATTAGGGGAGATGAGAAATCTGTCAAGATGCTTGGAGATACTAGTAGATCCTCTTCTTTTGTTAGTCCATGTATAAGTCCCATTAGATGTATTGCAATCCACAAGTTTTAAATCTTCCACAAAGTCTCTGAAGTCCTGAATGCTTTTATTTATCTTCTTTATCCCCCACTCTTTTTGCTTAGATTCAATATGGCATTGAATTCCCCTCCAATTATTACAGAAGGGGATCCCTTGTTTACCAAAAAATTCTTTAGGAAATTCCAAGTGCATGCTTTCTCCTTCATTTTAGTAGGTTCATATACATATATAAGAAGAAAGTGACTGTTTAGTTTGTTATTTTATATAGAGAAAATCATGAAATTTGTTTTATGATCTAGCAGATCTAATGAAACTTATTTCTCTCTCCATATAACCCCCAATTAATCTATAGTGCCAACAACATCCTAAAAAAGTCTTGACCATGACATACAATAGTTTAGAAATTTGTTAGCTTCATCTTCCCTTAGCTTAGTTTCCTAAAGTAAGATGATTTCTATTATTATCTTCTATATATGATGCTTCATTAAGTGTCTCTTGTTAGGGGCGTTAAGGCCCCTGACATTCCAAGCAGCGATCTTCATTGTTTCCCAAGGGAGTCCTCAAATACCTTAGTACTTGTCATGAATTTCTTGATACCAGCACAACCCTTTTCCAATGCTTCTTCCTCTCATTTTTGTCTTGCGATTTTTTTGCCTCTACCTTTGTTGGGTTTAGATTTCCCTAAGAGCCTTGTAACAGTCTGGGATATGCATCTTTAGTCTATTATGCCATTGTCTTCACACTCAGTTTTAAATATTTCATCCAATTCCTCTTCTTCAATGTCTATTTCTTCTTTTTCATTACAAGTATGACACTATTCCTTGATATCTTCATCATTCTAGGTGCTTCTTAACATCTCTATCGATAAAGATTTAGTGTGATTCTTATTTGGAGTATTATTCATTCTACTGATCTCAGATTATTCTTTTTTAGCTAGAACTGCCTTTTTTGGGGTTTGTTTGGGCTCATTTTTCTCATTTCCTTTTGGGTTTGTTGTTACTAGACTGGGTGAATTTGTGTTACTTTATTTTTTCCTCCATACGATTCTTGAGTTTTTGGTAACACCCATCTTGTACTCTAACTCTCTGTGTTTTCTACCTCTGCATTTTAAGCAAAATTATTTTTCTTCCTCTATCTCAACTGATTAGAACCATATTGTTTCATTTACCTTTAAGGAAATCTTTTGTGGGATGCTCCTAATCATTGCAATTAGTAGTTGAGTGTATAGGCAAGAATCTCCTTCAATGACATGCCAATGCCTATTAGGGTGCCAATGGTTTTGCCAAAATTTTCCACACATTCTCCAACCCAATACTTTATTGTAAGATTGTTTAAATGAATCCAGATTGGTTTTTCATAAGGGAACAAGTTTGAAGGGTCAAAGTTGTGACTCCATGGTTGCATATACATCGATTTCCCATTCATAGACCACAATCTTGCCTATATAATATTTTCTTTTTCTTCAGTTGTGGCAAAGATGATAGTGAAGAAACCCTTGGGCAAGAATTTTATGATCACTTTTGTCTTCCAGTAATCACCAATCCATTGTTTGATGGTTTTTCTATTTGACCTAATCCCAATAAATCTACAATAATGACAAGGTTTTCCATAAGGTCTATGTCTATTTCCACCTCTTATGTTACATCAATCATTAAGGTCGATTGATTCGAATCACACCCACTTTCTAATTGTGTCTCATTATCCCCTTCATCTTTATTTGTATCTCCCTTTTCTAATTTTGATTAATTCTTTCTTGAGTTCGATATTATTTCTATACCTTTGTGATTTAATTTGAAATTTTACAGATTTTTGCATATGATTAATATTATCCATGCAAGGAATCATTAGTACTATGCCTATCAAAATAAAAAAAAAACATGGGTAAAAAAAATAGAAGAAAAATAATCAAGAGAGGGAATGCTACCTAAAAAAGAACAAATACAACAAAAATAGAGGCCATACAATGAGTTTTTCTAACCTTGGGTGAAAGTAAAGGGCAAGGGAAAATGAAAAAAAGAAGAACATATAGAGAAACAAGATAAGGACAAAAATATCTAAGAAAAACCCTAAAAGTAAACTAATTGTAGTAAAAGGGCTTACAAAGTCGAAGAACCTAAAAATAAGAAAGAAATAAGGAAAGGGGTACCAAACATCGAAAATTTTAAAATACAAACCGAAAAAGGACACATCCAAGGATTTGCAAACCAAGGGTTCGTGATTGCACCTCCAACCATTGAGAATGAGAATGACCTGCCAAAAAAAACTCAAATAAAGAAAGCTTGAGAAAAAGAAGTGGGGCCACATGATAACAAGGATATTCCAGGATAAGACATTAAAATTTGATGTGCGTGTTACCCAAATCCACATTGTAGAGAAAGAGATTTCCGTGTGGGATGATAAACCTATAAGCTTAATTGTATAGTTTTTAAGAACAACAATTGTTCACATCATATCCTAATTCATTCATAATTAGAAAAAAAAAAAAAATTAAATTTCTATATTCTAATTCTTATTCTAATTCTAATTAAAATTAGAATTATAACTATTTAATAATTAAATTACAATACTCTTAAAATTCATCATTCATCCCGATTGACCCCTCTTACAATACTCTTAAAATTCATCATTCATCCCGATTGACCCCTCTTACAATACTCTTAAAATTCTTCATTCATCCCGATTGACCCCTCTTCCCTAACTTCAAAAAAAGTTTTGTTTTTAAGAAAACTTCAAGCGTAATAAAATAACTTGAGGAAATCTATGGAGTTTTTCCGGCTGAGAAATTTTAGCTCCTACGCTTCATGGATCAGAGCCTAAAGAGGAACCCTTGTATGGTGTTGCTTACTGATCTTGCAGCAAAATGACAATCAAAAGTCTATAGCGTGTTGGTCAGCACTTATTGGCAAAATGTCCAGATCCTGGAACCGATCTTAAGTCGTTTAGAACAGGGTGAATAAGCAAGAAGGCAAAGGAAGTGTCAATGGCAGTGCTTGCAGAGGAGAAGACGACAGAAAGGGGCCGATTAATAGCACGATTGGCAACTTTGCTCATCCGCTATGCCCATCCGCTCAGGTAAATTTTAAATTTATACTAATATTTTTTTTTGCACATCTAGTGTGGATGTCCCCGAGCTAATAAATGCTATAAACAGCGTCTTGAGCTGTTTGGCAGGGCTGATTGCTCTTCTTCTTCTGCCTCTTCTTGCCAAGAATACTTACATTTCAGAGAATGCACTCATACCTGGTAAGAAAAGCTTGCTTATTATTACTCAATACTTCATTTAACCTAACATCAGTATTTTTTAACTCAGTGTTGCACAAGGTTATTAAAGCATTTAGTTTATCACTACCCAATACTTAGCTCTTCTCGAAACACTTTTAGCGTTTATCCGTATCTTTAAAAAAGATTCAGATAAAATCTGAAAATTTGGGCTTGTATTTTGCGGGTTGCTTTGCAACATAACTGGATTTATTGCTAAATGGTTAGCGAAAATGGGTATTAATGTTTAGGTTGTCCTTGCAATTTAATTAGATTTCATATTTAATGAACTGAATTTCTATATTCCCTTAAAGTACCTCGTTAGATTTTCATATTTATGAGCTGAATTTCTATATTTCCTTGCCAGATTATATGTCCTTGTGAACCATGGTTGCTTTTGACTTGGCAGTGTACATTCATTGACGATGGTTCACCTCTTGAAATGCATTATATATTACTCAAAGCTCAATTCCAGTTCAGAATTTTTTTACAATATCTGAAAAATTTGCTTGCAAACTCATTGGAAATTTTCCTGACTGTTCCATGGTATCCTCTCCAAATTGTTCCCTGCAAATTATTAGAATATAAGACGCATTACATTTGGAAATACCTACCAATTACTGTTTCTATTAATAAAACTCAGTGTTTGTGTGTTAATCACCGCTTGTTGAAATCTTTAGTGGACTATTTTTGGTCTGAAAGGGTTGTCAATGGTCCCACTTGTGGTCATTGTTTTAAGGTTTGAACCCTAAATTGGTCTCTCTATTGTAGCAAGGAATGATGTCTGATTGACCATTGTGGGCTGGTGCAAAGCATCAACAATTGGGACAAATTAGGGATCTATGGAGTAGAGTCCTTTCTACTCGTCATAGGTTGTGAAAAGATTTAGTAATATTTTAAGCATTCAAGAAGGAAAATGTTGGTGGCACCCTTCTGATACTTTGACACTAACCAAATTATTGAATGCAAGATGCCAACTTCAAAATTTCATGTTTCTACATCTTGGATTGAAAAATAAAAGAGATTACTGATTACTGATTAGCATGCAAAATGACATTGCTACCCAAAAGAGAATGATACATCGATTGACTATGTGGGACAAATAGAATTCTTTGTTGTAGGTGCTATAATTAAGCTTGAGAAGGACATTGAATGATGAACCACTAGATGTCGTCTTTGCACAAGTGTCATACCTATAGGCTATGCCATATAGGGAAGTGTTAGTCTTAAGCTCAACTAGTTGTCGCAAGTTTAGGATCAAGCCCTAGAGTAGAAAAAAAGAGTCTCCTTCAAACAACTAAAGGCATGAGTGTCATGTGGATTGATAATAAGAGCTTTTTGGTTAGAATCTAATGAAGTGGGTGGACAAACATGTGAACTTAGGAATACAACCTTATAAAACTCTTCTCATTTGAAATGTAGGCTAAGTGGTTTGCTAAAGAACTTTGACTCTATTCGGATTTGCTTGCTTTCCATGCTAATCAACAAGGAAGCTCAAATGTTAGGCCTAGGTTTATTGAAAGGGCCATTTCGTCTTGGCAAGATCAATGAATGTTTACACATGGATTGGGTGGCAATCCCAAGTCTTTTTGTTAAATCAAGATGTCGTTAAAATGGATGAGAAGAAAATGCTAGCATGGGGTTTGAAACATTGATGATTGATGCACATGAATATGGCAAGTGGATTAGTAAGGTCAAAAGGGATGACTAAGATCATTTAGAGCTCTAACTTTGTCGTGAAAGTTGCCTTCTATGTTAATTTTAGTGAACAATATTAAGTAAACTTAGAAATTAATTTGAAATGCAAACACTTATGAAACAGAAGACACAAAAATACCCTGGGAAAACCTCCCTCTTGGAGGAAAAACCCAGCATCAAAGATCCAGATCAAATCTTTTATTCATAAGCAGATTACATGAACAATATATATCAGATTACTTATCTGATTGTGGTATCAACCTAGGGCAGTTTCACAGAGACTTGGCCCAACTCAAATCAATGTATATGCTGTTGCAGAATATCAATATTGCTGTCTCAGAAGGGGCAGAATATTGGCGCTACTTGGAGAGGAAGATCGCAGCAGTATGAAGACACCAATTCGCCCAGCAAGATGCCTAACAAGTTCGCTCAATAATCAGATCAGGTCGCAGCAGAATGGACGCTTAGATCGCTCACCAACTTCACACAATGATACCCAAGTTTGCTCAAACTGATTATCCTTGTCCTGGATCAGATACGCTCAAGATGACAACTTGAATGATAAGAGATTTAGTTCGCATAAGGCACATGTGAAATTCGCTTGATGAAAATGATATGTTTGATGTATGAAATGAATCTTGTTTATATACAAGATTCATACTCATGATTTATCCAAGTCGGCTGGGCAAGATTGCTGCCCTTTTACATAATTTTGCAATTTGCCTTTTAGCGCTCAATTTGGGGCCTACATAAATCTTACAAGTTACAATGTGTTCAATTTTGGGCCCAGCCCAATAGCACATGTAATTGCTCATGTTATTACAATATGATTAAATTTAAATTGCCACAAGGCAACATTAAAATATAATCCAAACTAGCTATCCATTTCAACATTCTAGACGTCAGATGGCACCACGCAAACTTTGTGATAACTAGAATCCAACTTGAGCCTAATGAAGTGCTTGCCACCTTGAAGCTTAGATAGAAGATTATTGATCTTGGAATTTGGGTAATACACGACTAACTGTCACTCATTATGTTCCTATTTAACACTTTTGGAATATGATTTTACAAGGAGATGTAATGTCCCCTTCCCAATCACTCAACATGATGGATCGTTAGCCTATTTAGTGGGTTCCCATAGGTTAATGAGTTAGGGTTAGGGGACTCACATTGACAATTGATCCAACTTTTGGTAGTGATAGGTGTTTCATTGAGCTCAGGGGGTTGAGATTTGCATAACACCCTTTTTTAGAGTAGTTTTGGATAGTTTTCACATACTATTTTTAGTAAGTCAGCCCGAGCATCAACTAAGCCAGTGTATTACTATTTTTAGATTTGTTGGTGGATGCAATTAATGTTGATTTCTTGATGTTTTTGATATGCTCTAATGATTTAATGTAAATAACAATAATCATTAAGTTAAATTAAATATTTAACTTTATCGTTATTTAATTTATTTAAATATTGACTATATGGTGCCCAAAGTTAAATTTGAAAAGTTCTAAGTGTCAAATATTAAATAAATGCCTTTATTGGGTTAGGCGCCCATTTATGAGAGACAAAAAATTTAATAAAATAAAAAAGGTATTTCTTTGTAGGGCATGGGATTTGGAGGGCTATAAAGTAAGTCTTTGGAGCTCATTTGTTATGCTTGTGTTTGATTTTGGAGAATGAAATTTTTGGTTGAACTTATTTATCTTGTGGCTTTGCAAGGACAAAAACCCTTGCAAGGAGAATCTTTTGCGTTGGTGAAAGATCCAATTTGGAAGATTACTTGGTGATTTCATCCAGGACTCACAACTGGACTTCATGATTGATATCTTCATTTTAATTCTCAAAGAACTTAGGACAGATTTAGGAGAGATTGTTTAGAGTAGATTGGAAGGGTTTGTAGCAGCTATTTGGGCAAAAAACGTAGGACATATTTACGGGCTATAATGGGTGCCTTGTTTGTCAAATTACCTGGTATAAAGTGAGCTACCTTGGTGAGTCTATCTACTACTACCCATATAGCATTATGTTTGTTCCTTGACATTGATAAGCCCTGTACAAAGTCCATACTAATGATTTGCCATTTACAATTTGGAATGACATGTGGCTGAAGTAACCCTACCGGGTGTTGTTTTGTTTTTACCCTTTGACATTCAAAACAACTTGCCACAAACCTTGTGGCATCCTTTTTCATTCATTTCCAGAAATAAAGTGGTCTGACATCTTCCAGTAACTTGGTAACACCTAGGTGTCCTAAATATGTTGTTGAATGCACCTCTTTTTAAACAAATTTCCTTAACTCTACAGAATCTGGTACATACATTCGACCGTGGTACCTCAAAAGGCCATTTGGTTCAACATTGAATCCTTCATACCTCGGATCTTGGGGATCAGCTTGAAGGGCTTCTTTGACTTGATTATAGTATAAATCCCCTTCTAAATGTTGTAAAACATGTGCTTTAAAATCTGTGTTAACAGATACCATGGAAGATAGGTGTCTTTGACAACTGAAGGCATCTACCACTCTATTTTCTTTACCCTTGATGTAATTGATTTCAAAATCATAGTCTGAAATCAACTCCATCCATCTTCTTTGACGAGCATTTAGATTGGCTGGGTAAATATATATTTTAGACCTTGATAATTTGATTTGAGTTCAAAGGGTTTTCCCAATAAATAGTGTGGCCACATTTGGAGAGCATGCACAATGGCTACAAGCTCGAGATCATGGGGAGCATAGTTTTGCTCATAGTTTTTCAACTTTTTGGACTCATACGTGATTATCTGCCCGTTTGGCATGAGGACTACCCCTAATCCTTCTCCGCAAGCATCCGTGACAACCACAAAGTTTCCTTCCGGATCCAACACTTATAATGGTGCTATAGTTAGTTTCTGTTTCAAACACTCAAAAATCTTCTGACATTTTTCTGTCCATTCAAAACTTTTTCCTTTTCTTTGAAGGGTCGTGATAGGATGAACTATTCACGAGAAATTCATTACAATTTTTTTGTAATAACTTGCCAATCCCATGAAACTTCTCACCTCTTGAACATTAGTCAGAACTAGCCATTCTAGTATGGCCTTTATTTTTGCCGGTTCTACGACTATTCCCTTGGCTGAGATAATGTGCCCTAAGTATTATATTTCCTTTTGGAAAAAGGTACACCTTATTTCCAAGGTCATGCAAACATTCTA
Organism: Cryptomeria japonica; assembly: GCF_030272615.1. NCBI lineage: Eukaryota > Viridiplantae > Streptophyta > Pinopsida > Cupressales > Cupressaceae > Cryptomeria > Cryptomeria japonica. The sequence goes on from NC_081412.1 coordinate 501,479,995, forward strand.
CAGTCTTGGAAAAACATTCAACCTTGGCCTTGTGCTTCCACAACCAATTCGTTCCTAGTATTGACTTCTGTTACAAATCTTGGAAGTTCAATCCTAGCCTCAAACAAACATTGCTCTATCTGAGCTCGTCTGATTTGCATACTCTATTGTCCAAGAGTTGGCCATAAACCGAGTTCTTCTAGGAAATCTACTCAATAATTTTGGTGATATAAAGCATTTTGTGGCACCGTGTAAATCATAATGGTTATGGAGTTTCCATAAAGTATACATGTTGTCTCGATTCATGTGATCTGGTATTCTGCCTGCTTGTTATTTAAAGCTACATGGATTTTTTGCTAAAAAGCTATTTGTTGAGATGTTAGTGGATTTCTTTGCTATGGCCTGCCTTAATTCTTAGTTGTGCATTGATTTGCATAATGATCTCTACCACATTTAAAACATCCACTTGGTGGCCCTCTCTTTTCTGCGCCCTTGTTAGAAGTGTTTCCCTGCTTTTTGTAATCATTGAATCTTTTCTTATCCTTTTTGGAATCTTGCCTATTCCCTCTAAATCCCTTCTTCTTAATGGACTGTGACGATTGTGTCCAGTTGATTTTCTTTCAACCCTTATCCTTGATAGCATCACCCTTCTTTAGTCGCTGCTCTTGTCTAACTGCTTTTTCATAGACTTCGTCCATAGTGTTAGGTGCAAGAACATCTACTGCTCCTTCGATGTGGTTGTTGAGTCCCATAATAAACTTTGATTCAAAACCTCCCATCTTGTTGGTATTGAGGTACATACTTGAGTAATCAAGTAATTTTTTCCCAATATTCGTTAACTGACAGTTCCCCCTGCCTGAGGTTTTGGAAATCCATCAACTTTTGATCAAAGAACAATTGAGGAAGCCATCTTTGTCTAAATATTCCTACAAACTGCTCCCGAGTTATATCAGTTATTTTCAATCCTAGTTTAGCCTTCTTGTTTTCCCACTACATGCCACCTCTGCAGACAGCTAATAAATTGCGCATACTGCTTTGGTATTGTCAGAGTAGTTTTGGATCTCAAAGTAATTCTCCATTTCTGTCAACAGGAACCTTCAAATTTAGGTGGCTTGATCTTTCTCATGTCTTGGGTTAATTCAACTGCCAAATTGATTCCTCTTTTCCACATGAGTTCAAGCATTCAAGTGTTCTCCTCAGTGCTCGCTATGTGAGGTGTCCTCAAGTCTATTAAAGCTCTCCCTAGATTGAGATTCATCTTCTTTCTATCTGGTTCCATGCTGACCCACAACCCTTCTTTCTAAGTTCATAAGCCTAGCTTGGGTTTCATTCATCATGTTTAGAAGTTGATCCAACTTAGTCATGGGGTTGTTAGGATTCCCATATTCCCTATGATCATTCCTAGAATTGTCCATACTCAAGTTTTCTTCTCTTATTTTGCTAGTTATTACAAAAATAATACTCTCTAAGAGTTGCTATCATCATCAGTGATGGGCTCTTCTTGCCCATCGAAATCAAAAGGAATGAAATGATATCCTTGGGTAGGAACACAATGGTCTTTTTGACCTCCTATCTTATTTCTTTCCTTAGACACATTCTTAGTTGTGGTTTCAGGTTTAGAATGTGACTCAGTTTCAATTGTTTTCTTGTTTGAAGGGGCCATGTGCGCCTTTCTTTCCAAACTCGTCGGATAGCTTCTGCTAAAGTCTCATTATCAGATGTGGGTGAACAACAAGAATAGTCATACATGGTTCTAGTCATCCATAGGAGAATGACTTTTGGGTTACGAACCTTTTTTCGTGGGGTTCAACAAATTTACATCCTTGTGAAACACCAACAAGCTGGTTTCAATTTTTTCTAGATGAGATTGTGGTGAGCTCCTAGGTCTAGTGTTGAACGCGGTAGCTTTGGTATGATATGTAAAATGCTAACTAATTTAACAGGAATAACATGCATAAATTATTTCCTTTATTGTAAAAGACTTTACTATCAGATTTATTTCTAATACAATAATTTAAATCTTGCATAACTAACTTTGAAGCATTAAATGAATTACAATCATTCATCCCTACATTAGCAATAGACATTATACTTTCTTACTAGCATAATTTAAGAGATAAGAGGCTTAGAGTTTATTGAAGTTTGTGCTTTCCATTATGGAATCTTATTCGACATTATCCATGAGAGGGGGAGCATCATTAAGATGCTTTACCTCCAACCATAGACTTGGCGGTCCCCTACACACCTTCGTTTCAGAAGTGGCCCTACCCTTCATGAAGGTCTAGACAAATGTCTAGTTCTATTTGCCATCTGAGTCTTGGTGTTTAGAATCTACACGACTCTAGTTGGTCACACACTATAGGTACCCCCTAAATCGTATGACTATCTGACTAGGAGGTGTAATTTGATTCATGTGAACTAACGTTTGCATGCATAGCACTATGCCACCTTGACCAAGGTTTTATAAGTTGCAAGCATGTTTTACTTGTTGTTAGTGTTCACCACCCTACTCAACTTGGTTATGATTACAAAAGCTTTGAATGACTCACTGATTAACTAATCAACTTGACAAGCCAACTGCTTTCTGTCTGCTTACAATAATGGTCTTTAACAACCCTCTAGGAGATGTTCACAACAACCCATTATGGATTCTGTTATTATGGTTATTCTGGTTAATTGGAAGGTATACCTTTCAGCTGAACATGGATTTCCTACCTCCCTCCCCTTCAAAGGCTTATACTTGTAAGCATAGACAACTGATGAATCATGTCTCTTAGTCCATCAAATTACTATTCATGTGTACAGTCAATGCTATAGATGCATTGCATGTGTGCATGTAAATGTGAATCTCTGCATCTACATGCATACATGCAAGTATGGATATCTTTCACATAAACTATTCACTTCCATTCTTTCTTTCAGATTAAGTGACTATAAATGAGATTCACAAAGGTAATTCCTATAGGCATAGGACACATAAATTTAACCTCTCGATTGGATAAAAAAAACAGATTGATAATTCAATTTCATACCTGTTGTGACGTTTTCACACATCACCCCATTGCAAATGAGGACCCCCTACTTTTTAGGCCCTCCCGGTCTTTTGGCTTTTGTTTTTGGGGTCTTTTCGTAGCAGTCTCTCTAGTCTCACTGCTTTGCAGGTGTTTGGGGGATTGAATTGATTAAGTCTGCTTTTTGTTTGAGTGGATTTGATGAAGTCTAGGGCCTGTTTTGTCAATTTTAGGGTTTCTGCCTTTAGTCCTAGATTTTAGGGGTTTTTGTTAGGGTTTTGGAAAAACTAAACATATCACTGGAATCAAGACCCCTCAAGGAACCTCCCAGTAAAATTTGAGTGAAAATGGAGCAGCTTTCTATTTTTAGAAAGTTCCTATTTTTTTTAGGGATTTTACTGAGTCCCGGAATTTCGTCATTTTGCAAAAATCAAACTTACTATTTTTAGTAATTTTTATTTTTAGTAAGTTTCTATTTATAGTAAGTCATTCTTGTGTCCTGTTTTGGGGTATAACGTTGGCGTTCTGGAAGTTTCTATTTTTGGAAAGTTTATTTCTAACAGGACCCTTCAAGCAAGCATTGAAGATCAAGCATTTGCAACTACTTCTAAATCCAGAAGGTTTGAAAAGTAGATAGAATCTGTAAAAATGGCTAAGTGTTGGCATCAAGTCCTAAAGTGGAAAGCTCAAAGAATCATCCAAGTCTGGAAAGCAACGTGAAAATCCTTCAGCAAATCAATTTAACATCCAAGTGAAGGAGTCTGGCATCAAGGAAGGAAGAAATGATGAATTTCCTTCCCTTAGGCAATCCAACGCCCAACTAAGGATGAAGGCGCCAAAATGCTCACACCATGGAATTCAAGGAAAATTGTGAATTCTTCCTTCATGAAGAATTAGCGCCCAAGAAGAAGTCATGGCGCCAAACTAAGGGCCTCAAGGAAAATGAACAAGGCATGAAATTCCACAATCAAGTCAAAATTCCACCCTAAGATAGGAAAGGGCGCCAAAGTGTCCATGCCATGGAGAAAACCAAAATTATGAATTCCACGCCTTAGTCAAAAATCCGCCCATGCATAGGAAAGGGCGCCAAAACAAGGGAGTCAAGGAAGAACTCCAAAGTGTGAAATTCCTCCTCCAGTACAAAATTCTGCCCTAGGAGTTGGAAGGGCACCAAAGTCAAGAGGTCATGGAGAACGTGGAAAATCAAGATTTCCTTGCCTTAGTAAAAATAGTGCCCAAGGAGTACACAGGGTGCCAAATAGGAGCCATGGAATTCATGGAAAATAGTGAATTCCTCCCTCATAAAGAAATTGCGCCCATGCCAGGTGAATGGCGCCAAACAAGGGTGTCCATGGAAAGCATCAAAAAAGTAAAATCCTTGTCTTAAGGAGATTTGCGCCTAGGCAGGATGGAAGAGCGCTAGGGCAGAGAAGTCATGGAGAAGCCAAATAATGATGAATTCCTCCTTCATGAAGAAATATCGCCTAAAGATGATGAAGGGCACCAAAGTGGGGGTTGCAGGGAAAATGAACACTTGATAAAATTCCTCCTCCAATTGAAGAATGCGCCCTGGCCAAGGAAAAGATGACGAAACGACTGCCAAAGAAAATCAAAGGAATGAAGAAATTCCATGGCAGAATGAATTCCACGCCTAAGTTGGAAAACTCAAAAAATTGTCTAAGGCATGAAAATCCAGGGGTCAAGGAGGAATGAAAAGCAAAAATTCCCTTGGGAAAAAATTCTGAAATTTCCATTTCTAGATACCAAATCTCGTCTAAATTTCAAAATTTTTGCAGATTTGGATTTGTAGGAGAATTTTCTTTCTCCTTGACCAAAACCCTAATTTTGTGGAAGATCCCTAAAAAATAGGAGATGGTGGAAAATCATCAAAAATCTCCTCCAGAGCAAGGAAAGTTTGAAATAACTTCAAAAAAATTCTTCATGGATCAAATTCTTCTCTCCTGAATTTTTCTCTCTCCAGGGGTTTCTCGCCAAGTGGCAGTTGGGTCAACACATGTTGAGTCAATGGAGCATCTTTTTGCATGCAGCCGTTGCATGAAGGCATAGTGGCACATTCATTGTTGGAATATTTGACCATGGTGACGGCTAATTCATTGCATGGTAGTCGTCGTGCTTAATACAGTGGTGGAGCATCTTTCGCATGTAACTATCGTATTCAGGAGATGATGGAGCATTTATTACACATTGGGCGAATTTGAAGGAAGTGGTGCATTTAATGCACAATGGATGCCATTTTGGGCACGCAAAATTAATTGTATATGGGCATGATGGGTTATTAATGGCCGATTCCCACCTTGTTGCATCTTGAGTGGGGAATCTTTAGGGTTTGCATGCAGTCAATGCCAGGAGCCTATATAAAGGGGTGACCCCCCTCATTTGTAAAGGGGGAGAGATTATTGTCTGAGATTGTTGCATCAAGATTGTTGAAGTAGCCAACTTAATACATTGTTCGATTTTGATGGTGTATTCTTGTTCTATTTTAGCAATCCGCATGGTCTTGCTCTCTTTAATTAGAATAGATTTTGCTTTATGTTGTTAGATGAATTGGATTTGATATGATTGCTTGTTGTAGAATTCGTGCTTATACTTTTGGTGTGCAGCTGATTGTTGCATACTGTGCAAAGTTAGTCCGAGCCTCTGTTATTTGTGTATGTTTAACTTTGATTATCAATAGAGATTGTTCGATTTGATGGTTTCTATTGATGATTTGAAAATCTTTTACACACCCTTTGAAGATTGCACCGCTTTCGTGTAGTTGTGCATTGCTGGCGAAGCGAAGCGTGCTTGGATTTTGCATAAGTAATCCATTCTCCGTGTTCATAGGATTAGATTAGCCTTAGCTTAGTCCTCTAAACCTTTCCTCATTTACTTTTCCTCATCTCTTAAATCCAAAAATCCAAAAAATAGGGCTTTCATTGCAAATCATTCACATAGAAATCCTTGAAATCACATAAGTTCGTTATCCTCTTCAGGTGAATACGTAAGGCCCCTTGGGTTAACAGCAAACCCTTCAATCAACTGAGTCACGTCCACGCATAGAAGGAACCTTGGAGTTAGCCGTTTGAACTTTTCGTGCAATCTTAGCATACGGACTAATTTTGTTCAAGAGAGAGTAAGGTGACCGTTGGTAACTTTATTCTGTGTTCGACATAGTCATAAAAAACAAGTCAACAATACCCTTATATGCAAGGTTCTATTCTGCACGTTAATCCTTCACTACTGGTATTAACTTGCAAGCAATTAATGTATCATTATTCCTGGATCAGCATTTAAAGCTACATCTCACTTTATGCATGTTCATAGTCTATTGACAGTTCTAGTATTGGCATCTACAATTTTATGCCATCGAGAGACAGATAGCTTCTCTGTTTCAGATTATGTATCTAAGTAATTATAATAGTTACTGTTCTGGAACAGCATATTACCACTGACTATGAATGATTAAGCTTTTTGAGCGTTATTATTTATAATGGACTGAATCAATGCATTTGATTTGAATCTTCATGCTTATTAAGACAAACAACTATCTTATATTTCAGGTTTCTGAAAAAGAATGCATTAAGAATGATTATACAATTGAAAGGCTATGCTCTTGCCTAGAATGGGCGCAATAAGTTGTATTGTAGCGCTTTGAGCTCCTCTGAGCTTTTCCCTTTGATTGTTTCCAAATATCTTTTATTATTTCCTTTCTTCCGGGACTGCAACATTTAATCTAGCCTGCCATGTCTCCCCAATTTGAAAGTTTTTATTTGATATTTCTTCCAGAGAAACACACAAGCTCTCTGTTCCCTCTGCCCTGTTCTCACCCATAATTTTTGTGATGCAAATTTAATTTGTTCTTGACGATAACTGCCAAAATGCATAAGATGGAGGTAATGCTTCCCTTCTCTTCATAGGTTCAAAGGTTTATTAATGTTCCAATATGGTAGCTTGGCTTTTGAGACTGTTGCTTAATCATTCATTTGAATTCTTGAATTTGATGACTATTATTATTGTTAATGCATATATAAGTATATATGCATGTACGTGGGCCGTATTCTCTATACATATATGATATATGCATTGGTGATATTATCTCACAAATATATATATATATCAAGTTGAGTTCATCCATCATAATAATAGAATTATAGGTCTGATTCTTATTATAAATTATCATAGATGATAAAATTAAAAGACCACGAACTGCTTGCCTGATGAATGAAATTTTCTAAGTGTAACTGAGGAAATTTGTATGGGTGTTCTTTAATGACATATTGATTTATAATAAGACATGGGATGGATGCATCTAACACCTAGACATAGTGTTGGCTTTTTTGTTGCAACACACCTTCCTTTACCAAGAAAAGAAAAGAATAGTTTGGGATGTAGAAATTTTTGTTGTCGGACACATAATCAAGAGTCTAGGTGTAGAAATGGATTGAACCAAAGTTCAGGTCATCTAGGAATGGCCTACTCCAAGGAAATTGATACAATTGTGAGGACTTTTGGGCCTTTATAGCTACTAACTGGGATTCATTAGGGGATTGCCATAGCTAGCATCACATTTATGAAGTTGACCAAGAAAGGTGCCTTCCATGGGTACACAATTGCACAGGTGGTAGTTTAATTTAAAGAAGGTAATGTGCATTGGTTCATTTTTACAGTAATTGATTTTTCATTATCTTTTGTGGTGGAATGTGATTCTTTAGGGGAAGTTCTAGGGGTTATTCTTATGCAAAAAGGACAATGCATATCATTTGAGAGTAAAAAACTGAGAGTGTAATTTCTCTATGTATGGTAAAAATGCTTGCCATCATGTATGCACTAGCTAAATTTAGACAATATCTAGTTCGTGGATGATTTGTAGTTCATATGGATCACAATAGCTTGAGATGTTTTTGTGCAACATGACCTCAATGATATGCATAAAAAATGGGTGAGCCAATTGCAGACCTATGATTCTGACATTGAGTATGTCAAGATAAAGAACAATAGGGTTGCAGATGCACTCTCCATGAGACTTGAACTATAAATTATTTCTTTAGTAGAATTTGACAACCACATGAGGGCTTCCACTTGACTGTAAGAGCTCCAATATTTGTTCTAGCACTCATTACAATGTCAAAAACAACCTTGCCTTTGGCAAGCTGCTCAAATATTGTCACATGTCGCCAAAGCAGGGGAAACTGACATAATTTTAAAGCCCTAGCTATACTTTACCTACAGAGCTAGAATTCATAGTGATTGTAGACTATACCCTTACCTACACATTTTGAAACAAACGGATATTGGGGAAAACTATATGATAACCCTAGGCTATCATTACTTGTTAGAAATTGAACAAGAGATTAAAAATTAATAATAAACTTTTTTTTTGCAAAGCTCTTGTGGAACTTGAAAAATTAAGTAAAAGAAACTTGCAAAAACTGTTTGTTTTACCAGGGTCAATAGCTGGCCCAAGTTTGCCCAGGATATTGGGTGTACCTAGCTTCATAGGATATAAGTTATAACAATACAGCCAATTCATTGATGGAATTTGGTGACATATTAATCTATCATTTATATTGTTTAAACTTTAGACAATGGGAGGCAAATTCTAGAGCAACAATTTGGTAAAGAATTGTCCTGTTTTCTCATCGATGATAGTAACTTAAAATGTGTCCCTCTAATATATTTATGCATTTTTGCAATTTTCCAGCCAAAATCACCGAAGTCTGACATTAAAGGTGGGACCTTTACAAATATTATGGTGATTGTGAGGTGGGTTATATTAGATATTAATGATCAAGTGGGTGAATATTTGCATTAGGATATTTAAGATCTAGTTAAAGTTTGCTCCTCATGGTAACTGCGTTTCTTCAATTCCATGAACAGCATTCATAGATGTCTAGCAACCGTGTTCTAAATTTTATTATGAATGATGTTCCAGACATTTCTGGAAGTGCTGTAATATATTGTGTATATCTATCATGCTGCTGCAACTACCAAATTTTTTTGCTTCAGGCTTCTGTCTTAACCAATTCATATTCTTCAGGTTCTTCGAATGCCCGGTATTCAAATCAGGAGGCAAAGGAGGCAAATGACTTGGCCAAAGAGATTCTAGCCTTGAAGCTTTCCTCAATGCAAAATCCTGTGTATGTATTTCTTTACTCATTAATAATATTGAACTTCACCTTAAACATTCTTTTGAATAGCCACTGAATTTGACCTACAAAACTTTCTTGTATATAGTTTATAGGGAACATAAAATATTTTGTCTGAAACATTCTTTCCTTGTAAAACTAAATATCCAATGCTATATATTCAATTTCAGATCCTAAAAGAAAGCATACAACTGGTCTTGCACTGAAATGATCTCCTGCAATTTCTTAAAAAAAGAATGTTGAATGATACTTTCTTGAATATTCATGACATTATATAACAGATTTGCCAAACAGTATGGTCTTTGAAATGAATAAAGCTTCAAGATTTATCAATTAAGTTGTCTTTAGTTTCTAACAGGGGTTACCCACACTCTTTCTGAAAATTCTCTATAATGACCAAGCATCTTGTTCACGAGCTTCCTGTTTTTCTAAATTGAATACAAGCCATCAGATTACATATTTCTATTTCTTTATTTACTAAGTAATGGAAAAGGCAACTGAATGTTTTGGTAATTACAAATTATGGCTATATGACTGTTGACATACCGTGGTATCTTGATTGGAGTGTGGGCTTGAATGATGTGTTGCTCAGGAGGGATTGTGAACAATGATTTATCCCCGAGAACACTAGTTCAATTTCAAATGCCAAGTAAATTGAACTGTTTTCCTTTAAGCAAAGAAAGTTTGTTTCACAAAGATGCTGTGTCATTATAGGGAAATTAAATTTATAGAATGCAGAATTTCATGCAACAAAATTTATGTCCTGTTCTTTAGATCAAAAAAACGTTTTTACCATTTATGCCAATGATAAAATTCCTTTAATTTCCTTTTCCAAGAGCTTTGGATGGTTACAAAAATGTTTCATAACCTTTTATTAGCTACATAATGTTCTGGGGAACATGGCTTGAAAAACATAAATACTAAATATTCTTTTCCTTCACTGAAATGGTGGACATGAGGTGAGAGGGTCGAATGCTCATGTTATGCATGTTCATTTTTATGTTTTGTGCTGGACATCTGTCTTGATGGTGAGATGGATAAGGATGGCTTTGAGAGTGGACTTTCTTAGCTCAAAAGATCAGCAATCTGTAAGAATTAAGCCGAGGTTGTTAGTGACTGTGAGATTGTTGAAGAGATTATGGAATTTTCTTGCTTCTGGTCTAATTAAATATTAGACCAAGGTGCAGATATCCTGCTAACCAATATTAGCTTATTTGGCTTAAAGGTCCAATATTGTTCTTTACAACAGATGTAAATTTTGCAGTTCACTGTTCATCAAATGGAAAGACAAAAAAGACTTTTGATACACTTCAGACTGGTACCTTCCATTAACACTAAGTAGATATGTATAAGATGACCAAAGAACAAAAAAGATCAAATGTGCATAGAAATGAATCATTAAAGTGAGCAAGCAACGAATCAACTCTTTAACTTCTTGATTAAAAATGGAGAGAACATTCACAGAGGTGCAACCAAGGAATCCCTATGAAAGATTAGTGAAATTTAAGATTGCCAATAGAAATGAAAATAAATGAAGAATTGAGAGGAATGGATGTGCAGCTATTTGAACCCTAGTAGCTTTCTATTTACATGACATTGACATGGACATGGTGTGGCACAAGTGTAAATGGAATTCAGTTATCTGGGTTTGAAAAGGGTTAAACTCGGCAAAATCTTAGGTAGTTATAAAATGAATATTATATTTGTAAAAATAAAATTTTGATTTTGTTATTTCATGTCAAATAGAGTGCATGCAGATTAGAAATGAATATATCACAAAAAAAAAACCCAATTATAAAGAAAACAAATAGGATTTAAAAAACAATTATTGTAGTTTTACCTAAGAGGGTTTATGTAAAAAATATATGATTGGCCCTAAAATAGTAGAGAAGTGTTATCATCATGGAAAACAACCTACTATCTTAGGGGCAACCCAATTTTTTTTACTAAACCCTCATTAGGATATAATGAAAAAACAAACCCTAATGAATGTTTAATATTTTAACTCAAAAATTAAACTATGCAAAGTCAAAGTTAAAAAGTTAGAATACCCTAGCCTTAACCCTTAACTATAAACCTCGAGTCTTCACATGATTTTATTTTTCTTCTCCCAAGTGTAAAAATGAGGCAAGAAAGGGAGATTTCATGTCATATAGAGTGCATAAAGACTAGAAATAAATATATCACAAAAAAAATCCAATTATAAAGAAAACAAATAGGATTTTAAAAAACAATTATTGTACTTTTACCTAAGAGGGTTTATGCAAAAAATATATGTTTGGCCCTAAATTAGTAGAGAAGTGTTATCATCATGGAACACAACCTACTATCTTAGGGGCAACCCAAGTTTTTATACTAAACCCTCATCAAGATATAATGAAAAAAACTCTAATGAATGTTTAATATTTTAACTCAAAAATTAAACTATTAAAAGTTAAAGTTAAAAAGTTAGAATACCCTAGCCTTGACCCTACACTAAAAACCTCAAGTCTTCACATGCCTTTATTTTTCTTCTCCCAAGTGTAAAAATGAGGCAAGAAAAGGGAGGCCATTGCAATAAATGCAATGAGCAGTTTTCTCAATTGTAACGACCCTTGCCTCATTCTTGAAGGCTTTTTCCAGTGGGCCTCATTTATGGGAAAGAAAGGGGGCCAGCCAGTTGTGTTAATCCAATAGGAGGTTTTTGCGACTCTATCTTGGAAAGAGGATGTACTTTTTTCTTTGATTTATTAATTATCATGTTAGTGCCCTCTTGTTCTTTGGTATATCCCATTATTTGTTGCTTTGACAACTCTTTTTTATTCGACTTTGGACAAGTTTTTCCTATGCTGAGAATAGTGCATAGGTGATCTTTCACTTGACTATTCAAGCTCTTATACTTAGGAGTTGTTCAATCATGGCTGTTTGTTGCCAAAGCCATGACACTTTGTCAAATTTAAACTATCTTTCTACATGTGTGATAACTGAATTAGAACTACCAGCCATTTAGTTACCGGGTTCGCCCTTGGATCCCCCTGGTACCGTTCTTGGTTCAAACGGGTTCCTGGTTCGGGTCCGGTTCGGACTGGGTTCGAAAAACCCAAAGGTGGTTCGTCCCTGATCGAACCCAGTCGAACTCGGGTCGAACCCAGTCGAACCCAGGTCGAACCCAGTCGAACCCAGGCGGACCCAGGTCGAACCCAAGTGGCTGGGCGGCCCAAAAAAGCAAATTATATGCAAAATTTAATTTTTTTTTGAATTCCGCCTACTAAAAAGCGAAACTTATATCCTAAAAGTGTCTTCTAAAACATTATATTCACTCATTTCACCTCATTTGTGTTGCAAACATATGTTTCATGAGAGCAGGTTGAAGAAAGGGTGAACAAAATTTGGCTTCCAAGATCAAAGAGGAGTTGAAGATTGATGTTTGTTTTGTTGTTTATATGATGCTATTTGACTTGCAAATTTTTAATTCATGCTTATAGGCTTCAGAAATATCAATATATATATATATATATATAAAGAATTTACATGTTTTTGTACTAACGAACTCAAACGAACCCAAACCCCTTTTCAAAATTTTGCCGTTCCGGCGTACCGGGTTCTTTGAACCCGAACCGGTGCCCGAACCCGAACCGGTAACTTAGCAAAAGTACAATACTATCACTTAACTAAAAAAAATCTGCATGATAACCCCTATATTATGTACAAATGATTAAAAGGTTAAAAAATATTAAAAAAAGCACTTTAAAGAAATTATAAAATTCACTCACCTTTGATAGATAAATCTTCCTTTCATAGCTCTTTCCGTCCTATTGGTGTAGGTATCTCTCATCCATAATCTTCACATTTGAAGAAAAGTGTAGCAACCTTCAAAAACCAACAATGGAATGATAGTTTGGAGGGAAAAAAGTTGTTTTACCCACTTGTTGTTTGTGAAATAAAGTAAAAGAAGTTAAGAGCCCCCACTGTAGGGCGAAATTAGGTATTTAAGCACTTTTTTGTTTTTAAAAATGTTAGCTTTTTTCATGCCTTTTCTTTTGGGTGGCCCATGGTCTACTTGGGTTTAGGTAGTGGGGCAGCAGGGGTTTGATGAGCCCTGCAACATAGGTTGTGAAGGATCCACAAAAACCTAGAGTAGACCTTGGGCAAACCTCAAGTTGTCTTGGCCTTGTATTGGATCCATATGGGTAATGAGGTAGGGGGTGGGGGGGTA